>NC_134099.1:146374085-146690284 GCF_000715075.1 Nicotiana tabacum | reverse complement strand
GACCTCGCTGGTCTCCAAAATACTCGTTGTACGAAGCATCCTCTAGCACTTATCTAAGAAACCTTAGGCATCTTCGCCCTCTGCACCACTGAAGGTCGGAGGCTACAGTCTACCAAACCTCTCCAACCTACGTTGCTCATCCTCCGGCATAGCAGGAACTACATAGTCCTGAGCAGCTACAACCGGCTGGGCTGGATGTGCCCCCGGCATCTGAAGTCCATGCACGACCTACTTAGGTGTGCGAACGGCGGGAGTCTGATTGCCTCCCCGGCCTGAGAAGTAGTTGTGGGTGTAGTGGCTGAAACCACCTGAGCTAGGTCAGTGCAAACTGATAAGATCTGAGCCAAGGCCTCCTGAAGACCCGAAATCACAATGGGCACAGCTGGTGCCTGAGCTGGTGCTACTGGAGCATCTATAACTGGGACCTGATCCTGAACTGGGGCAGCTGGTGGATCTACAAGTGATGCCCTAGCTACTCTGCCCCTACCACTACCACGGCCGTGTGCTCGGCCTCTGGTGGCCACAGCTGGTGGTACTGGTGGTCATCCATCCTGACCAGTAGCACATATCTTCACCAACTATGAGAGAATAGAATAACAGAAGTTTAGTACTCGGATCAACAAGTTCACACGACAAGAATTTCAAGAATACGATGTTTTTCCTAAAGGTTCTGCAGCCTCTCGAGGATAAATACAGACGTCTCCGTACCAATCCGCGAGACACTACTAAAACTGCTCATGACTCGTGTGACCTATGTAACCTAGGCTCTGATACCAATTTGTCACGACCCTAAACCGGACCCGGTCGTGATGGCGCCTCTCGTGAAGACAAGGCCAGCCAACTACTCCCAGTTCAATCTTTAAGAAATTAAACATTAAGAAACAGTAATAAGCATAATCAATTAAACCAAGGTTTAAGTAGTTAAAAACATAATTTGCGGAAAATAACCCCAACACAGCCCGAAACTGGGGTGTCACTAGTCATGAGAATCTATAAATCCTACTACAAGTCCGATAAGTCTATAACTATTACAAATGTCTAAAAAGAGATAGAAATGACAAAGAGGGAGAAACACGGGACTGCGGACGCCAATCAGCTACCTCGTGAACTCTGAATGTCCGCTGGGAGCCCTTAACTCACACTGGCCGGATCAGCAATGCCTGAATCTGCAAATAGGGTGCAGGGAGTAAAGAGTACTCCAACTCAGTGAGTAACAAATGTAAATAAAGACTGAAATCAAGAAATCATGTAAAGCACAAAGCATTTTATAATAAAGCAGTAAAACCATTAAAAAATCAGTGAATCGGTGAAAGATAGGCAAAAATCCTTTATATCAAATGTAATTTCATGAAAAGCCTTATCAACAATTAAGCAGGTAATGGACAATTAATTAAGAAAATGAACACGTAAAGGTTTGCCCCTCGGGCACAGTATCCACAATTCCGCCCCTCGGGCAACATCTCAAAACAATACCAGCCCCTCGGACTCAATCTCACATCACAATGGGTACCCGCGCTCACTGGGGGTGTACAAACTCCTGGAGGGGCTCCTTATGGCCCAAGCGCAATATCAAACCACCTCGTGGCATCATCACTAGTCCCTCAGTCTCATATCAATCAAGCCACCTCATTGCGTACATATCTCAGGCCCTCGGCCTCATAATCAGTATCAAATATTTCCTCACAACATAGGCCCTCGGCCTTACTCAATCAAAAATCCTCACAAGCCACTCGGGAAATAGTAAAATATGTTTCTCAGCCCAAAATATCATTTAAAAGATCATTTAAGTGTCAAAACAGAGTAAACATGCCTGAGTATGAAAAGAGTGAAATATAACATGACTGAGTTCAAGTATAGAGTCAAAACAGTGAGGAAATACCAGTAAAAATTCCGAAGGGTTCAAATAGTTGGCACAAGGCCCAAATATGGCATTCAGCCCAAAACATGATGATAGCAAATAGATTTCAGTCAAATACGCGATACAATAGTCATTCAGGACGGACTAAGTCACAATCCCAAACAGTGCATGACCTCATGCTCATCATCAAGCGTGTGCCTCACCTTAATATAGCACAACGATGTGCAAGTCCGGGGTTTCATACCCTCAGAACATCATTTACAATCATTACTCACCTCGAACTGGTCAAATCTCTAGCTCGCGACGCCTTTGCCCCTTGAATCGGCCTCCACTCGCGTCGAATCTATCCAAAATCAGAACGAGGACGTCAAAATATGCTAAGGGGACGAAGACCAAGCGAAAATAATCAATTTACAACATAAATCCCGAAATTACCAAAACCCGACCCCACGTCTCAGAATTCAATAATTTTTACATCAATAGATTCCTTATCTCCCACGAGTTCATACATATCAAAAGTTCTGAAATCCGACCTTAAATGGTCCTTAAAATCCTCAAGCAAAGGTCTAAGTTTCCAAGCCCTAATTTCCCCAATTTTCACCCTTAATTCCCATGATTTCTAGCTCTAATCCATGTATTAATAGCATAGGAACGAATTTTAGGTCCAAATTCCTTACCTCAATGAAGTTCCCTTGAAATCCCTCTTTCAAATTGTCCAAAAAGCTCCAAAGCCGAAGTCAAAAATGGTGAAATAGCTCAAATTCGCGAAGGCCACAATTTATACCTTCTGCCTAGATATTTTTGGTATTTGCAGCTATATTTCCGCTTATGCGGTCAAGAACCACCGCATTTGCGGTCCTCACTTAAACTCCCATTTCTGCATCTGCGATCCATTATCCGCATCTGCGACTTTGCAGATGTGGTCCTATTAGCCGCTTCTGCGGTTCCTGCTCCTCAAGCCCCTTTTCCGCTTCTACGGCCGATCTCCCGCATGTGCGGCATCACACCTGTGGTCCCCAATCCGCAGGTGTGAAAATACCAGAAGCAGCAAAAGTTCAGCAGCTGCAAACATTCCTCAAACTTCCCGTCAACTATCCGAAATCTCCCTGAGGCCCCCGGGACCTCAACCAAAAGCACAAACATATCCCAATACCTCATTCAAACTTGTTCCAACCTTCAAAACACCTCAAACAACATCAAATCAACCAAAACACATCGGATTCAAGCCTAACTTTCTAAAATCTTTCGAATTCCGCTTTTGATCAAAAACCCGACCAACCACGTCCGAATGACCTAAAATTTTACACACACATCCCAATTGATACCACGGAACTACTGCGACTCTCGGAATTCCATTCCGACCCCTATATCAAAATCTCGCTCACCAACCGGAAATCGCTAAAATATCAACTTCGCCAATTCAAGTCTAAATCTATTCCGAACCTCCAAAACTCATTCCGATCGCGCTCCTAAGTCCCAAATCACCTCTCAAAGCTATCCGAACTATCAGAACTCACATCCGAGCCCTTTAACGCATAAGTCAACATCCGATTGACTTTTCCAACTTAAGCTTCATCAAAAGAGACTAAGTGTCTCAAACCTTACCAAAATTATTCCGGATTCGATCCGACCAAGACGATACCACATAACATGGATAAAAAAGCATAAAGAAGCAGAAAGAGAGAAAATGGAGCGGTAACTCATGA
Organism: Nicotiana tabacum; assembly: GCF_000715075.1. NCBI lineage: Eukaryota > Viridiplantae > Streptophyta > Magnoliopsida > Solanales > Solanaceae > Nicotiana > Nicotiana tabacum. The sequence continues at coordinate 146,686,720 of NC_134099.1, read as the reverse complement.
GACGACTGGCCGGGTCGTCACAAAATCTCCAAAATTTAAAAATCCTAAATTTTACCCAAAACACCCAATTTCCCCTTGAAACCCCTTGATTTTGAGTTGAAATCATGTAAAAAGATGTTAAAATTAAATAAAATGAGTTAAAAATGACTTACAATCGATTTGGAGAAGAACTTTTCTTTGGAAAATCACCCAAGAGAGCTTAGGGTTTGAGAGAGTTTGAAAAATGAATAAAAATGCGTCTAAGTACCAATTAACTGGTTTGCAGATGTCGCAATTGTGAAGCTCGCAATTGCGAAGAAGGCCTCGCATTTGCGAACCTGGTCATATTATTCTAACCTCGCAATTGCGAACAAATAGTCACAATTGCAATACTGGGCATTTTCTGATGATTTCGCATTTGCGAAGGGTGGTTCGCAATTGTGACCTCTGGCAGGCAAGGCTTTCTTCGCAAGTGCGATCAAGCCCTCACAATTACCAAGCCTGTTAGGCTCGCAATTGCGAAGCTTGACCTCACAATTGCGAGATCAGAGCCTGCAACATAGCTGAACATGCAACAGCCATTTCCCTAAGTCTAAATTCACTTCGTGGCCTATCCAAAATTCACCCGAGCCCGCGGGGCTCCAAACCAAACATGCACGCAAGTCCAAAAACATCATACGGACTTGCTCGTGCAATCAAATCATCAAAATAACATCAACAACTATGAATTAAACCCCAAATTCATGAAATTACTCAAGAAAATCAAAATTTTCAATTTCTCAACTATAGGTCCGTTTTACACCAAACCAACTCCGATCTTTACCAAATTTTATAGATTCAACTTAATTATTATTTCAAACTTGTACCGGGCTCCGAAACCAAGATACGGGCCCGATACCATCAAGAAAATGCATCAATTCACTTCTAAAAACCATTATATTTTCCAGAAAATAATTTTCATTAAAAATTTATTTCTCGGGCTTGGGACCTTGGAATTCGATTCCGGACATACGCCCAAGTCCCATATTTTATTAAGGACCCTACGAGACCGTCGGATCACGGGTCCGGGTCCGTTTACCAAGGATGTTGACCAAAGTCAACTTTATTCAATTTTAAAAGCCAATTTCCTTATTTCACTTAGTTTTCACATAAAAGCTTTCCGGAAATACGTCCGGACTATGCACGCAAATTGAGGTAAGACAAAAGGAGGGTTTTAAGGCCTCGGAACACCGAATCGACTTGTAAAACAAGTAATGACCCAAAAGGTCATCATAATGAAACACTGAATTCTTTCTAGTTCAATAGTCGATTTATTGTCAACAAAAATTTTTATTGCACCTTTTTGTGGTAGGTAAGTTCCTCCAATAAGCTCCATAGACAAATTGCATGACAAACATAAGAACAAGTTGCTACGTACTCCGCTTCACAAGTTGACAAAGTCACAATTAGTTGTTTCTTAGGATTCCACGTAAATGCGGATTGTCAAGAAAGAAAACAAACCCAGTAGTGCTCCTTTGTTCATCAATATCACCAGCCCAATCACTGCCACAATATCCAACAAGTTTGGAGTCTTTAGAAGATGAATAAAATATTCCATAATCAAGGGTACCTTTGATGTACCGAAGTATTCTTTTGGTTACCTTCAAATGGGAGGTAGTAGTGCACTATGGTTATCCATAATCAAGGGTACCTTTGATGTACCAGTAGTGCTTTTTTCCAAAAAAAAAATTGGCAAATACGTGTTTATTTATAAATTTTATTCATATTTTGGTAAATTTTCAAATCCCAAAACCAGCTCAAGAGCTAGTTTTGGCCCAAAATATTACCGTTATAATTTTAAAAATTATCCCAAACTTTTGTATTTTATAAAAGATCTCACCGTTTATTATGACCAACTAATTCATATCTACTCAGTTGTAGAGCCGTCAATATGGACTTGGCCCGTTGGGCCAGCCCAGCCCAACCCGTGATTTAGTAGGGTTGGGCTAGAATTTTTGGAGCCTATTTAAAAATGAGACTTTTAAGCTCGGCCCTAGTAAGCCCGTGACCCGCGAGGCTTGACTGAGGCTGGGCTGGACCTGCCCATAGGCCTAATAAAAATATTTATTTAAAATATATAAAATATAAAAAGTATATGTCAATGTAGCATCAAAATCAACATTTAATATTGCTAGGCGTGTTCTTACCAAGTATAGAAATTGCATCCATCGTGAAAATGTCCAAACACTTGTTACTACTCGAAATTGATTGCACAACTTTTCCTAAACTCAAACTGGTAATATCTTTTATGTGAATTTGAATATTATTACTTTTTAAAATTTAATTATTCTTAATATTTAACTAATTAATATTGCATATGAATTGTAGATGTAGATGAAAGTGAAGATGTTAAGACAAACTTGTCACAAGCGGATTCAAATGTGTTTGATGAAGATGATGTGCTGGATATCCCATAAGCATCATGGACGTTTTCTTGAGTAGTTTGTTTTTAATTTTGACTTTTAGTGAATGAAATATAGTTTTGTCTTTTACTTTTTTAGTGAGTTTTGACTTTTAGTGAATGAAATATAGTCTGTCTTTTACTTTTTTTAGTGTTTATTTTAATATATTGAAACAATATAAAAAGTTATTAAGTTTTGCGAAATTTTTTCAATAAGATATTTTTTAACTTTTAAATATTCATCTTTTTTTAGATTAGTACTTAAAGAAAAAAATAAAATTATATTTTAAAAAACGATGGGCCGGCCCGCGGGGTTCCTCGGCCCAAATATGGCTGGGATGGGCTAACCATTATTAGGCCAATTAAAATGGTGGGCTAGCCCAATCCGGCCCGTCAATTGCTAAGCCCACGTGAACGGGGCTGGGCTAACCCAGCCCGCCCCATATTGACAGCTCTACTCACTTGACTCTCATTAAACTCAAGCGTCTACTTTGTCCTCTATAAACAAAAGAAAACTTTTCCCAAATTCTCTGTGCCAATAGAGTACAATCCACAGAAAATACAAAATTTGAAGGCAATTTACTAAAATCTGTTATTACTTGTATAAATTTTCTTCAAATTTGTAAACCTTCCCATGTATATGAGGTCTCTCATATATGACGATGATCAAATTAAGTCCAAGGTTGGAAGATTAAAGAGAGACACAAAAATCTTTAGAGAGCTCCTTAATTCTTGCTCCGGGTACGGATGGGACCCTATAACCAACACAATTACCTGCCTATCTGACATTTGGACGAATTATGTGAAGGTAAGTTTGGGAGATAGAAAAAATTACATATGTTCTACCTTTATGCATATTGAACTAACATTCTGTTTCAAAAAAAAATTACAACAAAAGAAAGAGAAGAATGAATATATTTCTAAGTACAGATACCAAGGGCTTAAAGATTTTGACTTACTGAATGAGATATTTGGGAATTAATTTGCCACGGGGAACCATGTTATGTACAACACAAATCCTAATTTTTCACAACAATCAAATGAAGCTATTGCCGTGGAGAATGAACCTTCTGATTGTGACGATTACGCTGCTACTACTGAAAACGTATGTCGTCATATGTCTGAGAATACCGAAAGTGGTTCTATTAGTGTAAAGCGAATTGTGTGTGATATGTCTATGCAGATAGAGGGTGGAACACCTACACGTCGCAAAAAAAAAAGTCGTGCTATAGCTGCAAACTACTCACATGATTATTTTAAGGAACACTTGGAGTGGAAGAAAAACAAAGAGGAAGCAAAAGAAAGAAAGAAGCAGGAACAAGAGCAGATACAAGTGTCGAAAGAAACTGAGATTGATATCTACTCCGAGGAAGCTGTGACTATCCAGTAGCAATTTGTCTTGAAAAAGTATGGTTTAGCCAACGAAAAACTTTCACTAGCAGTGCCTTTCTTGCTTAACCCTAGCTTTCGCAAGATATTCGTTCATATGACCGAAAAAATATCAAGTCGAATGGTTTAACGACTTAAAGAAAAATTGAGCTAACTGTTATTTTCATTTTATTTTGTTGTACTCTAATGCATGAAACACTGATGCTAATTATTTTACTTGTACTTTGTTGTGGTGTAGACATGACTGTAATCTGAGTAATGACTTCCTATGTGTTATATAATTTTCTCTTTAGTGAATGACTTTTTAGAGAATTTTAGATTAAAATTTGCTATATATTATGAATGTGCAATTTTAATTTTTAAAAATCTCCTTAATTCATGATCATCTTTTTTACTGATTACCTTGTCTTTTGTATATCTTTTCAGGCATTCTTTTGATTAGACAATATCTATTTCCTGGTAGCTGAATTTGGATGAGTACTTTTGAGTTGAAAATTATGAGCATATACAACAGTGACTCCACTGATTCAGACAGTGATATTGAGAATTATATCATGTGTTATGCTATCGCTGATCATGCTGAACAAGTCGCACAAGAAAATAGGTTATTATCTCGCCAACCGCAACATATATCTAGGCCTGGTATGGCATGGGTAGTTGAGCTTCTTTGGGGTCATCGCATGCGTATTGTCATGGGCTGCTTTCCAGACATGCCCCATGACCCCTTGGCCGCGCCCCATGGCGGCCTAGCAAGCCTTACAATGCCTAGCGCCATGGTCGGCCCCATGGTCTTGGCTGCGCCAAGTGACAAGCGCGCATGTGCCTCTGTCGCCCCACCGATGCCTCTCGCCAGCGCCCAAGGGCTGGCCAATGACAACAGCGCCGCGCGCCCTGACAATGCCGCGCGCGCAGATCCTGATGCCTCGCCAGCGCCCAGCTGCAGGCCCATTCCAACAGCGCCTCGCGCACAGACCCTGATGCCAAGCACCAGTGCCCAGCCTCAGGCCAGCACATCAAGTGTCGCGCGCGCCCACAGCAACGCGCGCGCAGACCCTGACCCGCAAGACAAAGATGCTGCCATCGGACTTAGTTTTTCCTTGTAATAATCTAAGTCCTTTTCATTGTAATCATAGGCTAGTTTACATCATTTTCATTTCAGTGTGCTTCTACAGCTTTATTAGGACTAGTCTTGTAATGTTGGTTTATTTTTTTTAAGCATTATTAAGGGGGACCAAACAATCAAACATTTCAATCAGCATTTTCTGGTGTCTCTCCCCCTCGACACCACATCATTGTAATCAGCATTTTCATTCAGCAATAAAATCATCATCATCATTCAAAACCCAATTCTCTCTCAGCTTCCGCAATTTGCTTACGACATTGGTTTTCCCGCACGGCACTGACAATCTAGTCTAGCGTGCGGCGAGGACCTCAGTGGCGGACAGCAACCGCACTGACATCGGTTGCTTAGCCTTACGTTGCCCTTCCAAAGATCATCAGGAAGGCGTTGCGTAACAGTTGGTATCAGAGCCTAGGCTCGACATCGGACGAGGGAACATTTGCCATCATCACCATTTCTGACCATGGTGAATCATGGGGAGCGTCTAGCATCCCTAGAAGAGACGGTTGACCGATTACGACCCATCGTAGAAACGGTGCCTGATCAAAGCAACAACCTAGTGCAAAGGTTGGACGACATGGACCGCCGAATGCGGCAGGCCGAAAATGACATTGCAAACATCAGTCGTGACTCCGACGAGGACCGACAAACGGCAGCCATCGAAACTGCCAATATTCATGGCAAATTTGAGGACCTCCAACAGGAGCGTGCCGACGATTTAGCCCATCAGCAACATGAGGCAGACAGACTAACTGCCATGCAGCAAACCATAGACGACTTGACAGACAAGCTCAACGTTGTCAATGCTGCCTTACAGAGCCTACTTCGAGAAGGCGACCATCACATCAGGGGTGCAGCAAACCTCACCCCCATTCCACAAAAGCTTAAGATACCGGAGCCCCAGCCATACGACGGATCCCGGGATGCTAAAGAAGTGGAAAACTTCATCTTCGACATCGAACAATACTTCGATGCCGTGGGCCATTTGGAGGAATCCAAAAAGGTAGCGACTGCTGCCATGTATCTTCAGGGCGATGCCAAACTTTGGTGGCGGGTCAAACACGAAGCCATCAAGGCCGGTGAAGATACTCTCCAGACATGGGATGAATTGAAGGTAGCCATACGCCTGCAAGTTCTTTCCCGAAAATGTGGAATACAATTCCAGGAGAAAGCTACGGGACCTCCGCCACACCAGATCAGTGAGGGAGTACGTGCGCGAATTCTCCGCACTCATGCTAAACATACGCGACATGGGGGACAAAGACAAACTCTTCGCATTCATAGAAGGTTTGAAACCTCATGCCCGTATGGAACTACAGCGACAACGGGTAGACACCCTGCCCAAGGCCATTCAAGCTGCAGAATGCCTTGGCGACTATCATTTGGGAACTCACAACGACAGGCCCCAGCCGTCTGTCCGAGGGGGATCCAACGGGCACCATCCCAGCAATGGTGGCCCAAGCAAAAGTGGGGGAGATCGGAGTGCATCCAAAACTAAGACTCCTCCCTCCAACAGCAACAGTGCTGCATCCATCAACAACAATCAGGGGAGAAAGCCTCCCTCAGAATGTCGTCATTGCGGCGGGGCACATTGGAACAATGAATGCCCAAACATCAAGGTCAATGCTCATCAGACTGTCGAGGATGAGACAGATGCATCAGACACATCTGAAGACAACCAGGTAGGCGCCTTCAATGCAATTGTTGGCTCTATCCCTCATGCCTTAGCGGGGACCAGTGCATGTCCTCCTAAGAAAACATCAGTCCCGATCACCAGGAAAGGGAAAGAAAAGATGGACGAAGGACCTCCTAAGCAAGCGAGGACCCTAATGTTCGTCGAATTGAAAGTGAACGGCAAGCCCCTTCACACACTGATAGACACGGGTGCCACCCATAACTACTTGTCATCAACGCAAGTAGAGCGCCTAGGTCTTGTGGTACAAAAGAGCAAAGGCCGCGTCAAGGCTATCAACTCACCACCTCAGACATTGGGTGGAACAGCTACAAATGTCCCAGTGAAACTTGGCCCATACAAAGGAAGCATCGACCTGCGCATCGCAATCATAGATGACTTCGACATCATAGTGGGTTTGGAGTTCATGAGGCAAACCAACACCATTCCAGTACCATTTGCCAACATGCTCCTGATGATGGGAGAAAACGGGGCCAAGCCCTGCACCATACCATGCTTTCCCATAAAGATGGCCGCTGAAAACATCTCGGCCATGCAGTTGGAGAAGGTAGTCAACAGACATGAACCCCAGGTTCAGGCTACCCTTCGCAGCAACAATCAGCCATCATGTCATCGGCCTCAAAAGACTGGTGACGCTCATCATCGTGTGAAGACTTGTCAGCCATGCCACAAGGACAAGTCGGATCACTCATCACAGCCGGGACCCTCGCAGCCATCACATGTCCCTCATAGACCATGGGAAAGTGTTTCCCTCAGATTCATCACGGGATTGCCCCAAGTCGGCAATCTTGCATCCATCATGGTTGTCATAGATCAGTTCTCAGACTATGCAACTTTCATAGCAGCCCCGCAAAACATCTCAGCAGAAGATACAGCTCGACTCTTCTTCTCGCACATTGTCAAACATTGGGGCCTGCCCAAAAACATTGTTAGTAGGCGCGACTCACGCTTCACTAGCAACTTTTGGACCCATCTCTTCAGGTGCTTTGGGTCAACATTGAGTCACAACACAGACATCCATCCACCATCGGATGGCCAGACAGACCGGTTCGATGACATGCTGGAGGAATATCTCCGCAACTTCGCAACCGGATCACAGAAGCATTGGGTGAAGCTCCTGGATGCTGCTCAACTGTGTTTCAATTCTCAAAAGAGCCATCATACAAACAAAAGCCCTTTTGAAATTGTTACCGGACAGCAACCGCTTCTCCCGCAGACGGTGAATGCATCAACCATGCCGAAATCTCCTCGAGCTGCCAACTTCTCGAGCGAATGGGAGCGCAACATGGAGATAGTGCGGAGCTATCTCACCAGGGCCCAAGAGCGGGCAAAAAGGTTCACCGAACAAAAGCGTTACTTTTCCCAACATCAACCAGGGGACAAAGTAATGCTACGCATCCCAAAGCAGTACTTGTTTGCAGAAAGGACCCATGACCCTCGCCTGCAACAAAAATACATCGGGCCCCTATCCATTGAAAAACGCATTGGGGAGTCCACATACCAGGTGAAAACTCCATCCTGGTGGAAGATCCATCCAGTCTTCCATGTCAGCCGCATGAAATCATTGCTTCGCTACAACAGCAAGCTCAGACAACAGAGGGGCGCAGACCTCCCATCCAACAACCATCAGAAACATCATCATCATCATCATCATCATCATAAGGCTCTGAGGACGGCGCCAACTCAGGTGGGGGAGAATGTCATGGGCTGCTTTCCAGACATGCCCCATGACCCCTTGGCCGCGCCCCATGGCGGCCTAGCAAGCCTTACAATGCCTAGCGCCATGGTCGGCCCCGTGGTCTTGGCTGCGCCAAGTGACAAGCGCGCATGTGCCTCTGTCGCCCCACCGATGCCTCTCGCCAGCGCCCAAGGGCTGGCCAATGACAACAGCGCCGCGCGCCCTGACAATGTCGCGCGCGCAGATCCTGATGCCTCGCCAGCGCCCAGCTGCAGGCCCATTCCAACAGCGCCTCGCGCACAGACCCTGATGCCAAGCACCAGTGCCCAGCCTCAGGCCAGCACATCAAGTGTCGCGCGCGCCCACAGCAACGCGCGCACAGACCCTGACCCGCAAGACAAAGATGCTGCCATCGGACTTAGTTTTTCCTTGTAATAATCTAAGTCCTTTTCATTGTAATCATAGGCTAGTTTACATCATTTTCATTTCAGTGTGCTTCTACAGCTTTATTAGGACTAGTCTTGTAATGTTGGTTTATTTTTTTTAAGCATTATTAAGGGGGACCAAACAATCAAACATTTCAATCAGCATTTTCTGGTGTCTCTCCCCCTCGACACCACATCATTGTAATCAGCATTTTCATTCAGCAATAAAATCATCATCATCATTCAAAACCCAATTCTCTCTCAGCTTCCGCAATTTGCTTACGACATTGGTTTTCCCGCACGGCACTGACAATCTAGTCTAGCGTGCGGCGAGGACCTCAGTGGCGGACAGCAACCGCACTGACATCGGTTGCTTAGCCTTACGTTGCCCTTCCAAAGATCATCAGGAAGGCGTTGCGTAACAGTATGTATGAATCTTATGCGTTTTTATCCTGAAACATTTCGTCGGCTTATCGAAGTGATAAGATAAAAACAATTTGTTGCCATCTGAGGATAGAACCATACGTCTTCCAGTAATGGAGTCTGTAGCTATTTTCCTGACCGTCATTGCACGTAATGACAGTCAACGCTCGGCGAGTGAATGTTTTCAACATTTACTCAAAACAGTTAATCGACATGTTAGAAGATTCGTTACGGCACTGTCGACGCCCCCTTTTTCTAAGAGTGAAATCGGGTATACGACATTTGGGAGGACAACTCTATTCCCTTTCGAGAATTGGGTTTAGAAGTTGAAGAGTCGCCACCTAATGATTATAGTGCATTAGGACACTTTAAGAAAGAATTGAGATGAAGAACCAGAGGTTGGGTAAGGGCTAGAAATTATCTCGAGGGGAAGGTGTTAGGCACCCCTCAAGATCCACTGGTGTGGTTCCCGGCCATGCTACAATTGTGACTTTAAGCAGACAAGTAGAAAAGAAAAGGATTTTTCACATAGTTTTGCAAACAAGTTTAAGAGTTGAAGGAGTAGAGAGTTTGGAAAATTAATTTAAAAGAAAACTTAAAAATTAACAAGCAAAGGGGAGAGGGGTCCTAGGTTTACAAATAATATGGATCACATCAATGCAATATCCAGCAATCACTCCTCAGAAGAGGGGTCGCACGTGATATTAGCGCACGGGTCATCATATCCATCTTCTACTCATCCCACCCCGTTAAGGTATTAAAGCATGGAAAGTTTTGTTACTTATTGCATGCTAGTATCCGTCCCAATCCTATCAGTTTCGGAGGCATTTAGGACTACTAATCCTAAAGGGAAAGGGATTTGGGGCCTTTTGAGAGCTTTCAAAGGACAAAATACTAGGCGTCAATCAAAACACATAATGCAAGTAAAAGGGGAAGCAGATAAGCAAGTAAGGCTCAAGTAAACCTCCTTAAGTCAGATAAGCCATAAAGTTTAGCATGTCTTGCATGTACTGGTTTGGTCTTTAAAATTAAAGCGATAAGCAGACTGGTTCAACACATACTTTTAGACAGGAAGTCCGCATTAGGCTCGCTCGAATGCAGTTCTTAAAGACTAGTCTACTTTCAGTTATGTGTTGGATAGAACTAACGATTTCGAAAAGCGAACTGGTTATGAAGAGTTACCAGTTTTTTATCAGAGTGAAACGAGTTTCAGAAAAAGAATGTACTGTTTTGAAAAAGATTTAAAAGAAAAGAAAGGAGCATCAGAAGACATGCAGACTAGTTGGAAAAAAAAGAGTTTCATGAACCTTATCAGAAAAAGCGAGTTTCAGAAAATGCCAGTTTGGTTTAGAAAATGTTTGTTAACTTACGAGGTTCCGAAAATCACAGAAGACTGCCAGTTTTACTAAAGTATATATTAATTTAAACAGTTGGTGTTGTTTTGAACAAATGAGACAGTTCCGACTCAAAGTTCATATAGGCATGCTTTCTATACGTTAATTGATTTTAACACTTTTTAACAGGAGTCTTACAAACATGGTATTTATATGCAACTTTATAATTAAGCCTACAGTTTGCCTAATGGTATCATTATGTGCAGAAATATAAACCTCTATGAGCACGGTATCTATATGCATAGTTGCAGAAAATTTAGAAGTTAAATCCTATAGGCATGGTCTCTACGTGTGAAAATGCGCAGTGTAGAAATTAAACCTATAGACATGATTTCTACCCTTTTGTGCATGAAAAGTAACCCCCTCCCCTTTTCACTAAAATCCCATGAGTTTATACAAATTATTACAGACCAGTAAAAAATAAGACAGAATTAAAAATACATCAGAAATTACAGCTACATCCGAGCAGCCTAATTCAGACTTAGTATCTAACAATATGAGATTGAACCACTTCCGAGATCCAGATTTCCAAAGCCTTCTCTTATCTAGGGTGTTTTAGAGATCCAAGGAGTTTCAGAAACTCCAGGCAGTGCTTACACCCAAGATGTTAATTAGAAAGAGTTACAGTGTAGTGTGGAAGAGCCAGCCCTCAGGTGTCCAAGTTCAGAGGGAGCTCATGGATCCCAAAGCAAGGCTCACAAGAGAGGGGCAGAACTTAGGTTCTAAGAATGAGTGTAAGTGCAAGAGAGGGGGTTGGGGAATGCCATGGCAGGCTGGTGGTCATGCCTAGCCACGAGGTAGGCTGGCACACCCCTGACCAAGCCTGTTCAGCCAACAAATAAGAGCAGAGACCTATTGAAGGTCAGACTATGGTCTGGGCAGTGATTAGGACACTCCCAGACCAAGGTCTCAAGCTCAGAATACATATAAGGGGGAAAAGGAATGGGAATTGAAAGAGTTTAGGACTCAAGGAGTCCAGTCCATATACATGAACAACAATGTCAAGGATTGTCATGTTTTCTGAACCATAACTCAGCAGACAAAGGGTTCAGGGATGGGGATTCATATAGGAGCAGGAATACCAAGCTTGCAGAAAGCAATAAAATAAACAAAGAAAAGACTGAAGCATAAACACATAAGAGAGGGGGCAGAATTTAAACAAGAAGAGACATACCAGTTGCAGAAAAGTAAGCACAAAGAAAAGTAGGATACTTGCATCCAAAACACAGTCAGAGAAGAGAGCTTATGAGTTCAGAGAAAACTCGAATGCTTTTTTTTTAGAAAACCTAAGTGTATTTGAGAGAAGAAGTGGTGACTTATGTTGTGTGTTCGAACTTGTTTTTTGAAAGAGAAGAGGTACATGTATTTATAGTTTTGAAAACGAGTAGAGAATAAGGTAACAAATAAGGTTTCAACACAAACATGGAAATAAACACAGTCAGAATCAATTAACACAGGTATTCCCCTTTAATCAAGGGATTACTGCTCAAACGGACCCTAACAGGATTAATATAAGGAAAGAAGATCAATTTGTAAGCGGAATAATTGTTACCATAAAAGGAGCAGTAAAACCATATAGTAAGGGATTAAGTATAAATACAGGAATGTACTTATTTTGGAAAGGATCTGGTAAGGCCAAACAAAGAGAGAGAATCAATTAACCCTTAACGGGCGAGTAAAAAATCAGAATTTCATAAGAAAAGTTTTGAAAATCAATCACAGAAGGGACTCAGTATATAAATGAAGTGCACAAGTAATAAGCATGTGAGGCCAAGCTATGGCGAGAAGGAACAACATACAGTAATAGCATAGAGCAAGCATTCATAATATGATAGTCACGTAGGTCAGGTTTCAGTGATTTAGTAGTAGAGGAAAAGAACAGAAGCATGCAAAGAATCAAGTAAAAACCTTTCTGAAAACACAGTCGAGTTTGACAGAAAGTCGGAACTCAGAACAAAAAGGAATCACATAAGGAAGAGAGATGCTGAAACAAAAAGAATCAGGCTGAGCAACTTCAGACAGACGAATTGCACGAATAAACTCAAGGGACTCGAATAGGCCCCCAAAGAACTAGGGTTTTCGAAAATTAGTCGAGTTTAGAGGCGATAAACAAGTGAAACAAACAAGCGAATTCAGAATCTCAAATAAACCCCAAAAATTAGGGTTTTCAACGCTAATCAGGTGTAAACAAGGTAAATCAAACTAATAAAAACAAACAGACTAAGAAACTCAAACAAAATTCCAAAAATTAGGGTTTTCAACATGTTAACTCAAATAGAAAAACAACACAAGCAAAACACAGCAAAACATGTCGAGAATCAGAGAAGAGATTCGAAATAACTTAACATGAAACCCAGAAGAATAAAGAGTTTTGAAAGCAAAATTAAAGAAACTTCGAGAAAAAATGCTTAGCAAGTTCAAAACACACATAGATCCGGAGCAAATCTGAAATAAAATCGGAGGAACCTTAGAGATTAGGGTTTTGTAAGAAACCCAGGTGATGAGGAAGGCTTTGAAAACCATCGATCTAAGCAGGAGAGTCGAAGGTCGAACTCAGATAGCCATGGCTGGCCGGACAAAGGTTGAAGACGACCGGAGAACAGTCATCAAGCAAAGTCTTGGTCGAAACCTTTCAAGATCTGGTCATAGGACCTCAGAAACGAGCACGTAGAAGCCATGAGAGGCTGGTATAGGCCTCCGATGAGCCTGGGAAGCCATGGATTAGGGTTTCAACGAGAGGCGACGGCTAGGGTTTGAGGTGAGTTGAGAGAGAGTTGAGAGAAAGAAGGGATTCAAAGGCGGCGTCTCTGAAAGAATGAGGTAGGGTTTAGGGTCGTTTGGATTAAAAAAGGTAAGAAGCAATGGTGGTCGTTGACCTAAATGATCAGCGGCCGGGATTAAAAGGGGTTATGGGCTGGGTCAGTTGAATAGGTGCTGGGTCGGGTTAGAGTGGTAATTGGGCTGGTCCGAATTTGAGTTTGAAATTGGGTCAATTTTAGGCTAAAATCGAAATGTAATGGGGCTACAATTGAAACGAACTGAGGCCAAAATTTAAATAGCCAGTTTTCCCTTTTTATTTTATAAAAATAGTAAAAAATAATTTTGAAAGCAAATTAAAAGCACTAGATCCGTTAATAGTATATAAATATTAATTAAAAAATATTGGAACCAGTTTCATAATTATAAAATGCTATTAAATCTTAAAGCAGGCTAAAATTGCAATTATATGCAATTTAGCTTTTAAAATACCAAATCAATTTGTAAAAATATATGAAAAGTAACCTACCTATATTTTGGTATAAATATGAGAATAAAATAAGTTATTCACCAAAGTGATAATTTTGGGAATAATTATTGAGCTAATCAATTTAAAAATCTTTTAAAAAATTGAAAAAATATTAAAACACTTGGGCATACTTATATATGTATGTACATGATATTTGAAAGTATTTGCATATAAAAGAAATACATAAGGAAAAATTGGGTATCAACAGGCACTTTGTGAGATGGTACCAACATATGTATGTCCAAAAAATATGACTAGTGTACATCCAAAGATTCGACACGATAGCCGCTTTTGGCCTTGGTTTAAGGTAAACTCAAAATCAATAATAGTTAAGGCTTCCTAAAAGTTGATCAAAATTTAATTATTTGATGAATATGCTCCCTTATTAGCTCAATTCTTTTTGCATCTTACTTTTGCCTTTGATTTGTAGGCTAAATGGCTTTGTGAATACTCATATCAGTTAAACTTTTTTTTAATTAGGAGCCGTAAACTTTTTTTAAATTAAGAGCCGTAATTCTCTAATGGGATTTCACTGTAATTGATGATTTTATATTTGACTATGGTAGAATTGTATTGGTGCAATCGATGAAACATATATTCAAGAGGAGATCCCAAGAAATAAGCAATAGGCATACCGTAACTGCAAAGGAAATACTTCGCAAAATATTTTATGTGCATGTGATTTTGATATGAGGTTCACCTTTGTTGCAGATGGCTGGGAGGGTACTGCACATGATAGTAAAGTACTTGAGAATGCAATTCTTGACCCTTGGAAAAATTTTCATTTCCACCACACGGTATATAAGTATAACATTTTAATAACTTAGTAAATCATTTATTTTATTACTATTTTGTTGAATTACATTTATTTCATTTTGATAGATAAATATTACGTTGTTGACACTGGTCTTCAGAACACAAAAGGATTACGTTGTCCCGGGCCCGGGCCATAGTGGGCCTAACGGGCCGGGCCTCGCGGTCTCGGGCTTCGTGGTCCCGGGCTCTGGCGGTCCCGGGCCTGGCGGTCCCGGTCTTCGTGGGCCTAATGGGTGGAACCGGCCCGTGACGGGCCTAAGCCCACATGGTCCTGTGCTTAACGGGCCGGGCTCGTGGGCTTCGCGGGCCTAGCGGTTTTTTTTTTAAGACAATTTCTTGTAGTATCATGGCTATATTAAAAATATATATGTAGTATATATGTATATCTAATTATTAAAGTGCTTGACGAAAAAGAAAATAACAAAACAATAGTAAAACACTAAATTGTCATGCATAAATATCACTTCTTGAAGTATATTATATTGTATCTTATGTATATATATTCTCTTATATATTTTCTTTTAGTATATGTATTGTATCTTATGTATATATATTCGCATAATAATATATTTTCTTGTAGTATATATATTGTATCTTATGTATATATGTTCGCATAATATATTTTCTTGTAGTATATATATTGTATATTATGTATATATTGTAGCATAATATATTTTCTTTTAGTATATTATATTGTATCTTATGTATATATATTCTCTTATATATTTTCTTATAGTATATATATTGTATCTTATGTATATATATTCGCATAATATATTTTCTTGTAGTATATATATTGTATATTATGTATATATTGTAGCATAATATATTTTCTTGTAGTATATTATATTGTATCTTATGTATATATATTCTCTTATATATTTTCTTATAGTATATATATTGTATTTTATGTATATATATTCGCATAATATATTTTCTTGTAGTATATATATTGTATATTATGTATATATTGTAGCATAATATATTTTCTTGTAGTATATTATATTGTATCTTATGTATATATATTCTCTTATATATTTTCTTGTAGTATATATATTGTATCTTATGTATATATTGTAGCTTATAAATATATTTTCTTGTAGTATATATATTGTATATTATGTATATATTGTAGCATAATATAAAAACTTCAATTCAACAACTTCACAATTTTTCACGAAATTTCAACAATAAATTAAGTAATTGTAGTAGAGAGATTGAGAGAGATTGAGAGATATTGAGAGATATTGATGAATTGGTGAATAAAAATGAAAGAATGAGGGGGTATTTATAGTTGAGAAATGGGGAAAAGTGTAATTATATAAAGTTTGGGGTTAAAATAAAGTTTGGGGGCCAAATGGCCATTTTTTTAACTTAAAAAACGGTCATATTTTCAGCCCAAACGGCTAGATTTTAAATATGGCCGTTGGAGTTTTTTTTTTTTTTTTTTTTTGAAAAATAGTCGTTGGGCCCGCCAGGACCGGCCCAGGCCCGCCTGCCGGTCCCGGGCTAAACGGTCCCGGGCTCGTGGGCTCAACCATGGAGACCAGCCCGTGACGGGCTCAGGAGGCCCACCAAGACCGGCCCACCCAGGACCGGCCCACCAGGGCCACCAGGCCCGTTAGGACCGCGGGCCCGGTCCGGTTCAGGCCCGGCCCACCGAGCAGCATTAGCTCCATACAAAGGAACGCGCTTTCATTTGCAGGATTATAAGTTATGCTATTTTATGTTTTGATGATTTTCCAAACAGTCTCGAGGAACCAGTTGTGATCAGTTCATTTGGTCTGGCTCCCAGGGGGAATATGGCTGACTCATAGGGGGAACAATGTGGAGATCTAGTACTCAGAGGGAATATCAACTCTAAGTTTGTCATCATCAAAAAAAGGAAAAATTGATAAGTTATGTGTCTTTTATTTTGATGATTTGACAAACTTCATGAGAGAACCAAATAATCAACCTGATACAATTAGTTCCCTTGCGGTCAGAGTAACTAGTCAGATGTCTGGTTCAATTCTCAATGAAATCAGATAACGGAATAGTAGAGAGAACAGAAAGGGATCAGTTCCCCTGGTCGTTGTGCAGTCAACTCTACAACTTTAAAAGTTGTTGCACTGTACTCTCTGACATGCTGTTGCATTGTACCGTCTGGCAGCTGTACAGCAGTACAGCTGTAGCTTGCTAAGGCCAAACTAAAGGACACATTATTGTATCATCCTTGATGACCTCACACACACTCATCCTTGATGACCTCACACTCACATATTATCAACATGAGTCAAGGGATTTGATTTTCCAATACTTGCAAATCAAAAGATAATATTCTCTCAAGTGCTAGCCATTACCTCTCTCAAGAACAAAGCTGCTGCAACCTCAAGGACCAGATCCAAAGATTGAAAATATCTTAAGTCCTTAGGCTTGCTGAGTCTTTGTTATTTTGTTCTTCATTTGTAATCCTACACTACTTTCAAGAAGTGTCTTTGTAGGACAGAATTAAACCAAAGTTTGGTTTAGTTTCTTGACTAGAGTTAGTCAAGGTTTGTTGCATTGTATAGAGTTATTGCAAAATGGCTTACAATAGAGTTATTGTAAGGAGTGAGGGATTAAGAGTAATTTCTAGATTGCAATAGGTTGTAATATAAAGTTTCCTCGGTTTAGTGGAGTTGAAATCCTACTAGGATAGGTCGTGGTTTTTAATCACTTGAGCAAGAAGTTTTCCACATAAATATCGCGTGTCCTTTATTTACTGGCAATTTACTATGGGAACAGATAGAGAACTTGGTTCCCTATACTGTTTGGTTTTATAGTCTGTTGATTACCATGGGAACTGATAGAGAACCTGGTTTTCTTTAAACTTTGGTGGACTCTTAATTTCTATCACAGGACTATAGAGGGAGTAAAAGAGGGCCTAAGAACGACAAAGAGCTATTTGACTATAGACACACCTCCCTGCGCAATGTAATTGAAAGAACATTTAGAGCATGGAAAAATAGATTCAGAATACTGCGACAAGGCATGAACAACTATGATTTCAATACGCAGGTGAAAATAGTAGTTGCTTGTGATGTATTACATAATTTTTTGCTTGAACATCAAAGCGGCGATGGAATATTCACTGAATATGAACATGATGATATGAATGTTGATGAAATTAAACAACAATCGACTCAAAGTAACAATGCTAGTCTTCTCGATCATCTGATAGAGATTTGCATGCTCGTCGTGAAGAGATTGTTCGTATAATGTGGGAAAATTATATTACAGAATAGCTAGTTACTATCATTCTTTTTGGACTGATGGATCTTATAATATTGTTGCAATTTGACGAATTGTAATAGCTACTAATTGTGTTTGTTATTAGCAGGTTATGATTTTAGGATAGTGTATTACGTAGTCAATTATAAAATGATAATTTTGTGCCAAACTTATTTATGTTCTGGACTATGGTTTGTGATAATGATAATGAATTTTATTGATGAAGGTTTTGTATATACAAGATAGCAAGTTTGTTTGTTCAGTACTGTTGGGTATTTGTGATAGTTTTTAGAACTTGTGGGTATAAGTCATATTTCATGTTTTTTCAAAAAAAAAGTGAAATATGTTTTAGAAAATGATGTCCAAACACATTTTCATCTTCAAACCAAACTTCACCCAAATCAGATTTTTCAAAATAAATTTAAGAATTTATGGCCAAACGCTAGCTTAATTTCTCAACCAAATGGCTGAAATTACATACCATTGCTTTTCTAGATTTGGCCAAATATATGCAAATTTAAAATATCATTTAATGGTGGTGAGGATTTTATGTATTTTTACTTTCTCTTTCCTTATAAAGAATAAATTTTTATATCAAGTGAGCCTCCCAAATACCAACAAGTAATGTCATTAGAGGTAAAATGGAGATGCAAGGAAGAAGAAAAAAACTTTCGAAAAGAGAAATATGTTATTTCTCTGTCCTATTTTATGTGAAACATATTTTTTTTAATTTATTCCAAATAACTCTAAATGAGATAATTTATAATAGCACGCTATTTATGATTTTGAAGTTGGATCTTGAATTTTAGCTATTGCTTTTGGGCTACAGCTTTATGAAATTATATATATCACCTAGTTAAAATATATGTGTATGAATTATACTTATATATAACTTCTCTTTATTTTATACCAAATACTAAGCTCTCATTTGGTCATAAATTTTGGCTACCAAAATTTTCTATTTTTCTAGTTAGAATGGATGGGTCGTGCCTATCCAATCAATAAGTGTTTATGACGGACTCGCTATCACTCGATTTTGGGTCATAATCATTATGTAGGAGAGATGACCGAGTGGTTTAAGGCGTAGCATTGGAATTGCTATGTAGGCTTTTGTTTACCAAGGGTTCGAATCCCTCTCTTTCTGCACTTTCACCTAATTTTTCAAAAAAAGAAAATTGAAACATTGTTTGTTCTTGGAATATGATCAATTTTTTTTCAAGTTTCCAAAACTATTTTTAGGACAGTTTTTGAGTGAAAATCTTTCTTCCACTTACAAAAATTTTAACTTTTTTTCAAATAAAATGCATGTCCAAACACAACTTCAACTTCAAAAAATTATTTTTTAACACAACTTAATTTTTTTGTTATAAATAGAATTCTATTTAAGGTGAATGTCTATATTTTAGAGAGATCTTAGGGTTTGTTACTTGGTGGCTAAGTCACTTTTTCCTACAAAATAGAGGGGTTCTATTCCGTTGTAATTCATGCCAAATCAATAAGAATTCTCTCTTTCTTTCTTTGCAATATTCTTCTTTATTGTTTTATAACACGTTATCAGCACAAGACTCTAACTAATTGAGTAGAAGCTTTGGGATTGAGCATAATGATTGTCAATTGTTCCATGAACTTCCTTTATGATTAAATTCTAGATTTAAGGTAAGTATTTTACTTAATTTTTCTCTTTTAAATTCTTGACATTCTATAATTTGATTTTAAATACAAGAAAAGACAATAAATTTTGATTGTAACTCTAATGGAGTCTGAAAGAAATTATAACCACCCAAAGTGGTAAAATTTCTATGTCTTGCCATGATCAAAGTCATGTATGATGGTGAGCACAAGAATTGAAAATTCGTCCCATTGAATTTGCTCCATTCTTATTCCCTTAAGAGAATGTGATAGCATAACGTGATACGTCTGAAAGAAGACAAAATTATTACTGTAAAGGTATCAATGGATGTGGACGTGGCAATAGACGAAATTATAATCATCATCATTGTCGTAATGAGAATAATAAGGATTCTCAAAATAATCCTTCACTATGTGAGAGTAATATTTGTCGTCGATTTGACATAAGATTTTGTAAATCACATATAGATGATTATGGTTCATTCATAATGTAAATGCGACAATATGTGATTTATGAATACATATTCATTCTTGGAAGAATATGAACGTGCTAGTAGTAGTGGATATACCATACTCACCTCTACAATAAAGTTTGAGGGGAAATAAGAAAATAGTATCATTATTATGGCATGAATGGTCATTGGTCACATACCTATTGTACGCCAAAATATTTTGGCGATGTGATTATTAAAGGGAAACAGTAATGCAAGGAACAGATCTTGTATAGAATTCTGACCATGACCACAATGGTATAACTTTCTCTTTAAAAGAGATATTCACCATATAAAAGTCTTTGAATATGTAGTAGTACAAAATTAATTGAGAGCTCTGGAAGAGCCAATTATTACTATTTTGGAGGAATACAATTGATTATCATGTCAATTTATTATGTTGTAGTAAATCTCAAAGAAACTTAATTGAGTTTCTAAAGTATTCGCGAAAGCGGTTGGTCATATTGAGACTATAATAAAGGAAAGATTTAATATCTTCTAATACTACAACTTGTAGCAGGATAATATGTATGTGAAAAGCTACCTGCTTTATTCTGTAGTTTGTACTATATAAAAAAAACACCACAGTAAAGTAGAAGTTTATTGATATAAAAACTCATATCATAACAAACTTGGAGTTTATTGATAATTGCACATGTCATGGTGTAAATCTGAAGTTTATCAATATTAATAATTTATTCAGTTGGCATAATTGGTTTTAGCCATATCAATTTAAGTATGGTGTGCAAAAATAATAGAGAATTCACATAGGTAAATATTAAAGAACTAGAAAGTTTTTTACGGATTCTCTTACATTGCTTGTTCTTATGAATTAATAGACCAACTAAAATTGGGATTGAATCCCATGAATCCTGGAAATATCAAAAGTAAATGTGGGTTCATTCATCTGCCATGTATACCACATAAGATGTATCTATGAGATGGTTACATGTGCGATTATTATTAACCCGCAACTTGACCGGTGTTTGCGAGGTAACTTGCTTAGTAATTTAATTTCGAGCATAATTTTCATATTTTTCATTCAAGACAGTTTATCTTGATAAGTTGGTCTACATCACAGTTGGTTTAGCAAAATAATTTATTGAGTGCCTCCACTTAATAGCTAATTGTTGCTTATGAGAACAAAATTATATATATCAGTTTAATATACGTTATATACGAAAGTATATTACATTCTCTCATCCCAACTGGTTCGGAGTTAGGAACCAAATAATTCCATCTTATTATTATTGATATGCGATGTATATTTTCATTAACACCATAATGCACAAAAATGGGTTCCCAAAATTGAGACAGAAAGTTAGTTTTTCTAAAATGAGGGAGAGACAAGATAAGCAGTTGAGAAAAAGTTACATGGAATGAATTATTATTTGTACATCTAGATCCTCGAATAAGATAATATGAACTTGAGGTTCATTAAAATAAGATAATTCATTTGCAATATATTGCAAAGCATGCCAGACGCATTTTCTGGTCCAAAGAAAGTAACTATATTCTCACTGCAAATGCTCCCATTAGACACAAGTCCTAGAAGGACAAAGTCTATGGTACACCTAAAGCATATAGACAAATCGGTTTCAATTAAAATTCTTGATAAAGAAGATGAGCAAATGATCAAAATGATCATAATAAGGAGGCAAGTGATCTAGAAGATCACATAACATAACACTTCATAAAATCTCAGGAGAGATTTAGGTACCTGAAAATATGAATGAAGAGATCTCTATGTTATGTCTTTATGAAAAAAAAGATATTGGAATCGATATAAAATGTTCGTCGTCGACATCTATCATAGCGCTAAATATAGATGAGAACCTCAAGTTTGTCGAATACAGACACAAAAATATTGGCCAAACAGAAGAGACACAATTCAAGTAGAATTTGGTTTCATATGAAAGACATGTAGTTCAAACACTTGAAAGACATGAGCCGAGGGTCTCCTGAAAACAGCCTCTCTACCCTTCGGGGTAGGGGTAAGGTCTGCGTACATATTACCCTCCCCAGACCCCACTTGTGAGATTATACTGGGTTGTTGTTGTTGTTGTATGAAAGACATGTAGTTCAAACACTTGAAAGTATAAAGTTAATGATATGTGCAATCAGTTTTCGATGTCTTATTTGTCTAGCATGACATGAAAACTTGGTATGCATCTAATCAAAGTCTATTATATTATTTAACTTATATGACAATCCTTGAAGGATTTAAATTGCTTGAAACATATACAATTCTTGGTCCTGAAGTACTATGTGATAAGTGTAATTTGTGCACATATATATCTTGCTATAACTATAAGCATGATAATGTGATAGCGAAAATACCTCTGTGGAGATATTGAAAAGGCTATTCCACGACATTATATTAAGACATTACATATCTATCAAGAATGATGATTTCAAGGTGCAACATATTCATTCAAGTGATAATATGGCTGACTTGTTCACCAAATCTCTACCGATGTCAACCTTCATGAAGCTAGTATAAAAGATTGGGATGCGAATGCTCAAAGATGTGAATTGATGCTCTTATCAAGGGGAGTTAATACACGTTGCACTCTTTTTCCCTTACAAGATTTTGTCCAATTGAGTTTTCGTTGCAAGGTTTTTAACGAGACAACCAAAAGGCTTATTGTTAGATATGTGTACTCTTTTTCCTTTACTAGAATTTTTTTTCCCATTGAGTTTTATTTTTGTTAAGGTTTTAACGAAGCACGTTATCTGTTGAATAGATATTCAAGGGGAGTGTTATATATAGAATTCTATTTAAGGTGAATGTCTATATTTTAGAGAGATCTTAGGGTTTGTTACTTGGTGTATAAGTCACTTTTTCCTATAAATAGAGGGGTTCTATTGCGTTGTAATTCATACCAAGTCAATAAAAATTCTCTCTTTTTCTTTGTAATATTCTTCTTCATTGTTTTATACAATCATTTTTCAAATTTAAACCAAATCTATATTCAAATGCTAGCTCTCGATCCTTCCTTTTCTTATATTACGTACCGAGACCAACCAGTGAAGTAACTTTTTTATTTTTATTTTGAGACCACAAAAGTAGTCCGTAGTCAAATGATATTACCTCTTTTATTCTGATCCAGATTGGCCGTACCTGTACAAGCCATTAAACAATGGGGAGTTAGAAAAACCTATTTCATTTTCAACATATGCAACAGAACTGACAACCAAACCTCCTCTAACCTCTCTCTCTCCCCTTCCTCTCTGTTTCTTGAACCAAATCTCTCACAAACTTATCAATCACTATTATTTTCTCAATAATGTTCAATTCATACTAGCATTTCATTTCATTTTCTTTTCCTGTAAGCTGTCTTTGTTAAAAGAGAGAAAGGGGGGGGGAATGCCTCTCTAACAACTACTCTGTCTATTGACCCTTCAACTATAGATTCCTCCTACCTTTTATTAACAAAAAATTGCCACTTTTCTTTTTTGTTCCTATAACATATCCTTTAAAGTTTTGATCTTTTGGGTTACTCTATATAGATTTGTTTTACTCACAGATTTAGAGAGGCAGTAGAATATGAGGAATTTGCGATTGGGTTTTCTTTTGCTTCTTTATTTTGCTTTCCTTTTGGGAATTGAAGCCCTCAAATTTCATAGAACCGAGCGTACCGAGAGAATCTCAGGTAACTATCACTCTGTTGCTGATCAATGAAATTACATTCACTTTTTAAAGTCTGTTTCATCATTTTTAGGTTAATTTTTGTGGGTTTGTTTTGAATTAAATATAATTCTTATCCTTTTTACCAAAATTCGAACTGCCAGATGTATAGCTAGGGTTTTGTTGTGAACTGATATAGGACTATTTGGATCCAGAAAATCTTTAGCTTGGATCAAGTGATACACTGCTAGGGGGAAATGAATAGATTTCGTTATTGAATGTCTCGCAACTAGAGCTCGAACTTATAGCTTTAAACAAACAGTTGGGTCCAAATTCAGTGAAGCTTCGTTAAAATTGAATATAACCGAGCTTGCCTTAGAACTTAGTCAAGTACAAATAGTGAGGTATGCCTGTTGAAAGTCAATCTCTGAGTTAATAGGATGATTAAAATTAAGTTGTAATATTTTTAGTTGATGTGTTTTTTTCTTAATTTCTTTTACACTTATTCTGAAGAGGCACAAAAAACAATTTGTTCAAACTTAATCTGTTAATCTGGAGTTTAAAAGCTTTCGATGTTTTATTCAAACTTTAAAGTATAAATCTTGCGTCTCAAATGACCTTCACTTAAGTAACTCATCATATTTCAGTGTTTGTATTGGACTTGAATCATAGTTTAGAATTTGAGTCAACTTCAGGCTTGTAGATTAACTCAATTCAATGCGAAACATCTAGCTATTCAGCTTGATAAACTCATTTACAGCCCTTGGTATCAATTCAGCTTGTATTGGCCCTGGATGGTGGATTATAAATAGGTGATCATTCTTCATAAAGAAAAAGGAAAATGAAATAGTGATAGTTCCCCCTTTCAATCCTTAGCTTTAAATATACAGTTGGGTCCAAATTCGATGAGGCTTGGTTTAAATTGAATAAAACGAGCTCAGTGACCGAGCTTGCCTTAGAATTAAGCCGAGTACAAATAGTGAGGTATTCTGCTTGAAAGTTCTTTAGTCAATCTCTAAGTTAATAGGATGGTTAAAATTATGTTGTAATATTTT
Organism: Nicotiana tabacum; assembly: GCF_000715075.1. Taxonomy (NCBI): domain Eukaryota; kingdom Viridiplantae; phylum Streptophyta; class Magnoliopsida; order Solanales; family Solanaceae; genus Nicotiana; species Nicotiana tabacum. The sequence continues at coordinate 146,662,019 of NC_134099.1, read as the reverse complement.
TAGTTGGCGTGTTTATTATTATTTTTTTTTTCATTTTTCTTTTACACTTACTTTCTGTTGGTAGTAAGTTTTTATGACTAACCGTTGTTTTCTTTCATTGTTGATCACCTTACTATCTTGTTATTTTTATTCTGCTTTTATATGGCTTTTTGGTACTGTCCCTTGTTGTCTATATTTTCATTAATGTGGTGCTTATGCTTTCGTGAGCCGAGGGTCTATTGGAAACAACCTCTCTATCCTCACAAGGTAGGGGTAAGGTCTGCGTACACACTATCCTCCCCAGACCCTATGGTGTGGGATAATACTGGGTATATTGTTGTTGTTTCTTTTACACTTATATTAAATCTTAGAGTTCTAAAGAGGCTCAAAAAACAATGTATAAGATCTATTGTTAATATGGAGTTCAAAAGAATGTTGATTTTTTAGTCACACTAAGTATATGGGTCTCAAATGACCTTTACTTAAGGAACTTATCATGTTTCAGTGTTCTTATTGGACTTGAATCAAAGTTTTTAGAGTTTGAGTCAACTTCAAGCTTTTAGATAATTGACTCGATTCGATCTTTGACATCTAGATATGCTACTTGATAAACTCATTCGCACCCCTTGGTATCAATTCAACTTGTACTGTTTCTGGATGATGGATTAGAAATAGGTGATGTTTCCCCTCCTTTCTACCGTTTTCAAATTTTCAAGTATTTATTACCTTACTATGGTAGCATGTAGTACAACTAAAGAGAGTGAGGAAGAGTACTGAGTACACAATTTTGTTCGTGAGGTGTAAGTTATTTGATTGGTATTGGGGATAGTGGTCTTCTATCATAAGGTTTTAAATCTTAAATCTAAATCCTAGACCTTGATTCAAGAAATGATGGATTTTGCCTCTAAAGAGAGGCTCTTTGAGCTATGTATGGGATATGATATCTAAGTTTCTGACAGCTATTGGTTCCCTCAGAAAATTTTCTTCTTCACTCTGAAAGGAAAAAGAGAAGGTTAGAAACTTTGTGTTGATATTGCTATTTATAGTTTTTTTGGGTCAATTTGTACTATTAATAGAGTTAGTTCATTATATTATTGAGTTGTATTTAGATATAATGAAATCACAAATTTTGCTTAGCAGGATCTGACTTCAGTAAAACTTAATTTGATGCTTTTAGACTGCCAAAATGTCTGATGTTTTTTCCAAGAATCCCAATAGGATTTGGTTCATGTATATGTACTAACTCTGGAGTTCAGAGATTTGGGGCAAGGATGAATGAGAGTTGCAGCAGTGTAGATAATATGTTGGTGAATAATTTCAATGTTAGATTTGGGGCATGGATGAATGAGATTTGCAGCAGTGTAGATAATATGTTAGTGAATAATTTCAATGTTACAAGTGCTACCGAAGTGTGATTAGGCAGGACATGGTGAAGCTTCAGATTACCGAGGACATGGCCCTAGACAGGAAGTTGTGGAGATCGAACATTAAGGTTGTAGGTTAGGAGGTAGTTGGGAATATCTCTACAGCGCCGCAGAGTGAGGCTAGCCTGTTAGGACTTGGTCTTTGACTGTCAGTGGTTAATGTGAGTTCACACTACTCTTTCGTTCCTCTTAGTGTTGTGCTTTATCTACAGGTTATTGTTTTGCTTCTCACTTATTTTCTGGTTTTGGTGATGCTGTTCTTTGCTCTATGGTTTCTATTGATGGTACTGATAGATTGCCTCTTTTCGCCTTCTTTTTGTCTTCTTGAGCCGAGGATCTTTCGGAAAAAACCTCTCTCCCCCATCGGGGTAGGGGTAAGGTCTGCGTATACACTACTCTCCCCAGACCCCACTAGTGGGATTTCATTGGATCGTTGTTGTTGTCGTTGTAAGTGCTACCGAAGTGTCATCCTTGTGACTTTAAAGCAACACATTTTACCAACCTAAAAATTCACCTGTGATATAAAGTATATTAAAGGGCAGTCCGGTGCACTAAGCTTCCGCTATGCGCGGGGTCTGAGGAAGGATCGAGCCACAGGGGTCTATTGTACGCAGCCTTACGGCCCTTACCCTGCATTTTCACAAGAGACTGTTTTCATAGCTCGAACCTGTGACCTCCTGCGACCTCCTGGTCACGTGGCAACAACTTTATCAATTACACTAAGGATCCCCTTCATATAAAATATATTGCAAAAATGAAATATAATTAGATACTTCTAAGATGCTAAAAAGTTTAGATTAAAGGCTTATAGAGTATGATTTCCCTATCCGTCACTTTGCATGTCTGACTACATCATTTTGTTTTTTAGTTTTTTAAATTAGGTTAGGCGATAAGGACATAAATATTTGCTTTGAACTCTATGAAATTATCAACTTTCCTTTCATTTCTGCATTTCAGGTAGTGCCGGTGATGTCTTGGAAGATGATCCAGTTGGGAGGTTAAAAGTTTTTGTATATGAGCTTCCCAGCAAATACAACAAGAAAATTCTTCAGAAAGACCCACGATGTCTTAGCCACATGTTTGCTGCGGAGATCTATATGCATCGTTTCCTCTTATCTAGCCCTGTCCGAACCCTTAATCCCGGGGAAGCTGATTGGTTCTACACCCCTGTTTATACCACTTGTGACCTGACACCAAATGGCCTTCCTTTACCCTTCAAGTCGCCACGAATGATGAGGAGTGCAATACAACTTATTGCTTCTAACTGGCCTTATTGGAATAGGACAGAGGGGGCTGATCACTTCTTCATTGTCCCACACGATTTTGCTGCTTGTTTTCATTATCAAGTGAGAATTAAGTCCCCTTTCTCTCTCTCTCTCACACACACACACAAAGCACACATTGATATATATACACATCAAATTTATATTTAACTAAACTGGATTTCACTAAAATGGTCGTGGAAATCTCACAGGATTAGTCACAGTGCCATTTTATAAATTTCCACGTTACTTTTTACTGAAAGTGTGTGGTTACATCTGATTATTTCGTGCAAATTGTAGGAGGAAAAAGCTATTGGGAGGGGAATTCTTCCATTGCTCCAACGTGCAACTCTAGTTCAAACTTTTGGACAAAGAAATCATGTGTGTTTGAAGGATGGTTCAATTACAATTCCTCCCTATGCCCCTCCGCAGAAAATGCAGTCCCACTTCATCCCTCCAGATATTCCACGATCCATCTTTGTTTACTTTCGTGGCTTGTTCTATGACGTAGGAAATGATCCAGAAGGTGGTTACTATGCAAGGTATCCCCATGTCTCAACCTCTAAGATTAAATCACATTTGATTCTGAACGCTGACACTAAATAGATTGAAGACAACTAGCTTTTGATTTTCTGTATTGACCTCCCAAACATGGAAATATGTCTTATGACAAGGTACCTGACTCTTACTTCTCTTCTCAGAGGTGCACGGGCAGCAGTATGGGAGAACTTTAAGGACAATCCTCTCTTTGATATTTCTACGGAACATCCAACTACCTACTATGAAGACATGCAGCGAGCCATCTTTTGCTTGTGTCCACTTGGGTGGGCCCCGTGGAGTCCAAGATTGGTTGAAGCAGTTATATTCGGTTGCATCCCTGTTATTATTGCAGATGATATTGTCTTGCCATTTGCTGATGCAATCCCCTGGGAAGAGATTGGTGTTTTTGTAGACGAGAAGGACGTTCCAAATTTGGATACTATACTCACTTCTATTCCACCTGAGGAAATATTGAGGAAGCAGAGATTGCTTGCCAACCCTTCAATGAAGCAGGCTATGTTATTTCCACAACCTGCACAACCAGGTGATGCTTTCCATCAAATATTGAATGGACTTGCTCGTAAACTGCCACACGATAGGAGTGTTTACTTGAGTCCTGGGGAGAAGATCTTAAACTGGACTGCTGGTCCAATTGGTGACCTAAAACCTTGGTAAGAAGCTGGTACTGGAGATTATTGCATTCCCTAAATCTTGGCTTTCAACCTTAAAAGTCGCGTCACAGGTGTGGAATTAGTGTGAAGTGTATATCTTAAGTATGTAGTTTTTCGATGAAGTGACGAATCTTTTATTGATAACAACATCCACAGGATGCAACTGGGGACGTTTGCACATTCATTTTTGTAGCTGTAGGATTTGTTGTACAACTCTATGTTGGTTCCCCAGTGTACTCGTGTGCCACTAACATTGTGTTAGAAAATTAATGAACCAGATTAATTTGATCACTAATTGTGCTAATTTGTTCCAACTATATAGTCAAGTATTCTTTCTCTTCCGTCATCTCTTTTCCTATCTCCCAATTTGTCAAGAAATTGGAAGACGAGTAACGCTAATCCAGTTTGAAATACTGGCTGTAAGCTCTTTCATCTATAATCTATCCATCAACAATTTGCAATTTATTAAATGGAATTCCTACTGCATTCTCACAACAAGAAATGAAAATTGTCATCTACAGATAGCTGAAGATCAAAAGAAAGTAAACCATAGCGTTAGACTAGTAAAGAAATTAATGTAATAATATAATAAGATGTCACTCGTGGAGGATAAGAGATCCCTTTATTTCTTTCCTCCTCATATTGAGAAGCAAAATTTAAAGGATTTATTGGATTGTCAAAGCTAAAAGCAGGAGTAGGTCGGAATGGAACTCTTTTTACACCTCAAACCTGTGGTTTTACTATAATCACATCACGTTGGTTCAATGAACAAACAAATATATAACTGTCTAAGGCGAATCTAAGATTTTAGTCACTGAGCACGGTGTGTCACTCAAACAATTATCAACCTCTCAATGAACCTTATTTAATACGGAAAGCTTAGACGCGATGTAATATTCAGAAAATCTGAGGATACAACCTTGGCGTAATTATTAAAATTGCTTCAATTTTACCAAGAGGTCACATGTTCGAGTCGTGGAAACAACTTCTTGCAGAAATATAGGGTAAGACTGTGTACAATTGATCCTCGTGGTCCGGTCCTTTTTCTGGACCCCGCACATAGCGAGAGCTTAGTGCATCGGACTGCCCTTTTTTACATTAATTATTCTTTTCCACGTATGACTAAAGAATACCGGTTCTTTGACATCTTCCAGCTCAAATTGAACTACTGATTCCCGGCTATAGGCCCGTCTTGAGCTTTCTTGAAATCATCCCATCCTCTCACCCAAGGGCCAAGGCTGCCTGCAGCTGCACGAGTCTCTGGAGCAGCATGTTTGCCAAGGTTGTTCATAACCTTTTCTCGCACAGCAGAGAACACCTAGAACAAGTAAACTTATTAACTTAAGCACAGTCAATAAAGAACAAAAAGGAAAAAGAAAACGCTTGGACAAGCTTGAAATTCTGTTTTAGGTTCTCACAGAATTTGTGCTAATTGCATCTGGTGGTTGCTCCTGGCCAGACAGCCACTTCCATAAATCTGGATTCTCCTGCAGCCATGAAGCAAACAAACTTAATAAAACCAGCTCAAACTCATAATCATGTAGGAGAAGTAGCTTTGCTAATGCTAGTTCTATACACTGCTCTATCAAAAGCAAATATCTTTACTGTGGAGCAAAGTGTTTGAGGACATTTTCTCCAGAGCGATGATTCGATACAATTACAAGGATTGTTAGAGAAACATAGCAAAACTGACACCTAGACAGAAAGCCACATTCAACCCATAGATCTTCACACTCTTCCTAATGGTTTGTATTTAAGCAAACCAGCCATTAGCAACTCAACTTTCCCCTTAGTAGTGAAAATACTTCTGGCAAAGCCCCAATATTTTTAAGTTTTCTTGACATTTGCAATTAGAGTGAGCAACATAGAGATAGTATACTTCACGGCCATGACTAACCTTTAGGTGTTAGCATGACAATGAGAAGATACAGAAGAAATTACAAGTATAGTCTCCAACAAGCCCATGTCATGACAAGCGTCTAGTCCATTTTCCGATCAGCCTATGTCGGGAAGTCGGCCTACTTTCTTATGCATACTTCATACACCTCAAATATCCGTCAAGCAACCATTACAGAAGTCATTCTCCTATAATCACTTGTTTCAATCAACATGACATGATTTTCAATATTTAATACTCGAAAATCACTTCAACACAAACCCCTTATACACACAAGGAACATCAGGCACTTTATGCACAGCCAAATACAGTGAAATGTTTTCCATGAAGAACATTTTCCACCAACCAAACGCACTAAACAAAACACAAGAAAGGAAAACAAATCAATTACCAGGTCAAGAACATTAACAAGGGACTTAACTCCATCTTCATCCATGGACCGAATATGATCCTCCACCCATTTGCCTAGAACAAGGTCCAGCTCCAAGAACCCTCTTTGTTTGCTCTGGTAATGAAGCCTATAATAATTACCAAATATATACACCCCATTAAAATCTGATAAACCCGCTAAAGGAGCCAGAACCCACCACACAATTTTACTAACCTGTTGAATAAGCGTCTCTTACTCTCTTCATTGGAGAGATCGATATCAATCGGCCCACAATTCTCTTTGGAAGTAAAAAAACGTGAGAATGTGCCAGCTAAAGGCCTAAACGATCAAACAATAAGCAAGGGTGAACTCTATGATCAGAAAAGGCCTAAGTATGAACTATTTAATCATCAAACCGCGTAAAGGGTCAGATAGCAAACAAGTACAAATGATAGAAAAAGCCTAAAAGATTAAAACAGAAGCAAATATGATTAATCAGTCTACTAGCTTCAATCTCAAATTAGCAGGGATCAAGCTTTATAATTCTTTTACTCCATTATAACTCATTATAAGTGTGTGCCTACGTGGACGGGTACCAAGAATTCAGTATTTTAGAGGTTTGTCAAATTTGAACACACTTTTATTTATTTAATTACGTCTTCAGACACCTCTTCAAAGTGCGAGTCTGATTTTTTTTTCATAGCTCAAACATATAGAAATTTCTTGCGAATCCAGGACTTCAGATATCATATTGAACAGGAGCGGATGCACGTGCAACGAAGCGCTTCTTTGGAAAATTTTATGAAATATATGTAGTAATACTCTACGGATCCAATAAGATAAAAAAAAATGACACCACTTGATGCCTGTTGTAAGTTGGCTTGCTGATTAAGTTCCTAATTTTAGTGTAGGAGGTCAGAGGTTCAAACCACAACTAGATCATATTTTCGTCAAATATTTGAGAGAGCTTTTATTCCTAAAAATTGCGGTTCTTATAACTTAAGATTCAACAAAAGCAATTGGACTAAGGCTATTTCTTATTGAGCAATGTGATAATTAATGGAGTAGTACTTTTTATTCTCCGCCTTCTATAAATATCGACACCGCTTATAAAAAATACTATTATATTAAAGCGTATTAGGAATTTAAGTGATTAGATAAAGCATACTGTTATTTACTTAATTATATCATAAACGCTACAAAATTAGAACAATACAAAGAGAGCAACAAAAAAGAAACATAAATGAAGGAGTAAATTGAGATAGGTGGATATTAATCGGTAAAGACTAATAGCCTGTTTGGCCAAACTTCTTTTTGGCCAAAAGTATTTTTTTCTTCTTCCTAAAAGTACTTTTGACAAAAAATTGAGGTGTTTGACCAAGCTTTTGAAAGGAAAAAAGTACTTTTGAGGAGAAGCAGAAAAAAGTAGTTTTTCTCTAAAGCACTTTAGAAGCACTGTTTGAGAAAAATACACTTATAAGCAATTTTTTAAAGCTTGGCCAAACATTAATTGCTGTTCAGAAGTACTTTTCAAACTAATTAGTCAAACACAAACTGTTTCTCGCCAAAATTACTTTTGAGAAAATCACTTTTAAAAAAAAAACACTTTCTCGCGATTTTTATAGGCCAAACGGGCTATAAAGAGAGGGGAGTGCGGAGTTTGCAACAGAAGTCCTCTGGTGGATTCGAGGAATTGTGAAGAGGAGAGCCCTTCTTAGATTCGCCATTTTCTTCCACTGCAAGAAATGAGTTAGAAAGGTTGCAAAGCACAGATTAAAGCTCAGCAGGGTAGAAGAAAGGTTGCAGGCCTGGCTTTCTTGGCGTCCATTTGAGACTAAAAGAAAACTTGCATAAACAACTGACTACCTTTTAAAGAGCTTTTGGTAGCTAGTTTTGAAAATTCATTAAATTAAAAGGTAGTAGTTATTATCCTTATAATTAGCTATGCCACGTAAATTTTTCACTAAAATTTGAATGGACCGCGCCAGTTGGGCATGTAAAAAGGGCATGGGCTAGCGAGGGGTACAGATTTGCATCTATACCCGCTTTTTTAACATGGAAAGTTCCAGCATAATACGCCGGATTATAGAGTTTTTGCGTATAAACTTCTAGCATATTATGATAGAATTCCAGCACATTATGTTGGAATGAATTTCCAACATATTATGCTTGAATTTTTAAGGGTATTTTTATTCAGATTTTATTTTTACATGAAAATTTAACTAAATCTTGATTCTTTTTTGTTGGTAAATACAATTGCTTTTGAAACTGTGACTTATTTTTAATTACTAGTCGTAAATTAGGCTATTTTTGACTTTTTTTTACTTGGATATGCGTTCCCATAAAATACGTCTAAATTGTAATACGCAGTAATTTATTTGACTGAAAATTCAAAAATTATTTTGTACTGTCAAATTGATTGAGTGTCAGTTATATGTAACTTGATTTAATACTCCATGTCACACCTCCTTTTTGCGCGCCCCGCCCCGAAGGATAAAATGCGCGAGGGAGTTTTTCCAATTTAAGTGACAATATTCGAAATGGGATTATTTATTTAATTCAGAGTCGCCACTTGGGAAAGGTTTGGCTTTTGGTGTCCCAAGTCACCGGTTTATCTTGAATCCCAAATCAAGGAAAATATTCGACTTTTCCAAATGAAGTCTGCGAACCAGAAATTCTAAGTAAGGAATTATGTTGACCCGAGGGAAGGTGTTAGGCACCCTCGAATCCCGTGGTTCTAGCACGGTCGCTTAAATTGTTATAATGGCTAAATATCTGATTTAAATATATGTTATGACTTACGTGCTTTTATTAAGTTTAAACCGCTTTTATTATTATCATTTATTTTTATAGAATTGCAACGTCGTGAAAATGCATCTCGAACCACGTCACAATCAATGCACCCGTGGTCGTTGATACATTTTGACTCCGTTGAGATTCGGATTTGGGTCACATCAATGTGCACCCGTGTTTAAGAAGGTTAAATTAATAAAGGTGCGCCTAAAGCAACTAGCGTATTGTTATTTTGGGAAGGCCGTAAAATTCGCTAAACGGCCTGTCCCGAATTCTAAGTATTTTAATATATACATTTAGAGGGCCCCGCAGCTTGTGCATTTTTGTTTGTCGAGGCTCGTCTCATTTTTATTTAAAAGGATAAACCTACAGTGACTATATTTTCTATTAAGTTCATCTCTAAAATAAAAGAAAATTTCTCAATTATTTACATGCTGAAAAACGTAACTTATTTATTAAGTCACGACTAATGTGAACGGAAAATTGCGATCGCGTTTGTACAAGGAAAAACTGCTTTAATTCTACATTCTATTATTTACTAATACTAGAGCATGAGATAGATACACAATAATATCAAAAACAGATTAATTCAACTAACGTTATTAGATGAAGAAGTTATACATATACAATCCATTACTTATTAATAAATCGACTACATTTTTATATAAAGAAAGGAAAATTATATTCAAACAACAAATCTAAACAGTTCGGATTCAACAGGAACAAAGCCTGATTAATATTTCATTTTTTGCTTCAAGCCGAGATTGTACAAATGTGTACCTGGAAACAGCAGTACAAGAACAAAAGAAGTAGGAGTCAGCGACAGTAATAACGCGGCAACAGCAGGTTCAGCAACACCGCAAAACCAGTAAAAACCAGTAGAATAACCCAGTAACAGATTGAAAACTCAGCAGTGCAAAAGTACAATCGCAGTCAAAGCAGAAGAGAGAAAAGATACGAGATGCAGTAGTTTCTGACTTTTGAATGACACTCGAAGAAGAGCAAACAGAATTGTTCGAGTGAAAGTTCAACTTGTCTTTCTCTTTTACTATCACAAACTCTCTCCCAGTATAAAAGTATGTCAACTCTCAAGTGTAAAAAGAATCTGTCAACTCTCTCTAAAAATCCTCTCAATAATATTCAACTCTTTTTCTCTCCCCCCCAAAAAATCTCTTCAAAATTCTCAAGTCCTTTCCTCAATGTCAAGAAATGACTCTATATTTATAGCAAGACTTTGCCTTGAATTCCTAAACCCAAATTATTCCCCCAATGGCATGCTTTGTCCCACTATCAAATGTCTTCTTTATTTTAAACTTTGTCCCCCATGCCCACATTAAATAAATGTCATATTACCAACCTATTACAATATGTCCCTCATGCCTACATTAAACAAGTGCAAGATTCCTCCCCATTATATTTTGTCTTGTCCCCCATTATATTAAACAAGTACATCAAAAACCCCACCCCATTATATTTGTCCTCCATGCTTAACATAAAGAATCAAAATAATGTTCAATTACCAAACTACCCCTCTGACCTTATTGCAATTACAAATCTACCCCTGAATGCAATGCAATTTACCAAATTACCCCCATCAGCTCTAAACACTCAATTAATCATAACTTGACCGAAATATGATCAAGATGACCAATTTCTCAACAATCTTCAACAACAATTATATGAACACGATGAACAACACAACTCAAAATTAATGAAATGAATTAACCATATCGGGAACCAATCCTGGTTAATTTAGACCATGAATGTATGAGCAAAACACAACAATACAAACAACAAAATACTAAATTAAACAAATCAAAGACAACATAAACTCACATTAAATCACTGGATTTAATCATGAACTTCAAACAAAGATGAACATGAATTAAATCTATTTTTAGCAACAAACATGACGGGTTCACATGACTCAAACAACATAAATAATTTCTGGAAAATACATAACAACATGAAACAAATTGAAGAAATAATAAATTAAATTTCAATTTGAATCTAACAAACATTAAACTAGCAAACATTCACTTAAAACAACAATACAAACATGGAATAAACATGAAAAACAATTAATTAATCTTTCATTTGAAATCTGAAAAATTAATTTAACAAACAACACATGAACATGAACTAAAAATTAATTCAAACGATAAACAAAACAAACATTTGCCGATTTTAGATTCGAAAATATCAAAACAAAATACGGACAAAATAAAACTAAAAAAACTACTACTAACCGGATCGAAACGACGAACAACGACCAAACAAACAACGAACTTGACGAGCCTCGACCAAAGCTCAAACCAACGATGGCGAACACGAGCAGACGACGAACGAACATGAACCTACGAAGCAATATCGGCGGTTGACAACTGAAAACCACGCCGAAGCTAAACCGGCAGTTGGCGGGGCAGAAGTGAAGCAGTAAAAGCATCTGTGGACGACGAGGTTTCAGTACAAACCCATATGAGAGGTCGACGGACAACGGAGATGCGACAGCTGGGGACGGGGCTTCGAACTGGACGATGAGCTTGGCCAATGGAAACAACGGAGACGCGACAGAACTGGGTCGTGACGATGACGGGGAGGCAGCTGGAGGCGACGGGTTCTTGCTCGTTTTCTGGGTTTTTGCCGGAGAAGAACGTGACGCAGCATCAGCATCAGCATCAACAGCTGCTACTCGACAGGGGGGGTCCGATGGTTCGAGCATTGGGGGTGCGAGGGTTCGTCTGGGCAGTGGCGTTTGGTGGTTGTTTGGTCGTCGACTCGACAGTGACGACGAGGGGGAAGCTGGTGGTTGACGGGGACTGTTTGGTCGAAGGTGTTTGGACGTGAGAGAGTCTGGGCTGTGTCCATGGTGGTGGTGTTCGCGGTGGGAAGGTGCTGGGTGGTGGATGCAGAAGAAGGGAGCATGGTTTGGGCAGCCATGGTTGTGAGCTTGGAGTTTTGAGAGGATGAAGAGAGGAGGCGGATGAGTTAGTCTTTAGGGTTTTTGGTTTTTTGTTATTTTTGTTTTGTTTTTGTGTTTAAACCAAAAAATGAAGAAAGGGGTTGGGTATTGGGTTAATGGGGCGGACCGGGTCGACCCGTGTGAAGTGGACTGGGTCGTGGACAATTGTTTGGGCCTGGGGTTGAAAATTAAAGAAGTGGCCCAATCCGATTTTTATTTGTATTTTTGTTATCTTTTCTTCTTTTATTTTCTAAAACTAAATTATAAAAATACTTAAATTATTATTAAGAACTAAATTAAGTTATAAAAGCGCAAATTAACTCCCAATAATAATTAACGCACAATTAAGTAATAATTAAGCATAAAATTGTTCATTTGGACATTAAATGCTAAAAATGCAAAAGATGCCTATTTTTGTAATTTTTAATTTTTTTGTAAAACTAATTTAATTACTAACAATTGTAGAATGAAATCCTACATGCAAAATGCGACATATTTTTATATTTTTTATTAATTTAACAAATAAGCAAACACAGACAAATACAAATAATTATCCAAAAATATCACAAAAATACTCAAAATTGCACACCAAGGAAAATCATTTTATTTTGCATTTTCTAGGAGTATTTCTCATATAGGGCAAAAATCACGTGCTTACAGCTGCCCCTCTTTGCCCGAAGACACGAAGGGTTTTCGCGCAAAGATAAAGTGAGCGATTTTTGCCTATCCGAGTACTCCGTGTGAAGCATTTTTTTTGAAAAAGATTTAACCGAACCTCTGCTTCAAAGGTTTCCTACATATCCCTGGCTAAAGGGGAATCAGGTTAATGTAGTTCGGGAAGTTTTGATAGCTGGGACTACCATGAGATTGCAATGCTTGCTGTTACTGCTGTTGCTGTTGTCACCGCTGCTTTACTGACCGCCTTATTACAACCAAAGAAAAATTGAAACTGAACTAAACACTTATATGCATGTCAACTGCTAGTTACAAGATTCCTATCTATGATTCTTTTGCGACTTGATCTTGGGTCTTAGCTGATTCTGCTTGTAGACTCCGATCTGAATCTTGATGCTTGCAAGTTGTAGGCGCCTATTTATTTCTGCGATACTGAATAGGACGGGGTTGGTAGAACTCGGGACCTTGATCAAATCTTGGAACGATCCACCTTCCATTTTCTCCGGTGTCTCGGGACATCTTTTTTCTTTTTCTTCTTAGATTCTGAGTTGCGACTCATATTGTGGGTCGTTTCGATCCGTGTGGCTCGAGGTTAGACCTGCGGGAAAAACAAATGAACGAAATTTTCTGCCCCAGTTTCACTAGGAAAATTTCGTGAATTATTCGCCAGGAAGTTCATAAAATTGATGAAAGAGGATATGCATGCTTAGTTCAGGATTGGAGCCCTAATACCGACTAGTTGGGGAGAAGTTCAGTTTTAGAGTTGAAGCTCTAATACTGACCAACTGGGGAAAAGTTCAGTTTAGGGTTGGGGCCCTAATGCTGACTAAAGGAAAAGTTCAGTTTAGGGTTTAAAACCCTAATGCTGATTAAAGGAAAAGTTCAGTTTAGGGTTTAAAACCCTAATGCTGACTGAATGGGAAAGAGTTCAGTTTAGAGTTTAAAACCCTAATGCTGATTAAAGGAAAAATTCAGTTTAGGGTTTAAAACCCTAATGCTGACTGCATGGAAAAGCTCAGTTTAGGGTTTAAAACCCTAATGCTGGCTGAATGGAAAAAGCTCAGTTTAGGGTTTAAAACCCTAATGATGGCTGAATGAAAAAAGTTCAGTTTAGGGTTTAAAACCCTAATGCTAACTAAAGGAAAAATTCAGTTTAGGGTTTAAAACCCTAATGCTGACTAAGGAAAAATTCACTTTAGGGTTTAAAACCCTAATGCTGGCTGAAAGGAAAAAAGTTCAGTTTAGGGTTTAAAACCCTAATGCTGACTAAAGGAAAAATTCAGTTTAGGGTTTAAAACCCTAATGTTGATTGCATGGAAAAGCTCAGTTTAGGGTTTAAAACCCTAATGCTGGCTGAATGGAAAAAGTTCAGTTTAGGGTTTAAAACCCTAATGCTGACTAAAGGAAAAATTCAGTTTAGGGTTTAAAACCCTAATGCTGACTGCATGGAAAAGCTCAGTTTAGGGTTTAAAACCCTAATGCTGGCTGAATGGAAAAAGTTCAGTTTAGGGTTTAAAACCCTAATGCTGATTGAAAAAAATATTCAGTTTAGGGTTTAAAACCCTAATGCTGATTGCATGGAAGAGCTCAATTTAGGGTTTAAAACCCTAATGCTAGCTGAATGGAAAAAGTTCAGTTTAGGGTTTAAAACCCTAATGCTGACTAAAGGAAAAATTCAGTTTAGGGTTTAAAACCCTAATGCTGATTGCATGGAAAAGCTCAGTTTAGGGTTTAAAACCCTAATGCTGGCTGAATGGAAAAAGTTCAGTTTAGGGTTTAAAACCCTAATGCTGACTAAAGGGAAAATTCAGTTTAGGGTTTAAAACCCTAATGCTGACTGCATGGAAAAGCTCAGTTTAGGGTTTAAAACCCTAATGCTGGCTGAATGGAAAAATTCAATTTAGGGTTAAAAACCCTAATGCTGACTGGAAGGAAAAGCTCAGTTTAGGGTTTAAAACCCTAATGCTGGCTGAATGGAAAAAGTTCAGTTTAGGGTTTAAAACCCTAAGGCTGATTAAAGGAAAAAGTTCAGTTCAGGGTTTAAAACCCTAATGCTGACTGCATGGAAAAGCTTAGTTTAGGGTTTAAAACCCTAATGCTGGCTGAATGGAAAATTCAGTTTAGGGTTTAAAACCCTAATGCTGACTAAAGGAAAAATTCAGTTTAGGGTTTAAAACCCTAATGCTGATTGCATGAAAAAGCTCAGTTTAGGGTTTAAAACCCTAATGCTGGCTGAATGGAAAAAAGTTCAGTTTAGGGTTTAAAACCCTAATGCTGACTAAAGGAAAAAGTTCAGTTTAGGGTTTAAAACCCTAATGCTGACTAAAGGAAAAATTTAGTTTAGGGTTTAAAACCCTAATGCTAATTGCATGGAAAAGCTCAGTTTAGGGTTTAAAACCCTAATGCTGGCTGAATGGAAAAAAGTTCAGTTTAGGGTTTAAAACCCTAATGCTGATTAAAGGAAAAAGTTCAGTTCCGGGTTTAAAACCCTAAAGCTGACTAAAGGAAAGAGTTCAGTTTAGGGTTTAAAACCCTAATGCTGACATGTATGGAAAAAGCTCAGTTTAGGGTTTAAAACCCTAATGCTGGCTGAATGGAAAGAGTTCAGTTTAGGGTTTAAAACCCTAATGCTGACTAAATGGAAAAGTTCAGTTCAGGGTTTAAAACCGTGATGCTGATCAAAGGATAAAGTTCAGTTCAGGGTTTAAAACCCTAATGCTGACTGAAAGGAAAAATTCAGTTTAGGGTTAAAAACCCTAATGCTGACTGGAAGGAAAAGCTCAGTTTAGGGTTTAAAACCCTAATGCTGGCTGAATGGAAAAAGTTCAGTTTAGGGTTTAAAACCCTAAGGCTGATTAAAGGAAAAAGTTCAGTTCAGGGTTTAAAACCCTAATGCTGACTGCATGGAAAAGCTTAGTTTAGGGTTTAAAACCCTAATGTTGGCTGAATGGAAAAAGTTCAGTTTAGGGTTTAAAACCCTAATGCTGACTAAAAGGAAAAGTTTAGTTTAGGGTTTAAAACCCTAATGCTGATTAAAGGAAAAAGTTCACTTTAGGGTTTAAAACCCTAATGTTGACTGATTGGAAAAGTTCAATTTAGGGTTTAAAACCCTAATGCTGACTGTATGGGAAAGCTCAATTTAGGGTTTAAAACCCTAATGCTGGCTGAAAAAAGTTCAGTTTAGGGTTTAAAACCCTAATGCTGACTGGTTGGGGGTAAAGTTCGAGAATGCTAGCTACCCTTCTTTTTTTTTGGATTTTCTTGTTTTAGTAGAAGATGAAAGGGAGTTTCGTGGAAACTTACCTTTCGAGTGAGTTCCTTATTGCCAAGATATTTCTTGTACCCATGTACCTCCTTCTTCGGGTGACACCTGCTTCTTGCTCGGTTGTCTTGGATTATACCTGTTTCAACTTTTCAGACAAAGAACAATTGTTAGTTTGGAAATGACGGTCAGTTCGGTGACCTTGATCGTTCCCAGTTGCTTTGTTGCGTCCTCATTCCTGTTGCGAAATCCTGCCATTGATTTGATTCAAATGGCGAAACTCTTTTGACTTCTCAGGCTTTGTATTTCCAGATTCTGTGATGATTTGCCTCGTAAGGCTCTTTTTTTTTTTGTGTCCCATCTTGCTTGGAGATTCTCAACGGGAATTTTATTGGGGATACTCTGTGGGGATTTGTACAAAAGGAAGCTCTGTGGGGGGAATATTTACAAAGTGGATTCTTTGTGTGGATTTTTGTACAACGGGGCATGCTGGGGATTTGTTTCAAAGCGGGCTTTCTAGGATTTGTTGGGGTAAGCTTGTTGGGGAATTTTTACAAAGGGACTCGCTGGGGATGTGCTGGGGAAATTCCAACGGGGATTTTTTTTTTATATTTTTTTTATATTGGGGAGACTCTGTGGGGGATTGTACAAGGGGAGACTCTGTGGGGATTTGTACAGAATGGACTTGCTGGGGATTTGTTGGGGCAAGCTTGCTGGAGAATTTTTACAAGGGGAGGCTTTGTGGGGATTTTTTTTTTTAACTTCGTGGAGGCGATTAACCATGTGAAACCCAAACCTTTCAACTTCAATTGCCTTTATAGGCTGCCATGACCAGTCGAGGTCGTATTGATGCCCCCTGCTGAGGCTGGGTGCCCTTTGCACATTATCGTGTATCCAACGAAAGCCCTGTAAATCAGTCTTGCCATCCTTTCTTTGTCTTGGTTTTGGAACAGTGTTAGACCAAAAGGGATTCAAAGAGAAACAAATAATTGAATGGAGAATGAGTTTAAAACTAGAAGTGTCCCTTTCGGGGAAAGGAGAGAAGGACTTATCCGGAGTACATGCGGACTTCAATGAACATGACATGCCTTTTGGACTGGATGCCTGATCTGTGTAAACCGTCTGACTCCCAAAAATTTATCACAACTTTGCCTTGAATACCGAGGAACCTTGCTAGGACTCTGTTGATGACGGTGTTTGTGAGGATCTCATTTTCGATCATGGGCGCCCTTTGTGGGTTTTCACGAGCTGGCATTTTCATTTCATTTCTTACCATCTCTTTATAGTGCCCGTGTGGGTGTTCACTAACAAGACTTCTCATTTGATTTTCTCTGCTTACCGTCGTCTTACGGTGCCCGTGTGGGTTTTCACCAATAAGACTCTCTCATTTTATTCTTCTCATTTTGTTGTATCAGGTCCAAATAACTCCATCCTCCCATTTTGAACCGCTTTGCCGATTGATCAGAAGGACTTAAACAAGGTTTGGGGTAAAATGAATTTGGATTGAACTACAAATTTGGAACCTTTTGGTCGGGATCATTGCCGAACCATTATAACTTCTGCCCCAGTTTCACTTTTGGGGGACTTCTTGGATTTTTGTTTTGGTGTGACTGAACCCCAAGGAGAGGTTGCCTACGTATCCTTTCGGAATCAAGTCAAACGTAGTTCAGGCAACTTTTGTTTTTGGATTTTTTTTCCTGATTTGCTTTTTTGTATATATATTTTCTTATTTTTCCAATTCTTTCTTCTTCTTTTTTCATTTTTCTTTTCATTTCAATTTTTTTTCATTTTATTTTCAATAATATTTTTAGGTTCCAAAGAGGGTAATCAAAGAAGAGTAACCAGCTCAAATGGGTTTTGCAAAGGGTTGATATTGTTTGGGTAGCGAGAATGAAAGCCTTCGTCATCTCAACCGGAAAAGATTTTATTATATAAAGGATCCAACATAGTACCTTTTGACTGCATTTGCATTGACAGTTATTTCAAGGACATTTCCTTCGATGTGTCCCAAGTACGACGCACTCTTTCTGGCAGTACTCTTGTTGTAATGTATGGACCTTTCCAATTTTGGGAATCGATTTTCCTTCAGTTGTTCCAACTCTTTGTCTTGTTTCCTTAAGCTATTCTTCATTGCGACCCAATTCTTGATTCATTATTTCGAGGTCTGACAGAGTTTTAAGATTCGGGCATGAAGTCCGCAAGCATGTCATATTATTGAAATCTGCATTTAACAGAACTAAAAGAGAATGAGAAAATTGACAAGATTTAAGAAAAGAGACATTCCGGGAAAATGAAATATCAATTTCATTTGATTTTCTTTTTGATTTTTTTTTGATGATTTTTTTTTGTTTTTTATTTTTTGAAGATAGAAGGGTTTACATTGGAAAGTAAGACAATAAAGTAAAACATCTGGATCACACCCTGAGACAATCCAGATGCAGAAAGGATAGCAAGACTGGCTACCGAGACTCCCGTCTGATGGGGAACTTTCAGGCTTGACAATCATTTTTTGGCCTTTCTTCTATCTCGGCAATGGCTGCAATAGCCTTCAGTGCCGGATCAAATTCCTCAGCTTCACAGATCATTCCATCTATTGGCCCATTTGTGAGAGTAGGCAGGGGAATGTTCATTATGTTAGGAACCTTTTCGTCCCGGTGAACGATTCTTTCAGCTTCAATCAAGTCCTCAACTGCTATTTTGAGGGTCCAATGACCAACAGTCCTTTGTACCGTGCCCCACTGCTCCAGAGTGGCATTCACATCTAGTATCAGCTCGATGCGGGGAGGGGGGACTCGGTGTTTGGCCGATTTGGGGCCACTGGCTGCAGCAGACTTCGCCTGACTAGCTTTTGGAACAAGCCTGAGTATGATTCACCAATAGAGGTGAACTGATTCCTTTTGAAAGACTCTCTTGGGTGAGGATTGTACTGATGAACATTTGATTGGGGGATTATATGGAGCTTGGTAAGGATGGGCGTTTCTGGGAGGTGGAGCTCAGTTTTGTGTATAATGTTGTGGCCGCGTGCAAGGCTGCTCATCACTGCATACCAACAAAACCAATCACCTGAACAGAACCTGGCTAATTTACTCACACACACAACCTTGTTAGTTTTGAAGCATATAACATATAGGAAATCGCAAGATGAGGATGCAATGCACCTAAACAGTTAAACGTTTTTACCATGTGTTTGAACGGGTTGCATGTTTCATCCCGACCCTAAACTTGCCCTCTTCACTATGTACCTCTTTTCTTTTAGCCTCTCTTTAGTCACTCTTGATCTTGTTTTTGCCGCTCTTTTATTTTTTGCACTCTTTTTTTTTTCTTTTTTCCTTTTTTTTTCTATTTTCTTTTTCACTCGATTTTCTTTTTCCTTCTCTTTCAGTTTGTTTTTTTTCTCAATTTATTTTATAGCTATGATCGAATCCGATGGAGATTGCCTACGTATCATGACCCCGCATGAATCAGATCTTGCGTAGTTCGGGCCAAATGAAAGGTAAAAGTAATGAAACATTTTTTTTTCTTCATAATAAAAATTGGGTTTCAACACTCACAAAATGCAACCGAACGGTTATTTTTTGCAAACGTGGCCCCTTCCAAATTTCACATGAATTTTGAGGCCGGGGAGGATCATTTTACAAACTTGTCCGTTCTTTTACGAAAATAACCTTTCGACAACTGAAAGATACTCTAAGGCTACTTCGGCAAGAACGGTTTAAGACGCGACCGAAGCTGGCTCGGCTTAATATGACAAAATTCAAACGGTATTCACCCGACCGCTGACTCTTTGTTTTTTTTTTGTTTTTTTTTTCAAATTACAATAAAAACCTGGTGTTGCAAACACGGCCCTTCAGCGCCTCGGGGCGAAGGTTTTAAGGCTGTGTGGGTCAACTGGATAAAAAATACTAAACAAGACCCAAAGGTGGCTGTTTATGCAAAGTCAGCCTTCCGGCGTCCCTTTCGGGAACATTCGGCTATTTATGACAAAACAGCATCACCTGACTTATTTATGACTCTTTTTATCGTTTTTTTTTCAAATTAGAAAACCCAATATTGCCAACACGACCTTTCAACGCCTCAGTGACGAAGATTTTAAGGTTGTGTGGGTCAACTGGACCAAACCTTAAAAAATGACCCAAAGGTGGCTGTTTATGCAAAGTCAGCCTTCCGGCGTCCCTTTCGGGAACATTCGGCTATTTATGACAAAACAACATCACCTGACTTATTTATGACTCTTTTTATCGTTTTTCAAATTAGAAAACTCAATATTGCCAACACGGCCTTTCAACACCTCGGTGACGAAGATTTTAAGGCTGTGTGGGTCAACTGGACCAAACCTTAAAAAATGACCCAAAGGTGGCTGTTTATGCAAAGTCAGCCTTCCGGCGTCCCTTTCGGGAACATTCGGCTATTTATGACAAAACAACATCACCTGACTTATTTATGACTGATTTAAAATTTGACATATATTTTTGGCTATTTTTAGCAAAAGGGAAGGTTGGACACCACCCAACTTATTTATGGCAAAATTTAAAATTTGACACGTTTTTATTTATTTATTGATTTTTGGTTATTTTAGCAAAAGGTGGGGTTGAACCCGATGAGGGTTGCCTACGTATCTCACATCCGGTGAGAATCAAACCCGCGTAGTTCGGGCTCGTGAATAGAGTAAGCAAACTAACCCTTTTTTTTGAATTTTTGAAAGAAATGCTTTAAAAGAAGAAAGAAGATTTTTTATTGTTTTGATTTTTTTTTTTAAAGAGATACTTCTAAAAAATTATTTGCTTTTGACTTGAACTTTGGAAAAAAAAAATTTTTTATTATTTTTTAAACAAAAAGAAAATGTGTTTGGTTGATTTTTTTTGTTTGTTTTACCTTTTCTACGGAAGAAAGAATGTATATGATGTTGCCTCTTAAATTTTGAAAGAGGGACTTTTAAGAAAATGATGTGGAATTCTGAGTTTTATTTATTTACAAAAGCACTTCTAAAGAAAAATCCTAAGATTTTGAAATTCAGTTTTTCAAATATTTTCTTTTTGGACATTTTACAAAAAAGAGACTAAAAAGCAAAGAGTATTTTTTTTTGGATTTTTGTTGCTGCTTTTTAATTCTTATTTCATTTTTTCATATGAAAGACTTCAGAAAGAAGGAGACTATTTATTTTTTATTTTTTTTATTTGAGTTTAAAGAAAACTTCTATATTATTTTTTATTTCTTTTTGTATTTTCTAAAGAAACATTTATAAAGAAAGAACTAAAGAAAAATATTTTTTTTTGATTTTTAAAAATTGGGGCCGGAACCGATGAGGTTTGCCTACGTATCTCACATCCGGTGAGAATCAGACCCGCGTAGTTCGGTCAAATTAACCGAATTAATTTAGAACAAAATTTTTTCCTTTTATTTTTCAACAAACAACTTCCCAAAAATAAAAGACTATTTTTCTATCTTTTTGTTTTTCTTTTTCTTAGTAAATAAAACATTTTTCCCTTTTATTATCGCAAAATTTCGGCAGAGTTTTGACAGTAATTGGGCATTGCTATTTTTCAAAGTAGAAAATTAGCCTTATACACTGTTATTTTTTATTATTATTTTTTTTGTTTATATTTTTCAAATACTCCAAAGTCAGGCAGCATGCATGTCCGAGACAAATAAATGCACGGAAACAAATAGGATGCAACAAGATGGTCTTTTCATTTCAGGTTGCTAGTCCTAGACGGACCCAACCCCTGTGTTGAGTCCCCTAAGTCAAATGCAACATGATGCAAATAAGCGTTCCTACTAGGGATCCGGCATGAAGTCAAGTTATTCTAGGTTCGTAACCTGGGTATTTGTTCTAGACTGTGTACCCGAGCGGACAACTCGAGTCGAGGAGGGGGCTACGTACCGGGGACCCGCGAGATCGTCCGACTTTGTAACTTGTCCGACCTCTTTCTTATTTCAGGTATTGACACTAACAGAATAGGGAGTCTCGACCAGCGAGCTTCTCCCCGGAGGTAAGAAGAGAAGGGTTTCGGCACAGTTTATATACAGTTAAGATAATATCAAAGCGGTAAAAGACAACATTTAGCACGTTATGCAAAAACATGTAATAAAGATCAGATAATAAAGCCAAATATAACAATTATTCTAAGCTCAAATTCTTGAACCCTGAACCAGTGGTTCTGGGTTTATTCCCCAGCGGAGTCGCCAGAGCTGTCACACCTCCTTTTTGCGCGCCCCGCCCCGAAGGATAAAATGCGCGAGGGAGTTTTTCCAATTTAAGTGATAATATTCGAAATGGGATTATTTATTTAATTCAGAGTCGCCACTTGGGAAAGGTTTGGCTTTTGGTGTCCCAAGTCACCGGTTTATCTTGAATCCCAAATCAAGGAAAATATTCGACTTTTCCAAATGAAGTCTGCGAACCAGAAATTCTAAGTAAGGAATTCTGTTGACCTGAGGGAGGTGTTAGGCACCCTCGAATCTCGTGGTTCTAGCACGGTCGCTTAAATTGTTATAATGGCTAAATATCTGATTTAAATACATGTTATGACTTACGTGCTTTTATTAAATTTAAACCGCTTTTATTATTATCATTTATTTTTATAGAATTGCAACGTCGTGAAAATGCATCTCGAACCACGTCACAATCAATGCACCCGTGGTCGTCGACACATTTTGACTCCGTTGAGATTCGGATTTGGGTCACATCAATGTGCACCCGTGTTTAAGAAGGTTAAATTATTAAAGGTGCGCCTAAAGCAACTAGCGTATTGTTATTTTGGGAAGGCCGTAAAATTCGCTAAACGGCCTGTCCCGAATTCTAAGTATTTTAATATATACATTTAGAGGGCCCCGCAGCTTGTGCATTTTTGTTTGTCGAGGCTCGTCTCATTTTTATTTAAAAGGATAAACCTACAGTGACTATATTTTCTATTAAGTTCATCTCTAAAATAAAAGAAAATTTCTCAATTATTTACATGCTGAAAAACGTAACTTATTTATTAAGTTACGACTAATGTGAACGGAAAATTGCGATCGCGTTTGTACAAGGAAAAACTGCTTTAATTCTACATTCTATTATTTACTAGTACTAGAGCATGAGATAGATACACAATAATATCAAAAACAGATTAATTCAACTAACGTACGTTATTTACTAATACTAGAGCATGAGATAGATACACAATAATATCAAAAACAGATTAATTCAACTAACGTTATTAGATGAAGAAGTTATACATATGCAATCCATTACTTATTAATAAATCGACTACATTTTTATATAAAGAAAGGAAAATTATATTCAAACAACAAATCTAAACAGTTCGGATTCAACAGGAACAAAGTCTGATTAATATTTCATTTTTTGCTTCAAGCCGAGATTGTACAAATGTGTACCTGGAAACAGCAGTACAAGAACAAAAGAAGTAGGAGTCAGCGACAGTAATAACGCGGCAACAGCAGGTTCAGCAACACCGCAAAACCAGTAAAAACCAGTAGAATAACCCAGTAACAGATTGAAAACTCAGCAGTGCAAAAATACAATCGCAGTCAAAGCAGAAGAGAGAAAAGATACGAGATGCAGTAGTTTCTGACTTTTGAATGACACTCGAAGAAGAGCAAACAGAATTGTTCGAGTGAAAGTTCAACTTGTCTTTCTCTTTTACTATCACAAACTCTCTCCCAGTATAAAAGTATGTCAACTCTCAAGTGTAAAAAGAATCTGTCAACTCTCTCTAAAAATCCTCTCAATAATATTCAACTCTTTTTCTCTCCCCCCAAAAAATCTCTTCAAAATTCTCAAGTCCTCTCCTCAATGTCAAGAAATGACTCTATATTTATAGCAAGACTTTGCCTTGAATTCCTAAACCCAAATTATTCCCCCAATGGCATGCTTTGTCCCACTATCAAATGTCTTCTTTATTTTAAACTTTGTCTCCCATGCCTACATTAAATAAATGTCATATTACCAACCTATTACAATATGTCCCCCATGCCTACATTAAACAAGTGCAAGATTCCTCCCCATTATGTATTGTCTTGTCCCCCATTATATTAAACAAGTACATCAAAAACCCCACCCCATTATATTTGTCCCCCATGCTTAACATAAAGAATCAAAATAAGTTCAATTACCAAACTACCCCTCCGACCTTATTGCAATTACAAATCTACCCCTGAATGCAATGCAATTTACCAAATTACCCCCATCAGCTCTAAACACTCAATTAATCATAACTTGACCGAAATATGATCAAGATGACCAATTTCTCAACAATCTTCAACAACAATTATATGAACACGATGAACAACACAACTCAAAATTAATGAAATGAATTAACCATATCGGGAACCAATCCTGGTTAATTTAGACCATGAATGTATGAGAAAAACACAACAATACAAACAACAAA
This sequence comes from Nicotiana tabacum, assembly GCF_000715075.1. NCBI lineage: Eukaryota > Viridiplantae > Streptophyta > Magnoliopsida > Solanales > Solanaceae > Nicotiana > Nicotiana tabacum. The sequence continues at coordinate 146,637,791 of NC_134099.1, read as the reverse complement.
ATACTAAATTAAACAAATCAAAGACAACATAAACTCACATTAAATCACTGGATTTAATCATGAACTTCAAACAAAGATGAACATGAATTAAATCTATTTTTAGCAACAAACATGACGGGTTCACATGACTCAAACAACATAAATAATTTCTGGAAAATACATAACAACATGAAACAAATTGAAGAAATAATAAATTAAATTTCAATTTGAATCTAACAAACATTAAACTAGCAAACATTCACTTAAACAACAATACAAACATGGAATAAACATGAAAAACAATTAATTAATCTTTCATTTGAAATCTGAAAAATTAATTTAACAAACAACACATGAACATGAACTAAAAATTAATTCAAACGATAAACAAAACAAACATTTGCCGATTTTAGATTCGAAAATATCAAAACAAAATACGGACAAAATAAAACTAAAAAAAAAACTACTAACCGGATCGAAACGACGAACAACGACCAAACAAACAACGAACTTGACGAGCCTCGACCAAAGCTCAAACCAACGATGGCGAACACGAGCAGACGACGAACGAACATGAACCTACGAAGCAATATCGGCGGTTGACAACTGAAAACCACGCGGAAGCTAAACCGGCAGTTGGCGGGGTAGAAGTGAAGCAGTAAAAGCATCCGTGGACGACGAGGTTTCAGTACAAACCCATATGAGAGGTCGATGGACAGCGGAGACGCGACAGCTGGGGACGGGGCTTCGAACTGGACGATGAGCTTGGCCAATGGAAACAGCGGAGACGCGACAGAACTGGGTCGTGACGATGATGGGGAGGCAGCTGGAGGCGACGGGTTCTTGTTCGTTTTCTGGGTTTTTGCCGGAGAAGAACGTGACGCAGCAGCAGCATCAGCATCAACAGCTGCTACTCGACAGGGGGGTCCGATGGTTCGAGCATTGGGGGTGCGAGGGTTCGTCTGGGCAGTGGTGTTTGGTGGTTGTTTGGTCGTCGACTCGACAGTGACGATGAGGGGGAAGCTGGTGGTTGACGGGGACTGTTTGGTCTAAGGTGTTTGGACGTGAGAGAGTCCGGCTGCGTCCATGGTGGTAGTGTTCGCGGTGGGAAGGTGCTGGGTGGTGGACGCAGAAGAAGGGAGCATGGTTTGGGCAGCCATGGTTGTGAGCTTGGAGTTTTGAGAGGATGAAGAGAGGAGGCGGATGAGTTAGTCTTTAGGGTTTTTGGTTTTTTGTTATTTTTGTTTTGTTTTTGTGTTTAGACCAAAAAATGAAGAAAGGGGTTGGGTATTGGGTTAATGGGGCGGACCGGGTCGACCCGTGTGAAGTGGACTGGGTCGTGGACAATTGTTTGGGCCTGGGGTTGAAAATTGAAGAAGTGGCCCAATCCGATTTTTATTTGTATTTTTGTTATCTTTTCTTCTTTTATTTTCTAAAACTAAATTATAAAAATACTTAAATTATTATTAAGAACTAAATTAAGTTATAAAAGCGCAAATTAACTCCCAATAACAATTAACGCACAATTAAGTAATAATTAAGCATAAAATTGTTCATTTGGACATTAAATGCTAAAAATGCAAAAGATGCCTATTTTTGTAATTTTTAATTTTTTTGTAAAACTAATTTAATTACTAACAATTGTAGAATGAAATCCTACATGCAAAATGCGACATATTTTTATATTTTTTATTAATTTAACAAATAAGCAAACACAGACAAATACAAATAATTATCCAAAAATATCACAAAAATACTCAAAATTGCACACCAAGGAAAATCATTTTATTTTGCATTTTCTGGGAGTATTTCTCATATAGGGCAAAAATCACGTGCTTACAGCTGCCCCTCTTTGCCCGAAGACACGAAGGGTTTTCGCGCAAAGATAAAGTGAGCGATTTTTGCTTATCCGAGTACTCCGTGTGAAGCATTTTTTTTGAAAAAGATTTAACCGAACCTCTGCTTCAAAGGTTTCCTACATATCCCTGGCTAAAGGGGAATCAGGTTAATGTAGTTCGGGAAGTTTTGATAGCTGGGACTACCATGGGATTGCAATGCTTGCTGTTACTGCTGTTGCTGTTGTCACCGCTGCTTTACTGACCGCCTTATTACAACCAAAGAAAAATTGAAACTGAACTAAACACTTATATGCATGTCAACTGCTAGTTACAAGATTCCTATCTATGATTCTTTTGCGACTTGATCTTGGGTCTTAGCTGATTCTGCTTGTAGACTCCGATCTGAATCTTGATGCTTGCAAGTTGTAGGCGCCTATTTATTTCTGCGATACTGAATAGGACGGGGTTGGTAGAACTCGGGACCTTGATCAAATCTTGGAACGATCCACCTTCCATTTTCTCCGGTGTCTCGGGACATCTTTTTTCTTTTTCTTCTTAGATTCTGAGTTGCGACTCATATTGTGGGTCGTTTCGATCCGTGTGGCTCGAGGTTAGACCTGCGGGAAAAACAAATGAACGAAATTTTCTGCCCCAGTTTCACTAGGAAAATTTCGTGAATTATTCGCCAGGAAGTTCATAAAATTGATGAAAGAGGATATGCATGCTTAGTTCAGGATTGGAGCCCTAATACCGACTAGCTGGGGAGAAGTTCAGTTTTAGAGTTGAAACTCTAATACTGACCAACTGGGGAAAAGTTCAGTTTAGGGTTGGGGCCCTAATGCTGACTAAAGGAAAAGTTCAGTTTAGGGTTTAAAACCCTAATGCTGATTAAAGGAAAAGTTCAGTTTAGGGTTTAAAACCCTAATGCTGACTGAATGGGAAAGAGTTCAGTTTAGAGTTTAAAACCCTAATGCTGATTAAAGGAAAAATTCAGTTTAGGGTTTAAAACCCTAATGCTGACTGCATGGAAAAGCTCAGTTTAGGGTTTAAAACCCTAATGCTGGCTGAATGGAAAAAGCTCAGTTTAGGGTTTAAAACCCTAATGATGGCTGAATGAAAAAAGTTCAGTTTAGGGTTTAAAACCCTAATGCTAACTAAAGGAAAAATTCAGTTTAGGGTTTAAAACCCTAATGCTGACTAAGGAAAAATTCACTTTAGGGTTTAAAACCCTAATGCTGACCAAAGGAAAAATTCAGTTTAGGGTTTAAAACCCTAATGCTGATTGCATGGAAAAGCTCAGTTTAGGGTTTAAAACCCTAATGCTGGCTGAATGGAAAAAGCTCAGTTTAGGGTTTAAAACCCTAATGCTGACTAAAAGAAAAATTCAGTTTAGGGTTTAAAACCCTAATGCTGACTGCATGGAAAAGCTCAGTTTAGGGTTTAAAACCCTAATGCTGGCTGAATGGAAAAAGTTCAGTTTAGGGTTTAAAACCCTAATGCTGACTAAAGGAAAAATTCAGTTTAGGGTTTAAAACCCTAATGCTGATTGCATGGAAAAGCTCAGTTTAGGGTTTAAAACCCTAATGCTGGCTGAATGGAAAAAGTTCAGTTTAGGGTTTAAAACCCTAATGCTGACTAAAGGAAAAATTCAGTTTAGGGTTTAAAACCCTAATGCTGATTGCATGGAAAAGCTCAGTTTAGGGTTTAAAACCCTAATGCTGGCTGAATGGAAAAAGTTCAGTTTAGGGTTTAAAACCCTAATGCTGACTAAAGGGAAAATTCAGTTTAGGGTTTAAATCCCTAATGCTGACTGCATGGAAAAGCTCAGTTTAGGGTTTAAAACCCTAATGCTGGCTGAAAGGAAAAAGTTCAGTTTAGTGTTTAAAACCCTAATGCTGACTGCATGGAAAAGCTCAGTTTAGGGTTTAAAACCCTAATGCTGGCTGAATGGAAAAAGTTCAGTTTAGGGTTTAAAACCCTAATGCTGACTAAAGGAAAAATTCAGTTTAGGGTTTAAAACCCTAATGCTGATTGCATGGAAAAGCTCAGTTTAGGGTTTAAAACCCTAATGCTGGCTGAATGGAAAAAGATTCAGTTTAGGGTTTAAAACACTAATGCTGACTAAAGGAAAAATTCAGTTTAGGGTTTAAAACCCTAATGCTGATTGCATGGAAAAGCTCAGTTTAGGGTTTAAAACCCTAATGCTGGCTGAATGGAAAAAAGTTCAGTTTAGGGTTTAAAACCCTAATGCTGACTAAAGGAAAAATTCAGTTTAGGGTTTAAAACCCTAATGCTGATTGCATGGAAAAGCTCAGTTTAGGGTTAAAAACCCTAATGCTGGCTGAATGGAAAAAAGTTCAGTTTAGGGTTTAAAACCCTAATGCTGATTTGCATGGAAAAAGCTCAGTTTAGGGTTTAAAACCCTAATGCTGGCTGAATGGAAAGAGTTCAGTTTAGGGTTTAAAACCCTAATGCTGACTAAATGGAAAAGTTTAGTTCAGGGTTTAAAACCCTGATGCTGATCAAAGGAAAAAGTTCAGTTCAGGGTTTAAAACCCTAATGCTGACTGAAAGGAAAAATTCAGTTTAGGGTTAAAAACCCTAATGCTGACTGGAAGGAAAAGCTCAGTTTAGGGTTTAAAACCCTAATGCTGGCTGAATGGAAAAAGTTCAGTTTAGGGTTTAAAACCCTAAGGCTGATTAAAGGAAAAAGTTCAGTTCAGGGTTTAAAACCCTAATGTTGACTGCATGGAAAAGCTCAGTTTAGGGTTTAAAACCCTAATGCTGGCTGAATAGAAAAAGTTCAGTTTAGGGTTTAAAACCCTAACGCTGACTAAAAGGAAAAGTTCAGTTTAGGGTTTAAAACCCTAATGCTGATTAAAGGAAAAAGTTCAGTTTAGGGTTTAAAACCCTAATGCTGACTGATTGGAAAAGTTCAATTTAGGGTTTAAAACCCTAATGCTGACTGTATGGGAAAGCTCAGTTTAGGGTTTAAAACCCTAATGCTGGGTGAAAAAAGTTCAGTTTAGGGTTTAAAACCCTAATGCTGACTGGATGGGGGTAAAGTTCTAGAATGCTAGCTACCCTTCTTTTTTTTTTTGGATTTTCTTGTTTTAGTAGAAGATGAAAGGGAGTCTCGTGGAAACTTACCTTTCGAGTGAGTTCCTTATTGCCAAGATATTTCTTGTACCCATGTACCTCATTCTTCGGGCGACACCTGCTTCTTGCACGGTTGTCTTGGATTATACCTGTTTCAACTTTTCAGACAAAGAACAATTGTTAGTTTGGAAATGTCGGTCGGTTCGGTGACCTTGATCGTTCCCAGTTGCTTTGTTGCGTCCTCATTCCTGTTGCGAAATCCTGCCATTGATTTGATTCAAATGGCGAAACTCTTTTGACTTCTCAGGCTTTGTATTTCCAGATTCTGTGATGATTTGCCTCGTAAGGCTTTTTTTTTTGTGTCCCATCTTGCTTGGAGATTCTCAACGGGGATTTTACTGGGGATACTCTGTGGGGATTTGTACAAAAGGAAGCTCTGTGGGGGAAATATTTACAAAGTGAATTCTTTGTGTGGATTTTTGTACAACGGGGCATGCTGGGGATTTGTTTCAAAGCGGGCTTTCTAGGATTTGTTGGGGTAAGCTTGTTGGGGAATTTTTACAAAGGGACTCGCTGGAGATGTGCTGGGGAAATTCCAACGGGGATTTTTTTTTTTAATATTTTTTTTTATATTGGGGAGACTCTGTGGGGGATTGTACAAGGGGAGAATCCGTGGAGATTTGTACAGAACGGACTTGCTGGGGATTTGTTGGGGCAAGCTTGCTGGAGAATTTTTACAAGGGGAGGCTTTGTGGAGATTTTTTTTTTTTTAACTTCGTGGAGGCGATTAACCATGTGAAACCCAAACCTTTCAACTTCAATTGCCTTTATAGGCTGCCATGACCAGTCGAGGTCGTCTTGATGCCCCCTGCTGAGGCTGGGTGCCCTTTGCACATTATCGTGTATCCAACGAAAGCCCTGTAAATCAGTCTTGCCATCCTTTCTTTGTCTTGGTTTTGGAACAGTGTTAGACCAAAAGGGATTCAAAGAGAAACAAATAATTGAATGGAGAATGAGTTTAAAACTAGAAGTGTCCCTTTCGGGGAAAGGAGAGAAGGACTTATCCGGAGTACATGCAGACTTTAATGAACATGACATGCCTTTTGGACTGGATGCCTGATCTGTGTAAACCGTCTGACTCCCAAAAATTTATCACAACTTTGCCTTGAATACCGAGGAACCTTGCTAGGACTCTGTTGATGACGGTGTTTGTGAGGATCTCATTTTCGATCATGGGCGCCCTTTGCGGGTTTTCACGAGCTGGCATTTTCATTTCATTTCTTACCATCTCTTTATAGTGCCCGTGTGGGTGTTCACTAACAAGACTTCTCATTTGATTTTCTCTGCTTACCGTCGTCTTACGGTGCCCGTGTGGGTTTTCACCAATAAGACTCTCTCATTTTATTCTTCTCATTTTGTTGTATCAGGTCCAAATAACTCCATCCTCCCATTTTGAACCGCTTTGCCGATTGATCAGAAGGACTTAAACAAGGTTTGGGGTAAAAGGAATTTGGATTGAACTACAAATTTGGAACCTTTTGGTCGGGATCATTGCCGAACCATTATAACTTCTGCCCCAGTTTCACTTTTGGGGGACTTCTTGGATTTTTGTTTTGGTGTGACTGAACCCCAAGGAGAGGTTGCCTACGTATCCTTTCGGAATCAAGTCAAACGTAGTTCAGGCAACTTTTGTTTTTGGATTTTTTTTCCTGATTTTCTTTTTTGTATATATATTTTCTTATTTTTCCAATTCTTTCTTCTTCTTTTTTCATTTTTCTTTTCATTTCAATTTTTTTTCATTTTATTTTCAATAATATTTTTAGGTTCCAAAGAGGGTAATCAAAGAAGAGTAACCAGCTCAAATGGGTTTTGCAAAAGGTTGATAGTGTTTGGGTAGCGAGAATGAAAGCCTTCGTCATCTCAACCGGAAAAGATTTTATTATATAAAGGATCCAACATAGTACCTTTTGACTGCATTTGCATTGACAGTTATTTCAAGGACATTTCCTTCGATGTGTCCCAAGTACGACGCACTCTTTCTGGCAGTACTCTTGTTGTAATGTATGGACCTTTCCAATTTTGGGAATCGATTTTCCTTCAGTTGTTCCAACTCTTTGTCTTGTTTCCTTAAGCTATTCTTCATTGCGACCCAATTCTTGATTCATTATTTCGAGGTCTGACAGAGTTTTAAGATTCGGGCATGAAGTCCGCAAGCATGTCATATTATTGAAATCTGCATTTAACAGAACTAAAAGAGAATGAGAAAATTGACAAGATTTAAGAAAAGAGACATTCCGGGAAAATGAAATATCAATTTCATTTGATTTTCTTTTTGATTTTTTTTTGATGATTTTTTTTTGTTTTTTATTTTTTGAAGATAGAAGGGTTTACATTGGAAAGTAAGACAATAAAGTAAAACATCTGGATCACACCCTGAGACAATCCAGATGCAGAAAGGATAGCAAGACTGGCTACCGAGACTCCCGTCTGATGGGGAACTTTCAGGCTTGACAATCATTTTTTGGCCTTTCTTCTATCTCGGCAATGGCTGCAATAGCCTTCAGTGCCGGATCAAATTCCTCAGCTTCACAGATCATTTCATCTATTGGCCCATTTGTGAGAGTAGGCAGGGGAATGTTCATTATGTTAGGAACCTTTTCGTCCCGGTGAACGATTCTTTCAGCTTCAATCAAGTCCTCAACTGCTATTTTGAGGGTCCAATGACCAACAGTCCTTTGTACCGTGCCCCACTGCTCCAGAGTGGCATTCACATCTAGTATCAGCTCGATGCGGGGAGGGGGGACTCGGTGTTTGGCCGATTTGGGGCCACTGGCTGCAGCAGACTTCGCCTGACTAGCTTTTGGAACAAGCCTGAGTATGATTCACCAATAGAGGTGAACTGATTCCTTTTGAAAGACTCTCTTGGGTGAGGATTGTACTGATGAACATTTGATTGGGGGATTATATGGAGCTTGGTAAGGATGGGCGTTTCTGGGAGGTGGAGCTCAGTATTGTGTATAATGTTGTGGCCGCGTGCAAGGCTGCTCATCACTGCATACCAACAAAACCAATCACCTGAACAGAACCTGACTAATTTACTCACACACACAACCTTGTTAGTTTTGAAGCATATAACATATAGGAAATCGCAAGATGAGGATGCAATGCACCTAAACAGTTAAACGTTTTTACCATGTGTTTGAACGGGTTGCATGTTTCATCCCGACCCTAAACTTGCCCTCTTCACTATGTACCTCTTTTCTTTTATTCTTGCCTCTCTTTAGTCACTCTTGATCTTGTTTTTGCCGCTCTTTTATTTTTTGCACTCTTTTTTTTTTTTTTTTCTTTTTTCCTTTTTTTTCTATTTTCTTTTTCCTTCTCTTTCAGTTTGTTTTTTTTTCTCAATTTATTTTATAGCTATGATCGAATCAGATGGAGATTGCCTACGTATCATGACCCCGCATGAATCAGATCTTGCGTAGTTCGGGCCAAATGAAAGGTAAAAGTAATGAAACATTTTTTTTCTTCATAATAAAAAATTGGGTTTCAACACTCACAAAATACAACCGAACGGTTATTTTTTGCAAACGTGGCCCCTTCCAAATTTCACATGAATTTTGAGGTCGGGGAGGATCATTTTACAAACTTGTCCGTTCTTTTACGAAAATAACCTTTCGACAACTGAAAGATACTCTAAGGCTACTTCGGCAAGAACGGTTTAAGACGCGACCGAAGCTGGCTCGGCTTATTATGACAAAATTCAAACGGTATTCACCTGACCGCTGACTCTTTGTTTTTTTTTTGTTTTTTTTTTCAAATTACAATAAAAACCTGGTGTTGCAAACACGGCCCTTCAGCGCCTCGGGGCGAAGGTTTTAAGGCTGTGTGGGTCAACTGGATAAAAAATACTAAACAAGACCCAAAGGTGGCTGTTTATGCAAAGTCAGCCTTCCGGCGTCCCTTTCGGGAACATTCGGCTATTTATGACAAAACAGCATCACCTGACTTATTTATGACTCTTTTTATCGTTTTTTTCAAATTAGAAAACCCAATATTGCCAACACGACCTTTCAACGCCTCAGTGACGAAGATTTTAAGGTTGTGTGGGTCAACTGGACCAAACCTTAAAAAATGACCCAAAGGTGGCTGTTTATGCAAAGTCAGCCTTCCGGCGTCCCTTTCGGGAACATTCGGCTATTTATGACAAAACAGCATCACCTGACTTATTTATGACTCTTTTTATCGTTTTTCAAATTAGAAAACTCAATATTGCCAACACGGCCTTTCAACACCTCGGTGACGAAGATTTTAAGGCTGTGTGGGTCAACTGGACCAAACCTTAAAAAATGACCCAAAGGTGGCTGTTTATGCAAAGTCAGCCTTCCGGCGTCCCTTTCGGGAACATTCGGCTATTTATGACAAAACAACATCACCTGACTTATTTATGACTGATTTAAAATTTGACATATATTTTTGGCTATTTTTAGCAAAAGGGAAGGTTGGACACCACCCAACTTATTTATGGCAAAATTTAAAATTTGACACGTTTTTATTTATTTATTGATTTTTGGCTATTTTAGCAAAAGGTGGGGTTGAACCCGATGAGAGTTGCCTACGTATCTCACATCCGGTGAGAATCAAACCCGCGTAGTTCGGGCTCGTGAATAGAGTAAGCAAACTAACCCTTTTTTTTTGAATTTTTGAAAGAAATGCTTTAAAAGAAGAAAGAAGATTTTTTATTGTTTTGATTTTTTTTTTAAAGAGATACTTCTAAAAAATTATTTGCTTTTGACTTGAACTTTGGAAAAAAAAAATTTCTTTATTATTTTTTAAACAAAAAGAAAATGTGTTTGGTTGATTTTTTTTGGTTTGTTTTACCTTTTCTACGGAAGAAAGAATGTATATGATGTTGCCTCTTAAATTTTGAAAGAGGGACTTTTAAGAAAATGATGTGGAATTCTGAGTTTTATTTATTTACAAAAGCACGTCTAAAGAAAAATCCTAATATTTTGAAATTCAGTTTTTCAAATATTTTCTTTTTGGACATTTTACAAAAAAGAGACTAAAAAGCAAAGAGTATTTTTTTTTGGATTTTTGTTGCTGCTTTTTAATTCTTATTTCATTTTTTCATATGAAAGACTTCAGAAAGAAGGAGACTATTTTTTTTTATTTGAGTTTAAAGAAAACTTCTATATTATTTTTTATTTCTTTTTGTATTTTCTAAAGAAACATTTATAAAGAAAGAACTAAAGAAAAATATTTTTTTTTGATTTTTAAAAATTGGGGCCGGAACCGATGAGGTTTGCCTACGTATCTCACATCCGGTGAGAATCAGACCCGCGTAGTTCGGTCAAATTAACCGAATTAATTTAGAACAAAATTTTTTCCTTTTATTTTTCAACAAACAACTTCCCAAAAATAAAAGACTATTTTTCTATCTTTTTGTTTTTCTTTTTCTTAGTAAATAAAACATTTTCCCCTTTTATTATCACAAAATTTCGGCAGAGTTTTGACAGTAATTGGGCATTGCTATTTTTCAAAGTAGAAAATTAGCCTTATACACTGTTATTTTTTATTATTATTTTTTTTTGTTTATATTTTTCAAATACTCCAAAGTCAGGCAGCATGCATGTCCGAGACAAATAAATGCACGGAAACAAATAGGATGCAACAAGATGGTCTTTTCATTTCAGGTTGCTAGTCCTAGACGGACCCAACCCCTATGTTGAGTCCCCTAAGTCAAATGCAACATGATGCAAATAAGCGTTCCTATTAGGGATCCGGCATGAAGTCAAGTTATTCTAGGTTCGTAACCTGGGTATTTGTTCTAGACTGTGTACCCGAGCGGACAACTCGAGTCGAGGAGGGGCTTACGTACCGGGGACCCGCGAGATCGTCCGGCTTTGTAACTTGTCCGACCTCTTTCTTATTTCAGGTATTGACACTAACAGAATAGGGAGTCTCGACCAACGAGCTTCTCCCCGGAGGTAAGAAGAGAAGGGTTTCGGCACAGTTTATATACAGTTCAGATAATATCAAAGCGGTAAAAGACAACATTTAGCACGTTATGCAAAAACATGTAATAAAGATCAGATAATAAAGCCAAATATAACAATTATTCTAAGCTCAAATTCTTGAACCCTGAACCAGTGGTTCTGGGTTTATTCCCCAGCGGAGTCGCCAGAGCTGTCACACCTCCTTTTTGCGCGCCCCGCCCCGAAGGATAAAATGCGCGAGGGAGTTTTTCCAATTTAAGTGATAATATTCGAAATGAGATTATTTATTTAATTCAGAGTCGCCACTTGGGAAAGGTTTGGCTTTTGGTGTCCCAAGTCACCGGTTTATCTTGAATCCCAAATCAAGGAAAATATTCGACTTTTCCAAATGAAGTCTGCGAACCAGAAATTCTAAGTAAGGAATTCTGTTGACCCGAGGGAGGTGTTAGGCACCCTCGAATCCCGTGGTTCTAGCACGGTCGCTTAAATTGTTATAATGGCTAAATATCTGATTTAAATAAATGTTATGACTTACGTGCTTTTATTAAGTTTAAACCGCTTTTATTATTATCATTTATTTTTATAGAATTGCAACGTCGTGAAAATGCATCTCGAACCACGTCACAATCAATGCACCCGTGGTCGTCGACACATTTTGACTCCGTTGAGATTCGGATTTGGGTCACATCAATGTGCACCCGTGTTTAAGAAGGTTAAATTATTAAAGGTGCGCCTAAAGCAACTAGCGTATTGTTATTTTGGGAAGGCCGTAAAATTCGCTAAACGGCCTGTCCCGAATTCTAAGTATTTTAATATATACATTTAGAGGGCCCCGCAGCTTGTGCATTTTTGTTTGTCGAGGCTCGTCTCATTTTTATTTAAAAGGATAAACCTACAGTGACTATATTTTCTATTAAGTTCATCTCTAAAATAAAAGAAAATTTCTCAATTATTTACATGCTGAAAAACGTAACTTATTTATTAAGTTACGACTAATGTGAACGGAAAATTGCGATCGCGTTTGTACAAGGAAAAACTGCTTTAATTCTACATTCTATTATTTACTAATACTAGAGCATGAGATAGATACACAATAATATCAAAAACAGATTAATTCAACTAACGTTATTAGATGAAGAAGTTATACATATGCAATCCATTACTTATTAATAAATCGACTACATTTTTATATAAAGAAAGGAAAATTATATTCAAACAACAAATCTAAATAGTTCGGATTCAACAGGAACAAAGTCTGATTAATATTTCATTTTTTGCTTCAAGCCGAGATTGTACAAATGTGTACCTGGAAACAGCAGTACAAGAACAAAAGAAGTAGGAGTCAGCGACAGTAATAACGCGGCAACAGCAGGTTCAGCAACACCGCAAAACCAGTAAAAACCAGTAGAATAACCCAGTAACAGATTGACCGAAATCTACCCCTGAATGCAATGCAATTTACCAAATTACCCCCATCAGCTCTAAACACTCAATTAATCATAACTTGACCGAAATATGATCAAGATGACCAATTTCTCAACAATCTTCAACAACAATTATATGAACACGATGAACAACACAACTCAAAATTAATGGAATGAATTAACCATATCGGGAACCAATCCTGGTTAATTTAGACCATGAATGTATGAGCAAAACACAACAATACAAACAACAAAATACTAAATTAAACAAATCAAAGACAACATAAACTCACATTAAATCACTGGATTTAATCATGAACTTCAAACAAAGATGAACATGAATTAAATCTATTTTTAGCAACAAACATGACGGGTTCACATGACTTAAACAACATAAATAATTTCTGGAAAATACATAACAACATGAAACAAATTGAAGAAATAATAAATTAAATTTCAATTTGAATCTAACAAACATTAAACTAACAAACATTCACTTAAACAACAATACAAATATGGAATAAACATGAAAAATAATTAATTAATCTTTCATTTGAAATCTGAAAAATTAATTTAACAAACAACACATGAACATGAACTAAAAATTAATTCAAACGATAAACAAAACAAACATGTGCCGATTTTAGATTCGAAAATATCAAAACAAAATACGGACAAAATAAAACTAAAAAAAAAACTACTAACCGGATCGAAACGATGAACAACGACCAAACAAACAACGAACTTGACGAGCCTCGACCAAAGCTCAAACCAACGATGGCGAACACGAGCAGATGACGAACGAACATGAACCTACGAAGCAATATCGGCGGTTGACAACTGAAAACCACGCCGAAGCTAAACCGGCAGTTGGCGGGGCAGAAGTGAAGCAGTAAAAGCATCTGTGGACGACGAGGTTTCAGTACAAACCCATATGAGAGGTCGACGGATAGCGGAGACGCGACAGCTGGGGACGGGGCTTCGAACTGGACGATGAGCTTGGCCAATGGAAACAGCGGAGACGCGACAGAACTGGGTCGTGACGATGACGGGGAGACAGCTGGAGGCGACGAGTTCTTGTTCGTTTTCTGGGTTTTTGCCGGAGAAGAACGTGACGCAGCATCAGCATCAACATCAACAGCTGCTACTCGACAGGGGGGTCCGATGGTTCGAGCATTGGTGCGAGGGTTCGTCTGGGCAGTGGCGTTTGGTGGTTGTTTGGTCGTCGACTCGACAATGACGACGAGGGGGAAGCTGGTGGTTGACGGGGACTGTTTGGTCGAAGGTGTTTGGACGTGAGAGAGTCCGGGCTGCGTCCATGGTGGTGGTGTTCGCGGTGGGAAGGTGCTGGGTGGTGGATGCAGAAGAAGGGAGCATGGTTTGGGCAGCCATGGTTGTGAGCTTGGAGTTTTGAGAGGATGAAGAGAGGAGGCGGATGAGTTAGTCTTTAGGATTTTTGGTTTTTTGTTATTTTTGTTTTGTTTTTGTGTTTAGACCAAAAAATGAAGAAAGGGGTTGGGTATTGGGTTAATGGGGCGGACCGGGTCGACCCGTGTGAAGTGGACTGGGTCGTGGACAATTGTTTGGGCCTGGGGTTGAAAATTGAAGAAGTGGCCCAATCCGATTTTTATTTGTATTTTTGTTATCTTTTCTTCTTTTATTTTCTAAAACTAAATTATAAAAATACTTAAATTATTATTAAGAACTAAATTAAGTTATAAAGGCGCAAATTAACTCCCAATAACAATTAACACACAATTAAGTAATAATTAAGCATAAAATTGTTCATTTGGACATTAAATGCTAAAAATGCAAAAGATGCCTATTTTTGTAATTTTTAATTTTTTTTGTAAAACTAATTTAATTACTAACAATTGTAGAATGAAATCCTACATGCAAAATGCGACATATTTTTATATTTTTTATTAATTTAACAAATAAGCAAACACAGACAAATACAAATAATTATCCAAAAATATCACAAAAATACTCAAAATTGCACACCAAGGAAAATCATTTTATTTTGCATTTTCTGGGAGTATTTCTCATATAGGGCAAAAATCACGTGCTTACCCTCCATGTATTAATGAGTCACTTGAAATAAATGTTAATTAAGGACCAATTAAACGATAGGGTAATAGTGTAAAATTCTTTATACTTCTCAGTATATGTAAATTAAATTTTAAATTTAGTAATTTGGTTTGCTGATTAGTATTATACTTTTCTTCTTCTTTTTTTTTTTTTTAGAAATTTCGTACTCTTAGTTCTAATTCTATGACACACTATCTAAAAGACATGAATTTAAATATTGATTTACTTATGAAATTTAAAACATAGATTACTAAGTTAAACATGGAAGAAATCCTGTCAAAGCTTACAGTTTGTGATTACTTAAATAGATTCAATTTCTTGTATCTTGTGAAAATTATAAAACAAGTGAGTATTAGGGTCAACATGTCTAGTTCTTATTTGGCTTTAGATAGAATTCTTTGATTCTAGTAAATATAAATTTTTCAGTTAGAACTATTCCCTTGTTGGCTCTAACTTTATTCCCTCCCAAAAACGATAGCTGCATTCCTAAGAAGTGAACTTCCAATCATATTAGAAGTAGAAGTTAAACAAAGTTAGCTTTTACTATTTCAATATAATCTTTCCATATTTCATTTATAGAAACTGAAAGCAGTGGTGTTAGCAGAAGTGAATGTATTTGTCCAAAAATGACAAAAGTACTAAGTTTATTTGATCCATTACAAGACAGGTCAAAAGCAAGCTTTCCAGAAAAAAAAACCTATCAAACCTCTCTATAACAGTTTTATTTGTTCCGATATTTTTTGGCTGCTATAATGAAGTGTTGTTATAGAGTACATTATTATAACATAAAAATCGGTTTGAGAAAAATTTGACTTTTATAATGAATGGTTGTTATATAAAAATATTGTTAAAGAGGGGTCTGATAATCTGTGTGTTAAATTACACGAAAAATTCATTCACACTGATAGTGAAGAAAAAGTCCAAACAAGATATAATCTACAAGAAAACAGCATTGCTACAAACTAGGCCATTGCTTCAGGCTCTTCCATCCAATCCTTCACATATTCTCAACCAATGTAACAAGTAATCAATCAATTTTCACAAATAATGCAAACACCAGCTGCTCCACATATTAAAAGCTTATCTCGCGCCTTTCAGCCCAAAACTTACCACTCACAAATTGGTCAGGTAGTAGAGCAAGCCAGACTGCAGTATCAGCAGCGTCTTCTGGAGATATATGCCCGGACCAACCAGTCATCGCGGTCTTCACCCAACCCGGGCAATAGCAATTGATATATATCTTATGACCCTCTGGACGATCTTCGAGTATCCTTGCCATTAGCCTGGTGTAAGCATTTACTGCAAGTTTTGACACTGAGTAGTCAGTGAACACTTGAGGCCATCCCCCTGATTCCCATGTTCCTTCCTTTACTTGTTCCAAAAAAAAATTCACAGTATTATCAATCAGTTCCTCTGATAAAGAGTCCACATCCTCCAGTTGCTGTCTCAAGGTAACATTTGTAATTCTCTGGTTGCATCAAGAAAATATAGATGATTTTGAGATATTAAAGAAGAAAATGACATTTGCATATAATTAGCGCAACCAGCTAATATCATGCTACTTTATTAAGTATCATCCCAATCAGGACAAAGTATTTGAAGGTAGAGCAAGAGGCGGACTCAGGATTTTAACGCGGCGGGGGCACAATATTTTGTTCAATCAGTGCCCCCTAAAGGCTTTTAGCGTTTAGGGTGCCAAGTGATTCAAAGTTATCATTTTCAAAGTGCACACACACGTGTATATCTATATCTATATCTATATATAAGAATTCTGCCGAAGTTTATAGGGTCCGGTGACCCCTCAACATAATACATAGGTCCGCCTCTGCTTGGAGTAAAGGTAAAGTTATTTCCGTGTGACCTATAGGTCATGGGTTCGAGCCGTGGAAGCAGCCGGTAATGCTTGCATCAGGGTAGGCTGTCTATATCACATCCCTTAGGGTACGGTCCTTCCTCGGACCTTGCGTGAATGTTTGATGCTTTGTGCATCGGGCTGCCTTGTCGATCAGGACAAAGTACTGACCTAACTTGATTTCAATCTGGAAAGGTTGGTGTAGCGTGGAACCTTAAAGAATTGCAAAAAGAGTAAACAAGATGAACAAGGACACAAGAATGAGAAGAATAACAATAATTGTAAGAAAACTGAAGTTCTCACATTCTTTTTGCCGTTAAGTCGTCCCAATCGTGAGCTCACACTAACGATACGACCACCAGAAGGAGAAGGCCTCATCAATGGAATCATCGCGTTTGTCATATTCTTTGTGCCAAAATAGTTGGTTTGGATGACAGTTTCAGCATGTTCCATGGAATTCTCTGTACCAACATTGAAACTCACTCCTGCATTGTTGATCTACATATATATATATATATATATATATATATATATATATATATATATAGTACCATATCATCAGCTGAAAGTGGCCATATTTGGCAAAAACAATAACCGAAACCAAAAGTGGCAACGAAATAAAAGTAAACAAAGCCCGGAACAACAAATGAAAGCCACCCTCCTTGAATCAATGACCAAGAAGAGAAAGACTAGGAGATTTTGCACCAGTCAAAATAGTAGTAGCGTACTAGTGAAAGCTACTCTAGTTGTTTATGCTGGTAGCTTAATTATAGAGAATATAGGGATAGCATAATACCAGTATATCTAAACCGCCATAAGTTTCTTTTATCCAATCAGAAAATGCTTCAACTGATGCATGATCGACGATATCCAGTTGATGAAATGCTACATTTAAACCTCCTTCTTGCATGACTTTCACTGCCTCTTCGCCAACACCAGTCTCTCGTGATGTAAGAACTACCGTTAAGCCATGTGATGCGAGTTGATGAGCAATCTCAAATCCGATCCCTCTATTTGCACCAGTCACCACAGCAACGGTATCGGATGACCACCATCTGAAGATCATCCGCCATTTATTAGAGTGTTATGCTAGAAAATCGTTAAGGGTGTTCTAATTTCAAAGAAGTCAATAATTTAAAGAAGTCCATTTTAAAGTGCCATGAGCAAATACATAATTCATTAATTGAAGGTGTGAGGGATATTGTGCTAAATCCTAGTGACTACTATTCATCTTAAACTTTTCTCATGTGGTTCGCTTTTTTGGTTCCCATTGGATTTACCTAGTTCACAGGTCGATCCATGCTTGCAAGAAATGGCAATCTTGTGCAATACGCCGGTGATCTCTTTCCTACCGAGATAGAAATGGTACTTAATTTTAAATCCAAAAGAAAAAGCTCTAGCATCTGATCAATAAAGCTAGTGTTAGCGCTCAGAAATTAATTCACACAGGAAACCTCTAATTAATCTTGTGTTGCCTTTTTTATTATGATAGATCTTACCATAATATAAAAAAGATTGCTTGAGCGCGCGTGCATATATGTATGATTCCACGTGATTTTAAATTCTGGATATCCAAACGCAAAGAAGGAAAGGAGAAATTTAAGAGAAATGAAAACTCACTTTCGGTGATCGGAATAAGGAATAGTACGCAAAAGAGAGATCTCTTGGCGTCTCTTTTCTCTTTTCTCCTTTGCCTTCTCCTTTTTATGATCCATTATTTTTCCTCTCTTATTTTAGTTTTGAATCTCTACTTACCTTGTATTTTTTTCATCACCCTGTATTCCTTTTAGATTTTGGCTTTTGGTTGAGAATTGAGAACATGAAATGCTATGTGACAGAAACTGCGTATGCGTACGTATTATCTTCCGGTATATTTGGAGCCAATGCTAGGTGTGAACCACTTTGTTAATTTGTTTCTATCTCTTCCTTAACAGGTAGTGTAGTTTGGTTCACATACTAGTTATGCTATAATTATAGATAATGCAAAAGTTAATAATGAATGGATATATAGTTATGTAATGACTAATAATGAGGAGATTGTTATTGTCTTTAGATAGTTTACTCCTGCATTGCTATATATATATTCTTATTCCACGTTCTATATGGCATAAATTAACATATATATTCTCGCATAACTTACTGTATGTATTTTATAATACATTTAACCAAACACTACATTAGTTATGAGGCGATTATTTTTTCTTATACGGCCAACCACACATTGTTTATCTTATGCACAAATTTTTGGTGGGACTAATTATTTCAAACCATCAACCAAACAAACCCAAATTTTTCGAAAAATTAATACTGTCCCCTTAATCTCTTATTAGGAAAAAGAGAAAGGTCTAAATTTACCCATTACTATTTGAAATTGTTCCAAGTTTTCCATGTGTTTCACTTTTGCATACATACCACTGCCGTCATCAAATCCTAAGGTACAGTTTGTTTTTTCAAGAAACTCCTCATATCAAAATTCTTCGAGAATTACCACCTCAACTTGTTACAATGATTTACAATTATCCTCTGGTATGAACTTTATTAGGTATCAAGAACAAAAATTGAAACTTTTTCCTAATGGCAGAATAATATTAGATCAGAAGTCTAGCAAAAAATAAAACTACTCAATTTCGGATGGGACAAAGACAAATTTGATCCTTTTCCTAAAATAAAAATGCAACTAATAATAATAAATATCCTTTCGGTTTGTTACTATAACTACTAAAAATACATTAATAAAATCATTAAAATTGTCAAATCGTGCTAACCTAATAACCAGTGATCTTGGTAAGTTCATTGAGTCTCATTGTGGAAAGATATTTCTTAAGATGGAGACAAAGTTTTGTATCTATAAAAAGAAAAATGATAATATATCGTAAGTGTTGTGAGTTGTGACTTTTCTATGTTTCATTTCTTTGTCAAAAAGAAGGAAAAAAACAAGGAAAATAAATTGAGAAATGGGCAAGCATTGGTACCTAGTCACCATTTGCCTTGGGAGTTTGGACATCATAGTAACATAGTTCACAGGTGTGAAATTACAAGCCAATGTAATTGTCTTTAGTCATGCCGTGCCGTCTTTAACAATTTGCCAAAAGGAAAATTTTAAAATACTTTCTTCCTCTTATTTTGTACTATCATTCTTTTTTATATTGAGACGGCTGAAAACGCTCAACAAAAATGTATTAAAGGCTTAGCTTCATGTATTAACATGGTAAGAATTTTTACATTATCAGCAATTATAAGTATTATTTGTGACAAATATGACTTTATTAGGTGAGAAAAAGGATAATTAATATTTTTACAATCGGCTCGACTACATTGATTTTAGGGGACCAAGAATTTTATATGTAAATTTTTGTCGTGTTGTCTGCTTTTATATAGCATTACTCAAATTTATTTTAACTATTAAAATGTTAAAGTTAAAGTATTGTGATTTTTGCACTTTTTTTTTACTTTTTAATATATTATTATGTAAAAATGTGTGGATAGAATATTTAAATCAATTTCCATTCTAATCTCTTATCACTCTATATACTATAATATACAATTACATAATGAGAAAAAAACTTATTCGAATTCAATGTTTATATAAATTTAGAAATAACTTAACTTTAAATTTTTTATTTAATTTAGCGAGAATTTATATTCTTTCTGTTTCAATATAGATGATATATTTCGTTTATGGAGAGTTAATTTGACTAAACTGGATTAGTTCAACTCAATATTTTGAAATTTAAAAAATATATAAAAAGTACTAAAAGTTCAATTTTTCTTATGTTAATATGATAAAAATTACATTCTAAATAATACTTCATACAATTTGACTCTAAATAAGCAAAATATGTCATCTAAATTGAAACGAAGGTTGAAGAGAATACCTTGTTTAGATTACAAGTCTCGAATCTTAAAATCTATATTCAATCAGAGGCGGAGCCACAGGGTCGACAGAATTTAGTAGTTTTAATTCAAATTATGTATTTATCCTAAATATTTTATTAAATATATACTTCCTTTTAAATTATTGATTTAGAAGTAAATAAGTTAAAAATTATGATAAGCAAAACCCGGGCTCCTTCTCTGTTTTCAATCAAATACTTTACCATAAATTAGAACTGGAAAGAGTAAGGCGGAGTATGGCTTCTAGATGCTTACTTGTTTCCTTTGCCGTTGAGACTTGGGAGTATGTCACTGTCATGAGAGTATGAAGTCGTCCATAATATTTGACCATTTCCCTAAAATCCAACCTTACCCCGATCCTCTTTTTGGAGGAAACATAGATCTTTCAGGCGCAGTCGTAAGCAGTGTCCTCAGCAGAAATGACACGTGGCTTCCTCTTGTGGAAAACACCTATCTTGATACGTATCAATGTACGCTTCGTACAATTGTCATGGTCTGTATTTTAGGACTTCTGGTTCTCCTATAAAGCCCCCTTGTCATTAGAATTCCAAATTTTGACTTCCTAAATCCTACTCTGTACATGTCTCTCGATTACTCGAGTGACAAGGGAAAGCCGTATCGGGTAAGTCTCTCTGCTTCCTCTTCTTCTTAATTTCGGTGTTATTGTTCTAATTTAGATGAAAGGAGCTTTGGCGTAGCTGATAATTATAATAGACTCTTGCGATCACCAAAGTCCTTTTTTTGTTCTAATTTAGGTGCTTGAGTTCTTTTATGAGCTTCGCATCCAATCTTTAGCAGAGGCTGAGCCAGGATCTTTAAGTTTATGGGTTTGGGATCTGAGTTCTAAATTAATAATTTGTACATATTCAATATTCAACGAAAATTTTAAGATAAATACTTTGATCATTAGTTCTATAGGTAAAGAAATATGCATTGATAAGGAAATATGTATAGGTAAGCAAATATGAATATATACTGAAAAAGTTAACTCCATCTGTTCCTTTCCTTTTATTTTCCTTCTATTTTGTCACTCAAGAAATATCACCGGTAATCAGTATTATTTGATCTAAAGTTTTGTGTAAAGATTAAATAGTTTAACTAGTTATTGCATGTTAGTTAGGTTAATTTTCAAAGAATTTAAGTTTATGCACAATTCTTTTACACTATCGTTTGGTATGATGGATAAAAATTTAGTACCGTTTGATTTCTTGTTTGGTTACTAATCATGAGATAAGTTATCTCATGACTAAAAATAGTACTGGGATAAGTTATACCTGCCACAGGGTGGAATAGTAATCACAGGATAAAGCCGTAAAATTGACAATTCCAGGATTAATACAACATACCAAATAATCGGGAAGAAATAATACAGGATAACTAATTTTAGCATAACTTGTCTTCAAATCAAACGACGAGTTAGTAACCTGTGAAAAAAGTGGATGATCTGCAACAATCGGTTAAATTTCATTCATTTATTAATTTTAATCTTTTTCTAAATTGCTAACCTATGTTATTTATACAAAGTTGCTAAGTGTTTGTCTTTTATGTCCCCAAATAGGAGAAAAGACTTTTTTTACAGTATCATGACCTTTTATCTAGTTCCTTTTATCAGCAACAATAGATAATGTATGCATTTCTACTATATAGAAACTACCATAGGTTATTAGACTCTTTTTTCTAACTCACCAAAACTTTCGAGACTTAAATTTATGGGTTGCTAATTGGTTGACGGTATTGTCAACAGATATATATACTAATATCAAGTGAAGTGGGAAAGAGAAAAAGATGTCAAGATGTTTAAATTATCAATTGCTTTCACTTGCACTCTTACTGCTAATGACGGTTGATCCAAGTTCACAATCTCGATTAACGGAAGAAAATGGGGTGAAATCTGCTGTCTTTTTATCACCAAAGATTGTGCTGGAACCTGGATCAGTCTCTAACAAGTTTTACTACAACATCGACTTCCCAAAAGGCCACATTGCTATCAAAAATTTTGATGCTGAAGTAGTTGATGAGGCAGGGAATTCTGTACCCCTTCATGAGACATATCTTCATCACTGGGTTGTTGTAAGATATTATCAACGAAAAGGTGTGGAAGTGGCAAAGTACCACGGCAATCTGGGGTTCCACCAATCAGATTTTATTGTTAAGAGAAACTCAGGGATATGCAATGGGGGTCTTACTCAATATTTTGGACTTGGGTCAGAGACCCGAAAGACAATAACGTATGTTCCAGATCCTTATGGTATAGAGGTCGGCAATCCAGTTGAAGTACCTCCGGGATACGAGGAGGGATGGTTGCTCAATGTACATGCAATTGATACACGAGGTGCCGAAGATAGATTGGGATGCACTGAGTGCAGATGTGATCTTTATAACGTTACCAAAGACGAGTATGACCGAAATATAGAGCCAGATTATGTCGGAGGCTTGAGATGTTGCTATGATGAAACAAGATGCAAGGTGAAAGAAGGATTCCAAGGTGCAAGGAGAAGCCTGTACCTGAAGTATACGGTGAAGTATATTGATTGGGATCCCTCCATTGTGCCCGTCAAAATTTATATACTTGATGTCACTGATACATGGAAAAAGCAGGAAAAATCAACAGCGACCGTGTCAAGACATCACTGCAAGGTGTGAGCAATTTCCTGTGATGTGTTATTTTCTTTATCTGTATATATTTGTGGTACCACCGCCTTAAAGACCTCTTAGATAGATATAGATCAACTTTAAAACATCTGCACATCTAGAATAATTACAAAGGTTGTCTTAAATCTTAGTATTATACAATTCCTTAAGATCTAAAAAAGAACTAAGGATATGCTTCTTCAGCAAAGTTTTTATCTTGTAGAGAGCACTCCCGGTGTTCATTTGACCAACTTTTACTTGGATCTATCCCTTTTCAAAATGGAAAAATTTACCAATTCAAGAAATTGACCGTCGTCATATAACATGTGCATCATCCTGTATGCTGGATTATCACATGAATTAATGACAATTCAAATCAAATCATTTTTAGCTCTTTGCTACCTAAATATATCTAGCGAATAATCCAGGCAATTTCTTGATTCCAGATTGAATATTTAGTGGAGTCATGTTCTGCAGCTGAGGCAAATGCCGATTGTACTCATACAAAAAATATAAGTGTAACTTTTCCCAGTGGTGGAGATATCATCTATGGAGTTGCTCACCAACATACAGGAGGGACTGGGTCAGCCCTCCATGGAGAGGTACTCTGAGCTGACATATTTTGTTTTTTTGGTCATGTTCTGCCTACAATCTGGATTGTTCTATAAGCTTCTAATAGATTTTGGGACAATTCACTTACTGATCGAAACAAAGATTTCGTACAAAAAGCTTTCTTTTAATTATGCTAGGCTTATTTGGACTGCATCTTAACACAGGTTATATATGCCACCACTTGCAGGATCAGCTTGAGTGAATCCGTCTAATCTCATGCTTTTAACCTTGGATAAACTAAAATGTGTTTGCATTTTTCATGTTTGTCATGCTTCAGAGGCTTATTTTGTTGATTCAAACTGTTATATTCCAGACTGTCAGAACTGTGTCATTGTTCAGTACCATCTTCAATTAGCTGCAAAAAGCTTTATATCTGTTATTATAGTGAATGGATCCTCCTGCCCTTTGAGACAATTAATGGATGTGTTTTGTTGTCTGTTGTAAATGAATATGAGTGGCCCCTTGATGAGCTGCATGACTATATAGGAAGTGAATGATAGTGGTTTCTTTTGAAATTTAATTGCTTGAATTTTTGGAGCGGATAGGTGTAAGGTTAGTACTTGTCAACCCTAGTAGGAACTTAGAAATATAACTTGTGAAAGTGTATGAGGCAATGGCCATTGAGTGCCTACCTAGTAAAGCAGCATCGCAGTTGATACGAGTATGTCCAACCATGCGTCCATCCTACTTCTTTGAATACATTATTGTGCGTCTTATTAACTGATTATTTGTCAAATGACCTCGCCGCTACAAAGCAGATTTTGTTATACTGATTTTATGGAGCATCCTATTGAAATTTTATCTTGATGAGCGAGGTTTCAGTACTTTGCAGTAAACAGTGTGGTGTTTAAGATTTTCTTTAATTTCTTTTTCTGCTGAATTGGTCTAGGATGGACGTGCCATATGCTCATCTCTTCCAATCTACGGGGAAGGAAAGGAACCAGGAAATGAAGCTGGTTACATCGTTGGGATGTCCTCTTGTTATCCTAAACCTGGCTCTATCAAGATTTCGGAAGGGGAAACTGTAACTTTAATATCAAATTATAGCAGTGCTCAAAGGCATACAGGAGTGATGGGGCTGTTCTATCTCTTAGTTACTGAACCATCACCAACGCCTAACTCTTTCCTGCATTCTACAGATGGAGTAAGATCTTGACACCTTAAAATTTTTGTCGATCTAGAGTAGTGAATTTCCTATTTATGTCTAAACAAGATATTTTCAACCAAGAAATATAAAATCTATATGGTCAGCGGAGATATTCAATATGCTCGTAGGTGTTTGAGCTAATGATACTGACACTTCCATCAGTTGTTCCGTCACTCCATTTCCTTGCCATCTTTTTTGGTACTGTCCTATTTCATCAGAATTACTGAACTTGTTCTTTCCTCGTTACTGCAGACAGGTGAGATTGTAATATTGCACAATGCTGTTGGAGTCTTGGCAGTGTTTGGAATTGCAGTACTAGTTGGTGCTGCTGTAATTTATCAACGTCGAAATCATAGAGAGGAGGAAGGCTACGAATCTGTATTAATGTGAGGTTCTCTCTGTCTGGTGACTCTGGTCCCTGGTGTAGTACATACTATACAAGTTATCATCTCCTCAAGTTTATATATCCATTTCTTTTGGGGTTGTTTGGAGCACCATATGTAAACTTTCACTCCTTTTCACGCATAGATGTATAGGGTAAAAAAATGGTCTTTCTTTACATTTAGAATAAATCAAAATCTTCTTGTTTCAGTACTTTGTTTACTTGTAGGGAAATTGTATGGTTTATATAGTTTTTATTGTACTGGCTCTTGTGATGCTGTTATTTTTATTGATGGTACTGATTTATTATCTCTTTTCGTCTTCCTGAGTCGAGGGTTTATTGGAAACAACCTCTTTACTCCCTCAGAGTAGGGATAAGGTGTGCGTATACACTACTTTCAGACCCCACTGGTGGAATTTCGTTGAGTTGTTGTTGTTGTTGTTACTTTGTTTACTTGCAGAGAAATTAAATGGAGTTTTACTAGGACACTATAGCGCAAGCAGGAAAAAGATTGTATGTATGTGGAAGCCTGGTCGATGGGAGCCTAAATAGGAGCAGTATCTATTTCGTGTCAAGCACTCTTTTTTACACACATAACACATATGAAAATATTAAAATTCACAAGTACTGTAATTAAGTTTTTTATTTTTATTTAAATAAAATATGAAAATACTAAAATTGACGAGTATTTTATTCTTTCAACATGATTTAAATTTATCAAAACATCATTCAACAAATTTTAAAAGAATTCACCTCGAAAATCACTATACATTAGAAATTTACCCTAATTATCTATATCTATACTATATTTAAAGTATGAATGCCCTTAGCGAAATGTTGTTCGCCTTTTTACCCTTTAAAAATAGATTTACATTGGATAAAATTATAATTATAATTTAATTATTTTTCTTATATTTAGAACTTTAAATTAATTAACTTTTTTCTTATTTGGACTATATAAAAATTCCTAATATTTAGGAATCTGATATTGAGTTGGATTTTACTTAGATAATTTTTCTGTATTTAGTGTAACTATTTTCCTTAGATATAACCCTTCCATGTTTCCAAGTTTTTACACGTCAGGAATTGTAATGAATTGCAAAGTTTTTGTCTTCGTGCATGTTTTTGTTATAAATATATTATATTATGGATGTTCATTTAGTACTCCATTGTAAATAAGCTTCATGAAGAAGCTTATTCATATGGGACTCCACCGTAAATATATTTATCTATTTAGTACTCTATTGGAAATAAGCTTCCTGAAGAAGCTTATCACTTCGGTACCCGGTTATGGATAAATATTATCCCCGGTAGAAGATTATCCATACCGGGTATAATAAGTTTATCCTTTCAGTACCCAGTTATGGATAAACATTACCCCCGGTAGAAGATTATCCATATCGGGTATAATAAGCTTATCCTTTCAGTACTCCGTTATGGATAAACATTGCTCTCAGTAGAAGATTATCCATATCTGGTATAGTAGCAGCTTACACAACACCTTCCTTTCTTCTATAAATAGAAGAGATTTCAGTTCATTATGTACATCAGTTTGAATTCGAATAATATAACAGTTTCTCTCTATACTTGTCTATACTTTACAGTTTTATTTTATAACACGTTATCAGCACGAGACTCTGACATCTCGAGCAAATACTTTGAAAGTATTAGAGGTAAGAACTTTCTTTTCCTAAATAATGTCAAATCTTTCTAAACTTGAATTTGTAGCCCTGGATATATCAGACAAAAGCTACATGTCTTGGGTGCTTGATGCTGAAATTCATCTTGATGCGATGGGTCTGGCAGACACCATCAAGGATAAAAATCAGGCATCAAACCAAGACCGTGCCAAAGCAATGATATTCCTACGCCATCACCTTGATGAGGGCCTGAAAATGGAATATCTCACTATTAAAGATCCAGTCATACTGTGGAATAATTTGAAAGATAGATATGACCACCTGAAGATGGTCGTTCTTCCACAGGCACGTTATGATTGGACTCATCTAAGGCTACAAGATTTTAAATTTATCAGTGAGTATAATTCTGCTATGTTCAGAATTATTTCCCAATTGAAATTATGTGGTGATAATATTACTGATCATGATATGTTGGAGAAAATTTTCACCATTTTTCATGCCTCGAATATGCTCCTGCAGCAGCAATATCGAGAGATGGGATTTAAAAAGTATTCTGAACTTATCTCACATCTTCTTATAGCAGAGCAACATAATGGGATATAAATGAAAAATCATGAAAGCCGACCTATTGGTGTAAGCACGTGATTTTTGCTTCACGGACAATCGCTCCAAAAGAAAACAAAAATAGTGACAAATGACTCCGCTGTACAATTTTTCGATTTTTCGTGGCATGTGCTGTTAGTCATTTGTGGTTCGGTCCATGTTGCATTTGATCTTATCAATCAAAATAGAACTTATGTCTGTCATGGTAATCAAACCGTAATTCGGTCGTTGAAAGAAAATTCAAACAAATATATATATGCATCGTTCGTTCTAGGTTGTGATTTAACTTACTTAAACATTTTAATTTGGTGTGATCATTGTGTTGAAGTGTTACATTGTTGTTTGTTTTAATTTCATTTGTTTTATTATTTATTTTGTTATTTCATTTTTGTTTTAAAATAAGAGAACAAAGAAAAGAGTGATTTGGGCCCAAGAAATGAAACAAAAAATAGGCCCAAAACCGGCACACAAGGACCCAGTCCAAGTCAGGCCTGCCCAAACACTGATTCAAACGACGCCGTATCAGCGTCCTTATCAGAACCGTTGATCTGACTCAAACAAACGGTCCTGATCAGGTTGATCACTTCACTTCAACGACGTCGTTTCAGGCAAATTAATCTAAGCCGTCCAACCCCTTGATCCAACGGACCCAGGCCTTTCCCCCTAAACCCGTCAAACTTTGACCCGATCCAGCCTTACCCGGTCTCACCCACTATCAAACCCAAAACGACACCGTCTTCCCTAAGTGAATAGATCCTGGCCATAGATCTCATTTGATCCAACGGCCAGGATCTAAACCCCTAGATCGTATATAAGCTTTCTATCGTACCCCACGCCCCCTATTCGAACCCCCCTCCACTCATCGTCTTCACCAAACACTGAAACCCCCCAAACCCTAGCAGCCGCCCCGATTTCCCTTTCACCAGAACCCGGCGGCATGAACGCCGATGACCACCTCCTGAACACCCTAGGACCACCTCACTCTCCTGAACATGGATCTGTTACCCCTTAGCCTCGAATCACCTCCTTCGTCTCGAATCTTCATTTGAAGATTCGAGTCGAACTCTGACCTATACCAAACCTCACCATCTTCATACCAGACACTCCCCTGACCCCCCTCGTGACCAAACCAGGCTTGGTTTGGTCCGAATCTACCCACAACTCTTAGAATCTCAAATCTGAGAATCCAAACCCTAGAACACAAGGACCTAAGGAATCCGGCCAGTCTTAACGGGGGTTCGAGGTCTAATAGACCTTAATCAAGGTGTTCTCGTTTGAGAACACCTTGATTAAAGCTTGTTCGGCCTCAAATGGTCAAAGTTGAGTCAGACTTGGGTCACTTTTGTTTGGACATCTTTCGGTAAGTTTTCTTTGCTTTTCTGTTTTATTCGAGTGATAATTAAGTTGTTAGCATGCTTTGTTGTGATTGTTTGTTATTGTCTGTTATTTTTCTTAATTTCTTCCATCTCTGTCAAAGACCTTTTTATTTGGTCGATTGTTTTCTGTTTGTGTTCTGAATGTATTCTGTGATATACATGTTCGATTAGGATAGTCGTCGCATAAATAATTCATATAGGTTCCCAGTAATTGAACAAAAGTTGTCCGATGCCCTTTGGGTCCCTGTACGTATTGTTTATGTGAACGATTGATTATTGCCTGTTGTATTTAGTATAGTCGACTCGATAAACATCGTCGATTAGTTTTCTATAACTAATTGATCAAATGAACTAATAATGTCACATGACTGATTGAACCATGTCACTAACTGAATGCCCGACACTGTTCGAAATGGGTTTGTTTGCATTGCAAAATGACTGAAAAGATTCAGTCCATGGGCAGTTCTGAATTTGAACTTTCAGAAGTTCAAAATGCCCTGATGCTGCAATGGGTTTAGGGCAGTAATAATCAGGGTTTAACATGGGTAGTATGGGGTATGAAAAGAACAGAAAAAGCTTAGTTTAAATGAGCTGACAAGTAGGGTACTAAATTAGGATTAAACTAATGCCAATGGGGAACAAGACACAAGAGTATGGGAATTAAAATGAATACTTAACTAAACCCATGACTCTTGATTAAAGCAATAAGGCCAAGCGTGGGGAACAAAATGGCTGGCATAAAAAAGATGCTTAGGCATGGGATTTAATAGGTATGGGCAGTCTGCAATTGGCAGAATCCAGGCAGCTTGACTGCACTGGTTTGTTGGCTTATAAATAAGCTGTTTTCAGAACTTGAAAGGGGCTGGAAATTTTAGTCTTGAGAAAGGTCTTGTGAGTTGAAGAAAACTAAAAAAAAACAGAAAGAAATTTCCAGAAATACTGTAACTGAACACTGTCCAAAAACTGCACAAAGAAACCAAGTTGGTTATCCTAACTGGGGCTGTTATTGTTCCATTAAGAGAAGTCTGTGTATATTCAGCTGTGATTGCTACTACATTGAGTTTCTGTGTGCTGTACATTGAGTTTTAGTCTCCCTGATTGTTTGAAACTGTGTTGGTTGTTTGCTGAGCTTTGGTGGTTATTGAATTTCTGTTGGCTATAGCACAAAATATTCTGGTTCTTTTCTCGATTGGTCTTGTTTCCCATCCTGTTTCCTGGGATTATTTGTCTGTTGCTCGACCAACGTGTGAACTGCATCTTTGTGGCTGTTTGGTTGTTGTTGTGTTGGGCTGTGTTATCTGCTGTTGCTGTGCTTGTTGCGTACCACTCAGCTGATCATTTTCTTCCTCCTTTAGTTCTCTATACCAGGTACACAAATATACTACCAATGTAACTTGAAAAGTTTGAGCATGAATGTAAAGGAGAAGATCTGCAGATGTTTATATATACATAGACTATTATGTTAAACCTCATATAATGTATAATAGTTTACATTCTTGTTTGGATACTGGAGATAGTCCTCATGCCTAATAAATGTCAATGTATGGTAATTGAATGTTAGACTGTGTATATAGGTTGGTGATAGAAGGATTTACAGTGCAGTAGGTTGTATCTTATACTTTGGTTAATTGTGTTTAGCATATCCTGTAATGCACGCCAAGTATGGAGTTATCCCTTGATAGTTGAATTCATTTCCCTTCAACAAGCTGCCTCATTATAATTGGCAAATCATTGCCTTTAGAATAAATAATACAAGCCTGCATTTCTCAACCTCACGAGGGTTGGGCCTAAATCGAACGAACCCAGCAGGCTTCCGTCGGAAAAGCAGTGGCCCAGGACCTTGCCGATACTGTGTGCGCTGGGTTTGGGCCCATAATATTCGGGATGCGACCTGGGTATGTGGCCGTGATTCTGATCGTGTAAAGGCGTTTTGAATCCTGCTATAAATAAGCCTACCAGCATGTAATTAACTAGGACTATCTCTGTTTTCTATTAATAGAGACAAACGCGACAAGAAACGTAGTTGCTATAGGATATCCTTTTAAAATAAGGACGAGATGAGCCTCGACAAAAATAAAGAAAAACGCACAAACTGCAGGGCCCTCGTTAAATGTATATATCGAAGCATTCAGTTCCCAAGGTGGGTCGTTTAGCAAATCTCACGACCCTCCCGGAATAATAACACGATAGCCTCTTTAAGTGCGTATCTAATAATTTTACCTTCTTAAATTCGGGTGCGCATTTATGTGACCCAAATCCAAATCTCGACGGATTCGAGATGTGTTTCTAATCACGGGTACATTGATTGTGACGTGGTTCAAGATGCGTGTCCATGACGTCACAAATTCCTTTTAAAAAACAAGAATGAGACGAGCCTTGACAAACAAAATGTACAAAAGTTGCGGGGCCCTCTAAAGGTATGTATAGATCAAAGTATTTAGAATTCGGGATGTGCTGTTTAACGAATTTTTACGACCTTCCCCAAAATAACAAGATGCTAGTTGCTTTAGGCGCGCCTTTAATAATTTATTTTCCTTAATTCGGGTGCACATTTATGTGACCCAAATCCAAATCTCAACCGAGTCGAGATATATCGATAACCACAGGTGCATTGATGTAACGTGGTTCGAGATATGTTTTCACGACGTTGCAATTCTTGTAAAATAATAATAACGACAAAAGCGGTCAAAAGTTAAAATTTGCACATATGTTCAATTTGTATAAAATCAGATAATCAAGCCGAATATAACAGTTGAGCGACCGTGCTAGAACCACGGAACTCGGGAATGCCTAACACCTTCTCCCGGGTTAACAGAATTCCTTTTCCGGATTTCTGGTACGCAGACTGTAATATAGAGTCATTCTTTTCCTCGATTCGGGATAAAAATTGGTGACTTGGGACACCCTAAATCTCCCAAGTGGCGACTCTGAAATAAACAAACCAATCCTGTTTTGATTGTCCTTTAATTGGAAAAAACTCCCTTGCGCCCTCGCGGGTGCGGAAAAAGGAGGTGTGACAGCTCTGGCGACTCTGCTAGGGACTTTTGTTGTCCCAGAACCACTGGTTCAGGGTTAAGAATTCGAGCTTGAAATAATTGTTATCATTTGGCTTTATTTATTATCTGATTTTTACGTGTTTGAGCCTAATGTGCTAAATGCTGCTTTTACTGCTTTGATATTATTTGAACTATACATATAAAATGTGCCGAAACCCCTCTCTTCTCTCTCTTGAGGAGTGCACGCTGGTCGTGGCTTCTTTCTGTTAGTGTCATATACCAAAATAGAACGAGGATTCGGAGGAGTTGCAAAATCGGATGGCCTTTTGGTTACCGGTACACAGCTCCCATCCTCGGCTCGAGTTGTCCGCTCGGGTAAGCCAGGTCT
Organism: Nicotiana tabacum; assembly: GCF_000715075.1. Classification (NCBI taxonomy): domain Eukaryota; kingdom Viridiplantae; phylum Streptophyta; class Magnoliopsida; order Solanales; family Solanaceae; genus Nicotiana; species Nicotiana tabacum. The sequence goes on along the minus strand of NC_134099.1, from coordinate 146,605,844 downwards.
AGAACAAACACCTAAGGTTTTACAGCTTAGTATAACATAACTTCATGCCGGATCCCTAGTAGGAACGCTTATTTGCATCATGTGCATTTGACTTAGGGGACTCAACACAGGGGTTGGGTCCGTCTAGGACAAGCAACCTGAGAATAAGACCATCCTGCTACATCCTGTTTGCTTTAGGCATTTACTTGTTTCAAGGCTTGCATGCTGACCGACTTCTGAATATCGGGAATGTTGTGAAAAAAAAGAATAACGGTTAGGGAGTTAATTATTTATTTTCTGAAAAAACCAATACCCAGAAAACAGTTAAAACTCTGCCAGAATTTTGAAAAAGAGAAAATGTGTGTCTTATTAATTTGTTTTAGAAAGTAAGAGAAAAAATAAGAGTCTTTGTTTTATTTTCAAATAGAAGAGGAAAAATAGTGTGTCTCCAAAATTCGGATTATGCCCGAACTACGTCAGTTTGATTCTCGCGGGGTGCGAGATACGTAGGCAACCCCCATCGGGCTCAACTTATTTTTCAGAATATAGGTGTAAGCACGTGATTTTTGCTTTACGAGCAATCGCTCCAAAAGAAAATAAAAATAGTAACAAGTGGTTTCGCTGTACAAATGTTTGAGTTTTCGTGACATGTGTTGTTAGTCATTTGTGGATCTGTCCATTTTTGCATTTAACCATTAACAAACAAAATATGTATGTCAGGATGATTAAACCATAATTCGGTCAGTAAAAGAAAATTCAAAAAAATATATATATATGTGTGCATCGTTTGTTCTAGGTTTTTAACTTACTTAAATAATTTTTGTGGTAATTGTGTTAAAATGTTGCATTATTGTTTAGTTTTAATTTCGTTATTTATTATTTTTATTTCTATTTTTGTTTTAAAAGAAAAAATGAAATTAGAAAAACAAAAGTGAAGGAAATCGGTTTGGGCCAAAAATTAAACAAAATAACTGGCCCAACCAGCACTCAGGCCCAGTCCAAATCCGGTTGCCCAGACACCTCCTGAAACGACACCGTTTCAGGCCAATCCATCTCAGCCGTTCCAATCAATCCAATCCAACGGTCCAGGATCATTTTCAGCAACCCGTGTTCAAACCCGACCCAATAACCAATCCGACCCAACCCCTCACTTAAACCAAACGACCCCGTTTAACTACCAAACGACCCCGTCTCATTTCTCAGTATCAGATCTAAGCCATTGAGATCATCTGATCTAACGGCTCAGATCCAATCAGCCTCCCCGTATATAAGCCTCATATCATACCCCGCACCCCCTATACCAACCCCACCCTTCATCGTCCCCAAACTCAAACCTGAAACCCCCCGAACCCTAGCAGCCGCCCTAGTCTCCTTCGCCATTAAAGCCGGCGGCACGAACGCCGGTGACCACCTCCTGAACACCCTAAGACCCCCTCACTCTCCTGAACATGGATCTACTATCCATTTGCCTCGAATCACTTTCGTTCGTCTCGAATCTTCATTTGAAGATTTGAGTCGAACCCGGACCTATGCCAAGTTACCCCATCTTCGTACCAGACACCCCCCTGACCTTCCTCGTGACCAAACCAAGTTTGGTTTGGTCCGAATCTACCCACAACTCCCTAAAAATCAGATCTGGAAATCCAGACCTTAGAACACATGCACCTAGGGAATCCGGCCGGTTTTCGACAAGGGTTTGGGGTCTAATAGACCTTAATCAAGGTGTTCTCATGTGAGAACACCCTGATTAAAGTTTGTTCGGCCTCAAGAGTTCGAAGTTGAGTCTGACTTGGGGTCCATTTTGATTTCAAACTTTGTCGGTAAGTTTTTCTTTCCCTTTTCGTTTATATCAACTGCTGATTAAGTCATTAGCATGCTTTGTGTTGATTGTTTGTTACTTTCTGATAGTTTCTTAAATTCTTTCATCTCTGTAAAGACCTTTTATTTGGTCGATTGGTTTCTGTGTATGATTTAAATGTATCCTATGATAAGCATGTCTGATTAGTATAGTCGTCGCATGAATAAACTTATATAGGTTCCTAGTGACTGACCAAGTTGTCCGAAGCCCTTTAGGTCCCTGTATGTGTTGTTTATTTGAACGACTGATTATTACCTGTTATAATTAGTATAGTCGACTCGATAAATGTCGTCGATCAGTTTTCTATAACTAATGAATCGAATGAGCTAATAATGTCGCATGACTAATTGAACCTTGCCACTGACTGAATGCCCCAGCATTGTTTGAAATGGTTTGTTTGCATTGTGAAACTGACTGAAAAGGTTCAGTCCAGGCAGTCTTGAATTTGAACTTTCATCAGTTCAAAAATGCCCTGATGCTGCAATAGGCAGGGCAGTAATAATCCAGGGTTAACAAGGGCATTCTGGGGTGTTAAAAAGGGCAGAAAGATTAGTTTAAATGAGCTGACAAGTAGGGTACTAATTTAGGATTAAACTAATACCAATGGGGAGCAAGACATAAGAGTATGGGGCTTGAAATGAATAATAAATGATGCCCATAACTCTTGATTAAACAAAAAACCAGGCGTGGGGAACAAAGGGGCTGGCACCAAAGATGCTTAGGCATGGGCTTAAAGGGTATGGGTATTCTGCCAATTGGCAGCTCAGCTGCACTGGTTCATTTGGCCTATAAATAGGCCATTTGAGAACTTAAAAGGGGCTGGACTTTTTAGTCTTCAGAAAAAGAGAAAAAAAAGCTGGAATTTTTAGTCTTAAAGCTGAAACTTTTAGTCTGAAGAAAGGTTTACTGAGTTTAAAGAAAGCTGAAAAACATAAGTTAGTTTCCAAATAGATTGTAACCAAACACCATCTGAAAGTTGAGTAAGAATTCATATTGGTCAAGTTGCCTTGGCCAAGTTCTGTCGTCTGCATTGACTGAGCTGTTTGTTGGTTGCTGAACTGTTGGTATTTGCTGCATTGAACACTCTCTTACTTCTGGTGTTTTCATTACTCTTCGTCTGGAATCACTGGTTTGGTATTCGACTATTGCTGGTTTCTTTCGTTCTGGGAATTATTGTGGGTTGTCTGAGGGCTGTGGAAAACATTTGATTGTTGGTTTGTTGCTGTGCTGTTGCTGTGTATCTGCTGTTGCTGTGTTACTGCATACTGCCCAGCTGATCACTTCTTTCTTCTTTGTCCTCTATACCAGGTACACAATTAATACCACCAATGTAACTGAAAGTTTGAGCATGAATGCAAAAGAGAGGATCTGCAGATTGTTTTTACATATACATGAACTGTTACATTAAATGTCATGAAAATGTTACATTTTCGTTTGGATAATAGAAGTAGCCTACATACTCAGTATATCAATGTAGGTTAATGAATGCTAGTCATGTATGTATACTGTTAAGTGAAAAACATTCCCAGTGTAATAACTTGTATTTTAGACTTAGTCTGATGGTGTGGTATATTCTCTAACGTAGGTCAAAATAGGAAAACTATCCACTTTAATTAAAGTACTTTCCTCTCTGGTCAGATTGTCACATACAAATTGATAAACTCATTTATAGAACAAAGAACCAGTTTTGGGCCTCAACCTCATGAAGGTCGAGCCCAAATCGAAGCAAACCAAGTAGGCCCGCATCGAACAAGCAGAGGCCCAGGTCTGGCCTATCACACATGGGTTGGATTTGGGCCTATGATTATTTGTTCGGCTGACTGTACATGCAGCCTCATTTCTGATTTGTTTAGCTTTTCTGAATGTCATTACGAACAACTTGCAAGCATGTAATTAATTAGGGTTATCTACTGTTTCCAATGGATAAGGACAAACAAGACAAGAAACGTAGTTGTACAGGATATCCTTTTAAATAAGAACGAGATGAGCCTCGATGAAAACAAACAAAACGCGCAGATGCGGGGCCCTTGTTAAATGTATATTATTGAAGCATTTAGTTTCCAGGACGGGTTGCTTAGCAAATCTCACAACCCTCCTAAAATAACAACACGTTAGTCTCTTTAGGATACGCTTTAATAAACCTTACCTTCTTAAACTCGGGTGCACATTTATGTGACCCAAATCCAAATCTCGATGGATTCGAAATGTGTTTCTAATCACGAGTACATTGATTGTGACGTGGTTCGAGATGCATGTCCATGACGTTGCAAGTTCACTAAAAATAAGAACGAGACGAGCCTCGCCAAATAAAAATACAAATTGCGGGGCCCTCAGTAAATATCTGTTTTTTTAAAATTATTTGGACTTCGGGATGGACCGTTTAGTAAAATTCCACGGTCTTACCCAAAATAAATACGCTAGTCGCTTTAGGCGCGTCTTTAATAATTTAATTTCCTTAAACTCGGGTGCGCATTGATGTGACCCAAATCCAAATCTCAACGGAGTCAAAGTGTGTCGACGACCACGGGTACATTGATTGTAATGCGGTTCGAAATACATTTTCACAACGTTGCAATTCCTGATAAAAACAATAGAATGATAAAAACGGTTAAAAGTTAAATTTTGCACATAAGTTCACACTTGTATAAAATCAGATAATCAAGCCGAATATGACAGTTGAGCGACCGTGCTAGAACCACGGAACTCGGGAATGCCTAACACCTTCTCCCGGGTTAACAGAATTCCTTATCCGGATTTCTGGTTCGCAGACTGTAATATAGAGTCATTATTTTCCTCGATTTGGGATTAAAATTGGTGACTTGGGACACCCTAAATCTCTCAAGTGGCGACTCTGAAATAATTAAACCAATCCCGTCTCGATTGTCCTTTAATTGGAAAAAAACCCCCTTGCCCCCCGGGCGCGTAAAAAGGAGGTGTGACAATAGGTACTCTGCTGGGGATTAAAAACCCAGAACCACTGGTTCAGGGTTAAGAATTCGAGCTTAGAATAATTGTTATTATTTGGCTTTATTTATTATCTGATTATTACATGTTTTGAGCCTAATGTGCTAAATGCTGCTTTTACCGCTTTGATATTATTTGAACTGTATATAAACTGTGCCGAAACCTTTCTCTTCTTACCTCCGGGGATGTGCTTACTGGTTGAGACTCCCTATTCTGTTAGTGTCATACCCTAAATAAAAGAGGCTCGGAAAGTTTCTAAGCCGGCTGGCCTTTTGGTTCCCGGAAAGGAGCTCCTTCCTCAGCTCGAGTTGTCCGCTCGGGTACACTGTCTAGAACACCGACCCAGGTTTTTGAACCTAGTATAACAAAGCCACATGCCGGATCCCTAGTAGGAACGTTTATTTGCATCATGTGCATTTGACTTAGGGGACTCAACATAGGGGTTGGGTCCGTCTAGGACAAGCAACCTGAAAATAATAGACAATCTTTCGGCATCCTACGTGCTACATGTTGTATTTAGTCAAGGGCGAATGGGTCGTTTGGTCATTTCCAGCATGATGTTATTTTAATCAAAGTATGGGGAACATTTGTGGAATCCAAGAAGCCTTGGAATTCCCTGTGTCCCCCACGCTTGCTTTTTGGGAAAGCACATGGGGAACATTTGTGGAATCCAAGAAGTCTTGGAATTCCCATATGTCCCCCACGCTTCATATGTTGGGAAAAGCGCATGGGGAGCATTTGCGGAATCCAAAAAGTCTTGGAAATCGTTATGTCTCCCATGCCACATTTTTGAAAGAAATAATAAATATAAAAAATAAAATTACAAATAAAAACAAAGCATGAAAATTCAAAAAAGATTTTGTATGTTGTCATCATTTTCCACATATAAGAAAATCGTGAAAAAAGGAGAAAATAACAGCATAGAAGTCCTAGTAGAGGCGAAACTCTGACGAAATTTCGAAAATGAAAAAATGTCTCGTTTGTTTGTTATATTGAAAGCAAAGGAAAAAAAAAAGACCATCATTGTTCTGTCTGGTTTTTGAAAATATTAAAGAAAATAGTTTGTTTTGCCATTAAATGAAAATGAAAAAGAGTTTGGTTCTTTTTTTAAATGTTTTATTTTATTTTATTTTGCTTGTCTATGAAAATGCCAGAAATAAAAATGAAAAGAGTCCGGCGTTGAATGTGATTTTATTATTTGTTCCAAAAATAAGTATATATATAATCCAAAAAAAAAATTCAAAAGAAAGTTCAAAATTCAAAAAGATAAAATAGGTAAATAAAAATCCGAAAATATTTCTTATATTGAAGGTAAAATTCAAAAATATTTTCTTCTTTTCTTTAGAATAAAAAAAAACGAAAATTCAAAAAATATTAGTCTTTCTTTTAAAAAGAAAATCAATCAAAAATAATATTTCCTCGCTTCTTTTAAAGTAGTTCTTTTAAACGAAAATTCAAAAAAAAAGGGTTAGTTCATCTGCTTATTATTATTTGCCTACTTATTCTTATTTGACCGAACTACGCGGGTTTGATTCTCACCGGATGTGAGATACGTAGGCAACCCTCATCGGGTCCAACCCCACCTTCTCAAAAAAGAAGGAATGTTTTATGTTTTTCGTTAATTTGTTTGTTTGTTATGAATGAAAAATAATAGTCTATTTGATTGTTGTGAAAAAAGAATAATAATAATAATAATAATAATAATAATAATAATAATAAAAAAAATACAAATGGAAAAGGGTCTTCTCAAAAATAGCTTATTTGCCCGAACTATGCGGGTTTGATTCTCACCGGATGTGAGATACGTAGGCAACCCTCATCGGGTCCAACCCCACCTTTTGCTGAAATAGCCAAAAATCAAAATTTTAATCTTGTCATAAATAAGTCGGGTGATGTCCAACCCACCTTTTGCTAAAATAGCCAAAAACAAAAAAAATAATAATAAAAGAATAATATGTCAAATTTTAATTTTGTCATAAAGAAGTCGGGTGACGTTGTTTTATCAAGACATAGCCGAATGTTCCCGAGAGGGACGCCGGAAGGCTGACTTTGCATAAACAGCCACCTTTGGGTCATTTTTTTGGATTTGGTCCAATTGGCCCACACAACCTTAAAAATCTTCGTCCCCGAGACGTTGAAAGGCCGTGCTTGCAATATTGAGTTTTCTAATTTGAAAAAACGATGAAAAAAGAGTTATAAATAAGTCAGGTGATGTTGTTTTGTCATAAATAGCCGAATGTTCCCGAAAGGGACGCCGGAAGGCTGACTTGGCATAAATAGCCACCTCTGGGTCATTTTGAGATATGGACCCACACAGCCTTAAGAAAGCTTCGTCCCCGAGACGCTGAAGGGCCGTGTTTGCAACACTAAGTTTTCATTATAAGGTGAATACCGTTTGAATTTTGTCATAATAAGCCAAGCCAGCTTCGGCCGCGTCTTAAACCGTTCTTGCCGAAATAGCCTTAGAGTATCTTTCAGTTGTCGAAAGGTTATTTTCGTAAAAGAGTGGACAAGTTCGTAAAGTGTCATAAAATAATCCTCCCCGGCCTCAGAGCTGGAATTTTGTTTTTGAGTCTACCAATCTTTTGATTAGAACATGCGGTTTGTTTGATTTTCAAGTTTGCGGGTCATCTTTAAATCCTTGAAACCCAGTTTGTTCTAATATGAAAATTGAAAAAATGTTTACTGTTGTTTATCTTTTATTGGCACGAACTACGCAAGGTCTGATTCATGCGGGGTCATGATACGTAGGCAATCTCCATAAGATTCGACCACAACAAAAAGAAAAGCAAAAAAAAAAGAATGAAAAAAGGGAAAAGAAAAAAAAATGAGAACAAAAAACCTGAAGAAAAATGAAAAAGAAAAAAAAAATCGAAAAAAAAGAAAGAAAAACATCGAAAAAGAAAAAGAAAAAGAAAAAAGATGTTGTCAATAATGAGGACCGGCTGAGTCCATTCTAACCTGTTTGTTTTGCAAATAAAGTTAAGGTGGTTGGTTTGTGGTAAGCCAGACAATGACACCCAGAATCCTTTACTTGCACCTCCTGATGCATACTCTGCGGGGATCAGGCCTGATGACGGAAGCATTCGAGTCCTATTGGGAACTTGTTGACTAAGGGTAATGATATGGAAGTTAGCAATGGTCATTGCAATACTAAGGCAAAGCTTAGTGGCTACGATGCCAAGTTTGATAAAATGGGAGGACGCTCCATTCCTTGGTTAACAAGAAAGAAGCAGTTGGTGGCTTATTTTGTTGTCATTCCTGTTTGTTCGGATTATTAGGATTGTAATTCGGATTTTGTTTTGTGTCAATATCTTTCCGCTTATCTTTCCGTTTTGTCATAGCGGTTTGTTTAAGTTTTGTCCAGGTTGTTTAAGATTTTATTTCGTTTGTTTGTTATTCAAACCATTTCACCGGTAGTCTAGCACAAAATCCAATCTTTTATTATTTCTATTCACCTTTTTGTTTAGTCTTTTTATCATTTTTGTTCAGCGCCGATTCTAGTGACATGACATGCACACACAGTTTGGGCCTAATCTTTAAAGTTAATCATAAAACCTTGGAAAGGCGATCAGACCATTTAAAGAAAATAAGGACAGTTTGAGATTATTCAGAGCTCGAGTCATGTAGAACTGGGGCAAGTTAAACAAAAAAGAAAACCGTTTAAAAGCAAGATTCGCCAAATTGGCATGAGGTTCGTTCATAATAATGAGAAAGAGAGTGTCACCCAACGGTGCTTTAGAAGTGACAAATGAACAAACAGACGTTTAATATAATTGTCAAGTCCAGCACCATCAGAAGGGACTACAAGTTTAAATTGTGTTGTTTGCGCTTGGCATGTTTTGAAGACTGGAATGACGAAGGCATTTTGTTCTGCTACCCAAACACTTTTATCCTTCGTTACCCCTTTGAGCCTTATTTATTTTTCTTTCATACCCCTCGTTCGGAATCAGTAGCAACGAAGAAAAAATAGAGAAAGAAAGAAAGCAACAACGAAAAAAAAGAAAAAAAAAAGAAAAGAAAAGAAAATTGATAACAAAGAAAAAGACAAAGGAAAGTCAAAAAATGAAAAAAGAGGAATTGGGAACTACGTTTGACCTGATTCCTCAAAGAGGATACGTAGGCGCTTCACGGCTCGGTCATAGTTTTGAAAAACGAAAAAATCATCAATTAAAATATCCCCAAGCAAGAAACTGGGGAAAAAGTTGCGTTTGTTGTAAATAAATCTAATTCCGAAGGTTGTAATTAATAACCCAAAATTAATGCATTTTTTTTTGAGCCTTTTATACCCTTTCTTTCTAGCCCTATCCAAAACCCACATTACAGTCCAAAGAAAGACCTTCCGATCAGTCTTCAAAAGATGCCAAGTCAGACAAATGAGAGTCTTACCGGCGAACATAACATTCTGTTCCACAGCAGAAAAGACTCTAATCTCCAACAGAAAGAGTCATACCGGTGACACTCCAAACTCCCCAGCTGGAAAGTGATACAAATGAGAGAGTCTTATCGGTGAAAACCTTCACAGGCACCATAAGGCGATGAAAGCTGAGAGAAAAGCCAAAAATGAGAGAGACTTGCTAGTGAAAACCCCTCGGGCACTGCAAGTCGAATAAGATCAAGAATCAGATGGGGAATCACCAATTGAAGATCTTGAAAGATGATTGACGGTAAAGGATAGGCCACATACGCATGTCATGGCCATTAGAGTCGGTATCTGCATTTGATAGGGTTTTTATTTATAGTTTCTTTTGTTAAAGAGTCATGTTTTTTCCTTTGTCTTTTTATCCTGTTCCCTTTCATCTTTTTCCTTTCATAGAAAAATCCCCAATAGAGTCTGTCTGGTCAGAACAAGTATGAAATGACTTCAAAATACGCCATCAGCTTTCCAAGATGAGATCTGACTAGTATATCCGAACGGTATAGTCAGCAAGGAACAAGCGCGAGGTCAGTGTCAAAAAAGATATCCCCAGCAAAGGGAATTGACAAAAGGATTGACGAGCATCAAGAGGGATATCCTTGCCAAAACAAAAGTTATAAACCTCAAGGCCAAGGCCCATGAACAGAGCAGGGAGAGCAGTGAGCATAATTTGGCGAAATCCATACTAGACTAAAAGGTCGGGGAAATGCCAATTTTCGAGCTATGCCACCAAAGAAGAGGGATATCCCCAGCAGGAAGGGATTATCCCCAGCACATAATATCATCCCCAACAAGTTGTGGAGCACAGAGCAAGGAAGAGAGAAAGGGAAAGCCATCCCAGTAGGAGTATCACAACCAACCACCATGTTTTAAACTAACAATTTTGTTTGATTTGAAACAGGTAAAAGAAATGGCATTGATGCAGAAATGCATGCCACAAGGGATATTATCAAACTGGGGCAGAAAATTTTCCTTCCATTTAGAAAATTTTCTGGAAGTCAGGTACCCCCAGCTGATAACATTTTACCCCCCAACAGGTAAGTAAATCAAGGGAGGTAGTCGTTGAAGGAAGAAGCTATGCAAAAACAAAACAAAAACAAAAAAGGAATAAAAAAAAAGAATAATAATAAAAATGGGGAAGGTAGAAAAGGAAAATTCATCCCAATCCCCAGCAAGTATTCAAGGTAAGACATTTTCAAGTCTTAAAGATATTTTGGGTTCATCCGCCCTCGAATAGGATATTTTGGGTTCATCCGCCCTCGAATAGGATATTTTGGGTTCATCCGCCCTCGAATAGGATATTTTGGGTTCATCCGCCCTCGAATAGGATATTTTGGGTTCATCCGCCCTCGAATAGGATATTTTGGGTTCATCCGCCCTCGAATAGGATATTTTGGGTTCATCCGCCCTCGAATAGGATATTTTGGGTTCATCCGCCCTCGAATAGGATATTTTGGGTTCATCCGCCCTCGAATAGGATATTTTGGGTTCATCCGCCCTCGAATAGGATATTTTTGGGTTCATCCGCCCTCGAATAGGATATTTTGGGTTCATCCGCCCTCGGTGGGAACTACGTTTGACCTGATTCCTCAAAGAGGATACGTAGGCGCCTCACGGCTCGGTCATAGTATGCATCATAGCAAATATAGGATGCATAATGTACATAGTGTGCATAATAGGCACAATGTGCGTAACGCACATAGCTCAACATAAGCATAAAAAATAAATTCCCCAAGCAAGAAAACTGGGGCAGAGGTTATGTTTTAAGTTCCAACAAAGGTTTGATTCCAAAAGTTGTAGCACATCACCCTTCAAATTGTTTTCATTTTTGTAGCCTTTCTTCAATCCCACACCAAAACCAACATCAACATCCAAAAGACCTCCCGATCAATGTTCGAGAGATGCCAAATCCGGCGAATAAGGCCGAGAATAATACACTGATCCCCAGCAAAGAAGAGGATCGTAAGACTGGGAATGGGTTGATAGTCAAAAGAATCCCCGGAAGAGAGGGTCGTATCTACAACACCCTGAATCCTCGAAAGAAATAAAATGAGAGAGTCTTATCGGTGAAAACCTGCACAGGCACCGAGAGGCGATGTAAGAGGAGGGATATGAAATGAGAGAGTCTTATTGGTGAAAACCTTCACAGGCACCATAAGGCGCCGGGAGATGAGAGAAAAGAGAGAGTCTCATTAGTGAAAACCCCTCGAAGGGCACTATGAGGCGACAAGATAGATCAATAAAAAGCGACCACATTCGCAACGAGATGGACAACCATTTATCATCCCCAGCAAGTCAGACCATCGGGAAAATCGATTGATACAAATAGACTGGGTCGGGAATCTATGGTGCACGCCATGATCACGGGGACCAGTTGTGTCCTCCAGATAAGTTCTTTTGATTGTCTCCTCCCACAAAGATATTCGTTCAGAAAGATTTTCTCCTTTTTTCTAACTTTTATTTCTTTTCCTAAAATGTGTCTTGAAAGGATTTTTCAAAGCTTACTACCAGAAACCGAAGGGGAATTCATCCAATGCAGGATAATACAAACAGTCTTAAAGGCCGGGCCTAGGCAATGCAGTGATTGTGCCCGGAAATTTTGGAAGATGTAAGCCCCAAAGGGAGTGGTTTCGGGAGTTAGAAGCGGACTCCCACATCATGTGTTTAAAGAGAAAGAAGAAAAGGGGATAAATTGAAAACCGATCCCCAGCAGGCTAGGGACCCCCAACAGGCAACTTTGCCCGCCAACCAATTATAGGGACAAAGAGCAAGAAAAGGGGAAGAGAGAAAAATGGCTCGCCAGAAAGGCACCCTCTACCACCACGATTAAAACTGACTAAATCCTTTTGTCTGTTGCAGGAGAGCAAAGAATTAATGATGGCAGCAAGATGCAACGCCATGGAAGTCACCAAAAACCGGGGCAGAAAATTTTCTGCCGATTGTCGAAAATTTTCTCGAAAAAACGGGGAAACAATAATACATTTTAAGTTCTAGGTCGCCCACCAGTATAATGCGGGAATACATTTAAGTTCTAGGTCGCCCACCAGTATAATGCGGGAATACTTTTAAGTTCTAGGTCGCCCACCAGTATAATGCGGGAATACATTTAAGTTCTAGGTCGCCCACCAGTATAATGCGAGAATACATTTAAGTTCTAGGTCGCCCACCAGTATAATGCGGGAATACATTTTAAGTTCTAGGTCGCCCACCAGTATAATGCGGGAATACATTTAAGTTCTAGGTCGCCCACCAGTATAATGCGGGAATACATTTTAAGTTCTAGGTCGCCCACCAGTATAATGCGGGAATACATTTTAAGTTCTAGGTCGCCCACCAGTATAATGCGGGAATACTTTTAAGTTCTAGGTCGCCCACCAGTATAATGCGGGAATACATTTTAAGTTCTAGGTCGCCCACCAGTATAATGCGGGAATACATTTTAAGTTCTAGGTCGCCCACCAGTATAATGCGGGAATACTTTTAAGTTCTAGGTCGCCCACCAGCATAATGCGGGAATACATTTAAGTTCTAGGTCGCCCACCAGTATAATGCGGGAATACATTTAAGTTCTAGGTCGCCCACCAGTATAATGCGGGAATACATTTAAGTTCTAGGTCGCCCACCAGTATAATGCGGGAATACATTTAAGTTCTAGGTCGCCCACCAGTATAATGCGGGAATACTTTTAAGTTCTAGGTCGCCCACCAATATAATGCGGGAATACATTTAAGTTCTAGGTCGCCCACCAGTATAATGCGGGAATACATTTAAGTTCTAGGTCGCCCACCAGTATAATGCGGGAATACTTTTAAGTTCTAGGTCGCCCACCAGTATAATGCGGGAATACTTTTAAGTTCTAGGTCGCCCACCAGTATAATGCGGGAATACTTTTAAGTTCTAGGTCGCCCACCAGTATAATGCGGGAATACTTTTAAGTTCTAGGTCGCCCACCAGTATAATGCGGGAATACATTTAAGTTCTAGGTCGCCCACTAGTATAATGCGGGAATACATTTAAGTTCTAGGTCGCCCACCAGTATAATGCGGGAATACTTTTAAGTTCTAGGTCGCCCACCAGTATAATGCGGGAATACTCTTAAGTTCTAGGTCGCCCACCAGTATAATGCGGGAATACATTCAGCTCTAGATTTTGGAATCAGTCACCGCGGGAATACATTTAAGTTCTAGGTCGCCCACCAGTATAATGCGGGAATACATTTAAAGTTCTAGGTCGCCCACCAGTATAATGCGGGAATACTTTTAAGTTCTAGGTCGCCCACCAGTATAATGCGGGAATACATTTAAGTTCTAGGTCGCCCACCAGTATAATGCGGGAATACATTTTAAGTTCTAGGTCGCCCACCAGTATAATGCGGGAATACTTTTAAGTTCTAGGTCGCCCACCAGTATAATGCGGGAATACTTTTAAGTTCTAGGTCGCCCACCAGTATAATGCGGGAATACTTTTAAGTTCTAGGTCGCCCACCAGTATAATGCGGGAATACTTTTAAGTTCTAGGTCGCCCACCAGTATAATGCGTGAATACATTTAAGTTCTAGGTCGCCCACCAGTATAATGCGGGAATACATTTAAGTTCTAGGTCGCCCACCAGTATAATGCGGGAATACTTTTAAGTTCTAGGTTGCCCACCAGTATAATGCGGGAATACTTTTAAGTTCTAGGTCGCCCACCAGTATAATGCGGGAATACATTTAAGTTCTAGGTCGCCCACCAGTATAATGCGGGAATACATTTAAGTTCTAGGTCGCCCACCAGTATAATGCGGGAATACATTTAAGTTCTAGGTCGCCCACCAGTATAATGCGGGAATACTTTTAAGTTCTAGGTCGCCCACCAGTATAATGCGGGAATACATTTAAGTTCTAGGTCGCCCACCAGTATAATGCGGGAATACATTTAAGTTCTAGGTCGCCCACCAGTATAATGCGGGAAACATTTAAGTTCTAGGTCGCCCACCAGTATAATGCGGGAATACATTTAAGTTCTAGGTCGCCCACCAGTATAATGCGGGAATACATTTAAGTTCTAGGTCGCCCACCAGTATAATGCGGGAATACATTTAAGTTCTAGGTCGCCCACCAGTATAATGCGGGAATACTTTTAAGATCTAGGTCGCCCACCAGTATAATGCGGGAATACATTTAAGTTCTAGGTCGCCCACCAGTATAATGCGGGAATACATTTAAGTTCTAGGTCGCCCACCAGTATAATGCGGGAATACATTTAAGTTCTAGGTCGCCCACCAGTATAATACGGGAATACATTTAAGTTCTAGGTCGCCCACCAGTATAATGCGGGAATACTTTTAAGTTCTAGGTCGCCCACCAGTATAATGCGGGAATACATTTAAGTTCTAGGTCGCCCACCAGTATAATGCGGGAATACTTTTAAGTTCTAGGTCGCCCACCAGTATAATGTGGGAATACATTTAAGTTCTAGGTCGCCCACCAGTATAATGCGGGAATACATTTTAAGTTCTAGGTCGCCCACCAGTATAATGCGGGAATACATTTAAGTTCTAGGTCGCCCACCAGTATAATGCGGGAATACATTTCAGTTCTAGGTCGCCCACCAGTATAATGCGGGAATACATTTAAGTTCTAGGTCGCCCACCAGTATAATGCGGGAATACATTTAAGTTCTAGGTCGCCCACCAGTATAATGCGGGAATACATTTAAGTTCTAGGTCGCCCACCAGTATAATGCGGGAATACATTTAAGTTCTAGGTCGCCCACCAGTATAATGCGGGAATACTTTTAAGTTCTAGGTCGCCCACCAGTATAATGCGGGAATACATTTAAGTTCTAGGTCGCCCACCAGTATAATGCGGGAATACATTTAAGTTCTAGGTCGTCCACCAGTATAATGCGGGAATACTTTTAAGTTCTAGGTCGCCCACCAGTATAATGCGGGAATACATTTAAGTTCTAGGTCGCCCACCAGTATAATGCGGGAATACATTTAAGTTCTAGGTCGCCCACCAGTATAATCCGGGAATACATTTAAGTTCTAGGTCGCCCACCAGTATAATGCGGGAATACTTTTAAGTTCTAGGTCGCCCACCAGTATAATGGGGGAATACATTTAAGTTCTAGGTCGCCCACCAGTATAATGCGGGAATACATTTAAGTTCTAGGTCGCCCACCAGTATAATGCGGGAATACATTTAAGTTCTAGGTCGCCCACCAGTATAATGCGGGAATACATTTAAGTTCTAGGTCGCCCACCAGTATAATGCGGGAATACATTTGAGTTCTAGGTCGCCCACCAGTATAATGCGGGAAACATTTAAGTTCTAGGTCGCCCACCAGTATAATGCGGGAATACATTTAAGTTCTAGGTCGCCCACCAGTATAATGCGGGAATACATTTAAGTTCTAGGTCGCCCACCAGTATAATGCGGGAATACATTTAAGTTCTAGGTCGCCCACCAGTATAATGCGGGAATACATTTAAGTTCTAGGTCGCCCACCAGTATAATGCGGGAATACATTTAAGTTCTAGGTCGCCCACCAGTATAATGCGGGAATACTTTTAAGTTCTAGGTCGCCCACCAGTATAATGCGGGAATACTTTTAAGTTCTAGGTCGCCCACCAGTATAATGCGGGAATACTTTTAAGATCTAGGTCGCCCACCAGTATAATGCGGGAATACTTCTAAGTTCTAGGTCGCCCACCAGTATAATGCGGGAATACTTTTAAGTTCTAGGTCGCCCACCAGTATAATGCGGGAATACATTTAAGTTCTAGGTCGCCCACCAGTATAATGCGGGAATACATTTAAGTTCTAGGTCGCCCACCAGTATAATGCGGGAATACTTTTAAGATCTAGGTCGCCCACCAGTATAATGCGGGAATACATTTAAGTTCTAGGTCGCCCACCAGTATAATGCGGGAATACATTTTAAGTTCTAGGTCGCCCACCAGTATAATGCGGGAATACTTTTAAGTTCTAGGTCGCCCACCAGTATAATGCGGGAATACATTTAAGTTCTAGGTCGCCCACCAGTATAATGCGGGAATACATTTAAGTTCTAGGTCGTCCACCAGTATAATGCGGGAATACTTTTAAGTTCTAGGTCGCCCACCAGTATAATGCGGGAATACATTTAAGTTCTAGGTCGCCCACCAGTATAATGCGGGAATACATTTAAGTTCTAGGTCGCCCACCAGTATAATGCGGGAATACATTTAAGTTCTAGGTCGCCCACCAGTATAATGCGGGAATACATTTAAGTTCTAGGTCGCCCACCAGTATAATGCGGGAATACTTTTAAGATCTAGGTCGCCCACCAGTATAATGCGGGAATACTTTTAAGTTCTAGGTCGCCCACCAGTATAATGCGGGAATACTTTTAAGTTCTAGGTCGCCCACCAGTATAATACGGGAATACATTTAAGTTCTAGGTCGCCCACCAGTATAATGCGGGAATACTTTTAAGATCTAGGTCGCCCACCAGTATAATGCGGGAATACTTCTAAGTTCTAGGTCGCCCACCAGTATAATGCGGGAATACTTTTAAGTTCTAGGTCGCCCACCAGTATAATGCGGGAATACATTTAAGTTCTAGGTCGCCCACCAGTATAATGCGGGAATACATTTAAGTTCTAGGTCGCCCACCAGTATAATGCGGGAATACTTTTAAGATCTAGGTCGCCCACCAGTATAATGCGGGAATACTTTTTAAGTTCTAGGTCGCCCACCAGTATAATGCGGGAATACATTTTAAGTTCTAGGTCGCCCACCAGTATAATGCGGGAATACTTTTAAGTTCTAGGTCTCCCACCAGTATAATGCGGGAATACTTTTAAGATCTAGGTCGCCCACCAGTATAATGCGGGAATACTTCTAAGTTCTAGGTCGCCCACCAGTATAATGCGGGAATACTTTTAAGTTCTAGGTCGCCCACCAGTATAATGCGTGAATACATTTAAGTTCTAGGTCGCCCACCAGTATAATGCGGGAATACATTTAAGTTCTAGGTCGCCCACCAGTATAATGCGGGAATACTTTTAAGATCTAGGTCGCCCACCAGTATAATGCGGGAATACTTTTTAAGTTCTAGGTCGCCCACCAGTATAATGCGGGAATACTTTTAAGTTCTAGGTTCGCCCACCAGTATAATGCGGGAATACTTTTAAGTTCTAGGTCGCCCACCAGTATAATGCGGGAATACTTTTAAGTTCTAGGTCGCCCACCAGTATAATGCGGGAATACATTTAAGTTCTAGGTCGCCCACCAGTAAAATGCGGGAATACTTTTAAGTTCTAGGTCGCCCACCAGTATAATGCGGGAATACTTTTAAGTTCTAGGTCGCCCACCAGTATAATGCGGGAATACATTTAAGTTCTAGGTCGCCCACCAGTATAATGCGAGAATACATTTAAGTTCTAGGTCGCCCACCAGTATAATGCGGGAATACTTTTAAGTTCTAGGTCGCCCACATGTATAGTGCGGGAATACATTTAAGTTCTAGGTCGCCCACCAGTATAATGCGTGAATACATTTAAGTTCTAGGTCGCCCACCAGTATAATGCGGGAATACATTTAAGTTCTAGGTCGCCCACCAGTATAATGCGGGAATACTTTTAAGATCTAGGTCGCCCACCAGTATAATGCGGGAATACTTTTTAAGTTCTAGGTCGCCCACCAGTATAATGCGGGAATACTTTTAAGTTCTAGGTCGCCCACCAGTATAATGCGGGAATAATTTTAAGTTCTAGGTCGCCCACCAGTATAATGCGGGAATACTTTTAAGTTCTAGGTCGCCCACCAGTATAATGCGGGAATACATTTAAGTTCTAGGTCGCCCACCAGTAAAATGCGGGAATACTTTTAAGTTCTAGGTCGCCCACCAGTATAATGCGGGAATACTTTTAAGTTCTAGGTCGCCCACCAGTATAATGCGGGAATACATTTAAGTTCTAGGTCGCCCACCAGTATAATGCGAGAATACATTTAAGTTCTAGGTCGCCCACCAGTATAATGCGGGAATACTTTTAAGTTCTAGGTCGCCCACCAGTATAATGCGGGAATACATTTAAGTTCTAGGTCGCCCACCAGTATAATGCGGGAATACTTTTAAGTTCTAGGTCGCCCACCAGTATAATGCGGGAATACTTTTTAAGTTCTAGGTCGCCCACCAGTATAATGCGGGAATACTTTTAAGTTCTAGGTCGTCCACCAGTATAATGCGGGAATACTTTTAAGTTCTAGGTCGCCCACCAGTATAATGCGGGAATACATTTAAGTTCTAGGTCGCCCACCAGTAAAATGCGGGAATACATTTTAAGTTCTAGGTCGCCCACCAGTATAATGCGGGAATACATTTTATGTTCTAGGTCGCCCACCAGTATAATGCGGGAATACTTTTAAGTTCTAGGTCGCCCACCAGTATAATGCAGGAATACATTTTAAGTTCTAGGTCGCCCACCAGTATAATGCGGGAATACTTTTAAGTTCTAGGTCGCCCACCAGTATAATGCGGGAATACATTTTAAGTTCTAGGTCGCCCACCAGTATAATGCGGGAATACTTTTAAGTTCTAGGTCGCCCACCAGTATAATGCGGGAATACATTTAAGTTCTAGGTCACCCACCAGTATAATGCGGGAATACATTTAAGTTCTAGGTCGCCCACCAGTATAATGCGGGAATACTTTTAAGTTCTAGGTCGCCCACCAGTATAATGCGGGAATACTTTTAAGTTCTAGGTCGCCCACCAGTATAATGCGGGAATACTTTTAAGTTCTAGGTCGCCCACCAGTATAATGCGGGAATACATTTAAGTTCTAGGTCGCCCACCAGTAAAATGCGGGAATACTTTTAAGTTCTAGGTCGCCCACCAGTATAATGCGGGAATACTTTTAAGTTCTAGGTCGCCCACCAGTATAATGCGGGAATACATTTAATTTCTAGGTCGCCCACCAGTATAATGCGGGAATACATTTAAGTTCTAGGTCGCCCATCAGTATAATGCGGGAATACATTTAAGTTCTAGGTCGCCCACCAGTATAATGCGGGAATACATTTAAGTTCTAGGTCGCCCACCAGTATAATGCGGGAATACTTTTTAAGTTCTAGGTCGCCCACCAGTATAATGCGGGAATACTTTTAAGTTCTAGGTCGCCCACCAGTATAATGCGGGAATACTTTTAAGTTCTAGGTCGCCCACCAGTATAATGCGGGAATACATTTTAAGTTCTAGGTCGCCCACCAGTATAATGCGGGAATACTTTTAAGTTCTAGGTCGCCCACCAGTATAATGCGGGAATACATTTAAGTTCTAGGTCGCCCACCAGTATAATACGGGAATACATTTAAGTTCTAGGTCGCCCACCAGTATAATGCGGGAATACTTTTAAGTTCTAGGTCGCCCACCAGTATAATGGGGGAATACATTTAAGTTCTAGGTCGCCCACCAGTATAATGCGGGAATACATTTAAGTTCTAGGTCGCCCACCAGTATAATGCGGGAATACATTTAAGTTCTAGGTCGCCCACCAGTATAATGCGGGAATACATTTAAGTTCTAGGTCGCCCACCAGTATAATGCGGGAATACTTTTAAGTTCTAGGTCGCCCACCAGTATAATGCGGGAATACTTTTAAGATCTAGGTCGCCCACCAGTATAATGCGGGAATACTTCTAAGTTCTAGGTCGCCCACCAGTATAATGCGGGAATACTTTTAAGTTCTAGGTCGCCCACCAGTATAATGCGGGAATACATTTAAGTTCTAGGTCGCCCACCAGTATAATGCGGGAATACATTTAAGTTCTAGGTCGCCCACCAGTATAATGCGGGAATACTTTTAAGATCTAGGTCGCCCACCAGTATAATGCGGGAATACATTTAAGTTCTAGGTCGCCCACCAGTATAATGCGGGAATACATTTTAAGTTCTAGGTCGCCCACCAGTATAATGCGGGAATACTTTTAAGTTCTAGGTCGCCCACCAGTATAATGCGGGAATACATTTAAGTTCTAGGTCGCCCACCAGTATAATGCGGGAATACATTTAAGTTCTAGGTCGTCCACCAGTATAATGCGGGAATACTTTTAAGTTCTAGGTCGCCCACCAGTATAATGCGGGAATACATTTAAGTTCTAGGTCGCCCACCAGTATAATGCGGGAATACTTTTAAGTTCTAGGTCGCCCACCAGTATAATGCGGGAATACTTCTAAGTTCTAGGTCGCCCACCAGTATAATGCGGGAATACTTTTAAGTTCTAGGTCGCCCACCAGTATAATGCGGGAATACATTTAATTTCTAGGTCGCCCACCAGTATAATGCGGGAATACATTTAAGTTCTAGGTCGCCCACCAGTATAATGCGGGAATACTTTTAAGATCTAGGTCGCCCACCAGTATAATGCGGGAATACATTTAAGTTCTAGGTCGCTCACCAGTATAATGCGGGAATACATTTAAGTTCTAGGTCGCCCACCAGTATAATGCGGGAATACATTTAAGTTCTAGGTCGCCCACCAGTATAATGCGGGAATACATTTAAGTTCTAGGTCGCCCACCAGTATAATGCGGGAATACATTTAAGTTCTAGGTCGCCCACCAGTATAATGCGGGAATACTTTTAAGTTCTAGGTCGCCCACCAGTATAATGCGGGAATACATTTAAGTTCTAGGTCGCCCACCAGTATAATGCGGGAATACATTTAAGTTCTAGGTCGCCCACCAGTATAATGCGGGAATACATTTAAGTTCTAGGTCGCCCACCAGTATAATGCGGGAATACATTTAAGTTCTAGGTCGCCCACCAGTATAATGCGGGAATACATTTAAGTTCTAGGTCGCCCACCAGTATAATGCGGGAATACATTTAAGTTCTAGGTCGCCCACTAGTATAATGCGGGAATACTTTTAAGTTCTAGGTCGCCCACCAGTATAATGCGGGAATACCTTTTAAGTTCTAGGTCGCCCACCAGTATAATGCGGGAATACTTTTAAGTTCTAGGTCGCCCACCAGTATAATGCGGGAATAATTTTAAGTTCTAGGTCGCCCACCAGTATAATGCGGGAATACTTTTAAGTTCTAGGTCGCCCACCAGTATAATGCGGGAATACATTTAAGTTCTAGGTCGCCCACCAGTAAAATGCGGGAATACTTTTAAGTTCCTAGGTCGCCCACCAGTATAATGCGGGAATACTTTTAAGTTCTAGGTCGCCCACCAGTATAATGCGGGAATACATTTAAGTTCTAGGTCGCCCACCAGTATAATGCGAGAATACATTTAAGTTCTAGGTCGCCCACCAGTATAATGCGGGAATACTTTTAAGTTCTAGGTCGCCCACATGTATAGTGCGGGAATACATTTAAGTTCTAGGTCGCCCACCAGTATAATGCGGGAATACTTTTAAGTTCTAGGTCGCCCACCAGTATAATGCGGGAATACTTTTTAAGTTCTAGGTCGCCCACCAGTATAATGCGGGAATACTTTTAAGTTCTAGGTCGCCCACCAGTATAATGCGGGAATACTTTTAAGTTCTAGGTCGCCCACCAGTATAATGCGGGAATACATTTAAGTTCTAGGTCGCCCACCAGTAAAATGCGGGAATACATTTAAGTTCTAGGTCGCCCACCAGTATAATGAGGGAATACATTTTATGTTCTAGGTCGCCCACCAGTATAATGCGGGAATACTTTTAAGTTCTAGGTCGCCCACCAGTATAATGCGGGAATACATTTTAAGTTCTAGGTCGCCCACCAGTATAATGCGGGAATACTTTTAAGTTCTAGGTCGCCCACCAGTATAATGCGGGAATACATTTTAAGTTCTAGGTCGCCCACCAGTATAATGCGGGAATACTTTTAAGTTCTAGGTCGCCCACCAGTATAATGCGGGAATACATTTAAGTTCTAGGTCTCCCACCAGTATAATGCGGGAATACATTTAAGTTCTAGGTCGCCCACCAGTATAATGCGGGAATACTTTTAAGTTCTAGGTCGCCCACCAGTATAATGCGGGAATACTTTTAAGTTCTAGGTCGCCCACCAGTATAATGCGGGAATACTTTTAAGTTCTAGGTCGCCCACCAGTATAATGCGGGAATACATTTAAGTTCTAGGTCGCCCACCAGTAAAATGCGGGAATACTTTTAAGTTCTAGGTCGCCCACCAGTATAATGCGGGAATACTTTTAAGTTCTATGTCGCCCACCAGTATAATGCGGGAATACATTTAAGTTCTAGGTCGCCCACCAGTATAATGCGGGAATACATTTAAGTTCTAGGTCGCCCACCAGTATAATGCGGGAATACTTTTAAGTTCTAGGTCGCCCACCAGTATAATGCGGGAATACATTTAAGTTCTAGGTCGCCCACCAGTATAATACGGGAATACATTTAAGTTCTAGGTCGCCCACCAGTATAATGCGGGAATACTTTTAAGTTCTAGGTCGCCCAACAATTGGAATACATTTTAAGTTCTAGGTCGCCCACCAGTATAATGCGGGAATACATTTTAAGTTCTAGGTCGCCCACCAGTATAATGCGGGAATACATTTTAAGTTCTAGGTCGCCCACCAGTATAATGCGGGAATACATTTTAAGTTCTAGGTCGCCCACCAGTATAATGCGGGAATACTTTTAAGTTCTAGGTCGCCCACCAGTATAATGCGGGAATACATTTTAAGTTCTAGGTCGCCCACCAGTATAATGCGGGAATACTTTTAAGTTCTAGGTCGCCCACCAGTATAATGCGGGAATACATTTAAGTTCTAGGTCGCCCACCAGTATAATGCAGGAATACTTTTAAGTTCTAGGTCGCCCACCAGTATAATGCGGGAATACTTTTAAGTTCTAGGTCGCCCACCAGTATAATGCGGGAATACTTTTAAGTTCTAGGTCGCCCACCAGTATAATGCGGGAATACATTTAAGTTCTAGGTCGCCCACCAGTAAAATGCGGGAATACTTTTAAGTTCTAGGTCGCCCACCAGTATAATGCGGGAATACTTTTAAGTTCTATGTCGCCCACCAGTATAATGCGGGAATACATTTAATTTCTAGGTCGCCCACCAGTATAATACGGGAATACATTTAAGTTCTAGGTCGCCCACCAGTATAATGCGGGAATACTTTTAAGTTCTAGGTCGCCCACCAGTATAATGCGGGAATACATTTAAGTTCTAGGTCGCCCACCAATATAATGCGGGAATACATTTAAGTTCTAGGTCGCCCACCAGTATAATGCGGGAATTCTCGGAAGAACGGGGAAACAATTGGAATACATTTTAAGTTCTAGGTCGCCCACCAGTATAATGCGGGAATACATTTTAAGTTCTAGGTCGCCCACCAGTATAATGCGGGAATACATTTTAAGTTCTAGGTCGCCCACCAGTATAATGCGGGAATACATTTTAAGTTCTAGGTCGCCCACCAGTATAATGCGGGAATACTTTTAAGTTCTAGGTCGCCCACCAGTATAATGCGGGAATACATTTTAAGTTCTAGGTCGCCCACCAGTATAATGCGGGAATACTTTTAAGTTCTAGGTCGCCCACCAGTATAATGCGGGAATACATTTTAAGTTCTAGGTAGCCCACCAGTATAATGCGGGAATACTTTTAAGTTCTAGGTCGCCCACCAGTATAATGCGGGAATACATTTAAGTTCTAGGTCGCCCACCAGTATAATGCGGGAATACTTTTAAGTTCTAGGTCGCCCACCAGTATAATGCGGGAATACTTTTAAGTTCTAGGTCGCCCACCAGTATAATGCGGGAATACTTTTAAGTTCTAGGTCGCCCACCAGTATAATGCGGGAATACATTTAAGTTCTAGGTCGCCCACCAGTAAAATGCGGGAATACTTTTAAGTTCTAGGTCGCCCACCAGTATAATGCGGGAATACTTTTAAGTTCTAGGTCGCCCACCAGTATAATGCGGGAATACATTTAAGTTCTAGGTCGCCCACCAGTATAATGCGGGAATACTTTTAAGTTCTAGGTCACCCACCAGTATAATGCGGGAATACTTTTAAGTTCTAGGTCGCCCACCAGTATAATGCGGGAATACTTTTAAGTTCTAGGTCGCCCACCAGTATAATGCGGGAATACATTTAAGTTCTAGGTCGCCCACCAGTATAATGCGGGAATACATTTTAAGTTCTAGGTCGCCCACCAGTATAATGCGGGAATACATTTTAAGTTCTAGGTCGCCCACCAGTATAATGCGGGAATACATTTTAAGTTCTAGGTCGCCCACCAGTATAATGCGGGAATACTTTTAAGTTCTAGGTCGCCCACCAGTATAATGCGGGAATACATTTTAAGTTCTAGGTCGCCCACCAGTATAATGCGGGAATACATTTTAAGTTCTAGGTCGCCCACCAGTATAATGCGGGAATACATTTAAGTTCTAGGTCACCCACCAGTATAATGCGGGAATACTTTTAAGATCTAGGTCGCCCACCAGTATAATGCGGGAATACTTCTAAGTTCTAGGTCGCCCACCAGTATAATGCGGGAATACTTTTAATTTCTAGGTCGCCCACCAGTATAATGCGGGAATACATTTAAGTTCTAGGTCGCCCACCAGTATAATGCGGGAATACATTTAAGTTCTAGGTCGCCCACTAGTATAATGCGGGAATACTTTTAAGTTCTAGGTCGCCCACCAGTATAATGCGGGAATACTTTTAAGTTCTAGGTCGCCCACCAGTATAATGCGGGAATACTTTTAAGTTCTAGGTCGCCCACCAGTATAATGCGATACATTTAAGTTCTAGGTCGCCCGCCAGTATAATGCGGGAATACATTTAAGTTCTAGGTCGCCCACCAGTATAATGCGGGAATACATTTAAGTTCTAGGTCGCCCACCAGTATAATGCGGGAATACTTTTAAGTTCTAGATCGCCCACCAGTATAATGCGGGAATACTTTTAAGTTCTAGGTCGCCCACCAGTATAATGCGGGAATTTTAAGTTCTAGGTCGTCCACCAGTATAATGCGGGAATACATTTAAGTTCTAGGTCGCCCACCAGTATAATGCGGGAATACATTTAAGTTCTAGGTCGCCCACCAGTATAATGCGGGAATACTTTTAAGTTCTAGATCGCCCACCAGTATAATGCGGGAATACATTTAAGTTCTAGGTCGCCCACCAGTATAATGCGGGAATACATTTAAGTTCTAGGTCGCCCACCAGTATAATGCGGGAATACATTTAAGTTCTAGGTCGCCCACCAGTATAATGCGGGAATACATTTAAGTTCTAGGTCGCCCACCAGTATAATGCGGGAATACTTTTAAGTTCTAGGTCGCCCACCAGTATAATGCAGGAATACCTTTTAAGTTCTAGGTCGCCCACCAGTATAATGCGTGAATACTTTTAAGTTCTAGGTCGCCCACCAGTATAATGCGGGAATACTTTTAAGTTCTAGGTCGCCCACCAGTATAATGCGGGAATACTTTTAAGTTCTAGGTCGCCCACCAGTATAATGCGGGAATACTTTTAAGTTCTAGGTCGCCCACCAGTATAATGCGGGAATACATTTAAGTTCTAGGTCGCCCACCAGTAAAATGCGGGAATACTTTTAAGTTCTAGGTCGCCCACCAGTATAATGCGGGAATACTTTTAAGTTCTAGGTCGCCCACCAGTATAATGCGGGAATACTTTTAAGTTCTAGGTCGCCCACCAGTATAATGCGGGAATACTTTTAAGTTCTAGGTCGCCCACCAGTATAATGCGGGAATACATTTAAGTTCTAGGTCGCCCACCAGTATAATGCGGGAATACTTTTAAGTTCTAGGTCGCCCACCAGTATAATGCGGGAATACTTTTAAGTTCTAGGTCGCCCACCAGTATAATGCGGGAATACATTTTAAGTTCTAGGTCGCCCACCAGTATAATGCGGGAATACATTTTAAGTTCTAGGTCGCCCACCAGTATAATGCGGGAATACTTTTAAGTTCTAGGTCGCCCACCAGTATAATGCGGGAATACATTTTAAGTTCTAGGTCGCCCACCAGTATAATGCGGGAATACTTTTAAGTTCTAGGTCGCCCACCAGTATAATGCGGGAATACTTTTAAGTTCTAGGTCGCCCACCAGTATAATGCGGGAATACTTTTAAGTTCTAGGTCGCCCACCAGCATAATGCGGGAATACATTTAAGTTCTAGGTCGCCCACCAGTATAATGCGGGAATACATTTAAGTTCTAGGTCGCCCACCAGTATAATGCGGGAATACATTTAAGTTCTAGGTCGCCCACCAGTATAATGCGGGAATACTTTTAAGATCTAGGTCGCCCACCAGTATAATGCGGGAATACTTCTAAGTTCTAGGTCGCCCACCAGTATAATGCGGGAATACTTTTAAGTTCTAGGTCGCCCACCAGTATAATGCGGGAATACATTTAAGTTCTAGGTCGCCCACCAGTATAATGCGGGAATACATTTAAGTTCTAGGTCGCCCACCAGTATAATGCGGGAATACATTTAAGTTCTAGGTCGCCCACCAGTATAATGCGGGAATACTTTTAAGTTCTAGGTCGCCCACCAGTATAATGCGGGAATACATTTTAAGTTCTAGGTCGCCCACCAGTATAATGCGGGAATACATTTAAGTTCTAGGTCGCCCACCAGTATAATGCGGGAATACATTTAAGTTCTAGGTCGCCCACCAGTATAATGCGGGAATACATTTAAGTTCTAGGTCGCCCACCAGTATAATGCGGGAATACTTTTTAAGTTCTAGGTCGCCCACCAGTATAATGCGGGAATACTTTTAAGTTCTAGGTCGCCCACCAGTATAATGCGGGAATACTTTAGCTCTAGAATTTGGAATCAGTAGCCCCACCTGAAGACGGAAGGTTACAACAGAGAGCCCCAAGCAGGAAAAACAATAAAATCCCCAGCGCCAAGAAGCAGAAGTCTGCCAAAGCAAGGGTGAGCAGGGAATATGCTATTAAGTGGCGTGAGCAGGCGTCAAGGGTGAAGCCTCCCATGGATGAAGTGGAAATGGTCACTACCTTTCTCAGGGCTCAAGAGTCTGACTATTTCCAAAACATGATGTCAGCCATGGGAAAGCCATTCGCAGAAGCAATTAAGATTGGAGAGATGGTGGAGAATGGTCTGAAAACAGGTAGGATTCTGAGTCAAGCAGCCATAAGGGCGACCTCCCAAGCCGTCCAAAGCGGGTCCGGAGGAATGACAAGAGGGAAGAAGAAGGAAGAAACGACCATGGCAGCCTCGGAAGCAAGGGAGTATCGTCATCCCAGGCCCCGTTTTCCGGAAAGAACCCCACAACACTACTACCCCCACTCAAATCTGGCATATGCTCATCAACCCTATATGGTCATGAATGCCCAGCCCTATGCCCATCCGCCGCAACAAGCCAACCGAGGCCCAGCTCCACCTCCCAGAAATCAGCCTCCTTACCGCAACCACTATAACCCACAACCCCCGCAGAATAACTTTCGCCCTCAGGAGCCACCTCGAAGGCGGACTTTCACGCCCATCGGTGAGCCATACTCTACTTTGTTCCCGAAGCTAGTCCAGTTGGGTTTCTTGCAACCAATCCCCCAAACAAGCAAAACCCAACATCACCCTCTTACAAAGCTGGAGTCAGATGCGCCTATCATTCAGGGGCCGAGGGACACGATAAAAAGGAAAAAGGAACGCGTCTCAGAAGAAGCAGTTCGGAAACATTTTAGCATGCCCAGTATGACAATACTGATGAAGAGACATACCACTGAAGAAACCAGTGGAAAATTTAAAGAAGAAAGCCATGTTCCCAGCAAATCAAACAAAATGATGAAAACTGGCATTCAGAAAAGGTGAAGGACCAGCATCATCTCCAAGTTCACAAAATAAAGGCGTCAGAGGAAAGCGTTAGCCGACAAGAAAACAAGACAACAAGAACAAGTGGGAGATAGATGAGATCTCATACTCTAGCTTAACTTCTTGTTTTTCCTTTTAGAGCAATGTAACAGGGAGATCGGTTGAGCAGTAGCATCCTACAGCAGCATGCAACAGCGCACAACAGCAGCAAGCAATACAGTCACACGGTAGTCCCAGCTACCAAAATTTCCCGAACTACATTGACCTGATTCCTGTTTCAGCCCAGGATATGTAGGAAACCTCTGAAGCAAAGGTTCGGTCAAATCTTTTTCAAAAAAATGCTTCACACGGAGTATTCGGACGGGCAAAAATTGCTCGCTTATCTTTGCGCGAAAACCCTTCGTGTCTTCGTGCAAAGAGGGGCAGCTGTAAGCACGTGATTTTTGCTTTACGAGCAATCGCTCCAAAAGAAAATAAAAATAGTAACAAATGGTTTCGCTGTACAAATGTTTGAGTTTTCGTGACATGTGTTGTTAGTCATTTGTGGATCTGTCCATTTTTGCATTTAACCATTAACAAACAAAATATGTATGTCAGGATGATTAAACCATAATTCGGTCAGTAAAAGAAAATTCAAAAAAATAGATATATATGTGTGCATCGTTTGTTCTAGGTTTTTAACTTACTTAAATAATTTTTGTGGTAATTGTGTTAAAATGTTGCATTGTTGTTTAGTTTTAATTTCGTTATTTATTATTTTTATTTCTATTTTTGTTTTAAAAGAAAAAATGAAATTAGAAAAACAAAAGTGAAGGAAATCGGTTTGGGCCAAAAATTAAACAAAATAACTGGCCCAACCAGCACTCAGGCCCAGTCCAAATCCGGTTGCCCAGACACCTCCTGAAACGACACCGTTTCAGGCCAATCCATCTCAGCCGTTCCAATCAATCCAATCCAACGGTCCAGGATCATTTTCAGCAACCCGTGTTCAAACCCGACCCAATAACCAATCCGACCCAACCCCTCACTTAAACCAAACGACCCCGTTTAACTACCAAACGACCCCGTCTCATTTCTCAGTATCAGATCTAAGCCGTTGAGATCATCTGATCTAACGGCTCAGATCCAATCAGCCTCCCCGTATATAAGCCTCCTATCATACCCCGCACCCCCTATACCAACCCCACCCTTCATCGTCCCCAAACTCAAACCTGAAACCCCCCGAACCCTAGCAGCCGCCCTAGTCTCCTTCGCCATTAAAGCCGGCGGCACGAATGCCGGTGACCACCTCCTGAACACCCTAAGACCCCCTCACTCTCCTGAACATGGATCTACTATCCATTTGCCTCGAATCACTTTCGTTCGTCTCGAATCTTCATTTGAAGATTTGAGTCGAACCCGGACCTATGCTAAGTTACCCCATCTTCGTACCAGACACCCCCTGACCTTCCTCGTGACCAAACCAAGCTTGGTTTGGTCCGAATCTACCCACAACTCCCTAAAAATCAGATCTGGAAATCCAGACCTTAGAACACATGCACCTGGGGAATCCGGCCGGTTTTCGACAAGGGTTTGGGGTCTAATAGACCTTAATCAAGGTGTTCTCATGTGAGAACACCCTGATTAAAGTTTGTTCGGCCTCAAGAGTTCGAAGTTGAGTCTGACTTGGGGTCCATTTTGATTTCAAACTTTGTCGGTAAGTTTTTCTTTCCCTTTTCGTTTATATCAACTGCTGATTAAGTCATTAGCATGCTTTGTGTTGATTGTTTGTTACTTTCTGATAGTTTCTTAAATTCTTTCATCTCTGTAAAGACCTTTTATTTGGTCGATTGGTTTCTGTGTATGATTTAAATGTATCCTATGATAAGCATGTCCGATTAGTATAGTCGTCGCATGAATAAACTTATATAGGTTCCTAGTGACTGACCAAGTTGTCCGAAGCCCTTTAGGTCCCTGTATGTGTTGTTTATTTGAACGACTGATTATTACCTGTTATAATTAGTATAGTCGACTCGATAAATGTCGTCGATCAGTTTTCTATAACTAATGAATCGAATGAGCTAATAATGTCGCATGACTAATTGAACCTTGCCACTGACTGAATGCCCCAGCATTGTTTGAAATGGTTTGTTTGCATTGTGAAACTGACTGAAAAGGTTCAGTCCAGGCAGTCTTGAATTTGAACTTTCATCAGTTCAAAAATGCCCTGATGCTGCAATAGGCAGGGCAGTAATAATCCAGGGTTAACAAGGGCATTCTGGGGTGTTAAAAAGGGCAGAAAGATTAGTTTAAATGAGCTGACAAGTAGGGTACTAATTTAGGATTAAACTAATACCAATGGGGAGCAAGACATAAGAGTATGGGGCTTGAAATGAATAATAAATGATGCCCATAACTCTTGATTAAACAAAAGACCAGGCGTGGGGAACAAAGGGGCTGACACCAAAGATGCTTAGGCATGAGCTTAAAGGGTATGGGTATTCTGCCAATTGGCAGGGCAGGCAGCTCAGCTGCACTGGTTCATTTGGCCTATAAATAGGCCATTTGAGAACTTAAAAGGGGCTGGACTTTTTAGTCTTCAGAAAAAGAGAAAAAAAAGTTGGAATTTTTAGTCTTAAAGCTGAAACTTTTAGTCTGAAGAAAGGTTTACTGAGTTTAAAGAAAGCTGAAAAACATAAGTTAGTTTCCAAATAGATTGTAACCAAACACCATCTGAAAGTTGAGTAAGAATTCATATTGGTCAAGTTGCCTTGGCCAAGTTCTGTCGTCTGCATTGACTGAGCTGTTTGTTGGTTGCTGAACTGTTGGTATTTGCTGCATTGAACACTCTCTTACTTCTGGTGTTTTCATTACTCTTCGTCTGGAATCACTGGTTTGGTATTCGACTATTGCTGGTTTCTTTCGTTCTGGGAATTATTGTGGGTTGTCTGAGGGCTGTGGAAAACATTTGATTGTTGGTTTGTTGCTGTGCTGTTGCTGTGTATCTGCTGTTGCTGTGTTACTGCATACTGCCCAGCTGATCACTTCTTTCTTCTTTGTCCTCTATACCAGGTACACAATTAATACCACCAATGTAACTGAAAGTTTGAGCATGAATGCAAAAGAGAGGACCTGCAGATTGTTTTTACATATACATGAACTGTTACATTAAATGTCATGAAAATGTTACATTTTCGTTTGGATAATAGAAGTAGCCTACATACTCAGTATATCAATGTAGGTTAATGAATGCTAGTCATGTATGTATACTGTTAAGTGAAAAACATTCCCAGTGTAATAACTTGTATTTTAGACTTAGTCTGATGGTGTGGTATATTCTCTAACGTAGGTCAAAATAGGAAAACTATCCACTTTAATTAAAGTACTTTCCTCTCTGGTCAGATTGTCACATACAAATTGATAAACTCATTTATAGAACAAAGAACCAGTTTTGGGCCTCAACCTCATGAAGGTCGAGCCCAAATCGAAGCAAACCAAGTAGGCCCGCATCGAACAAGCAGAGGCCCAGGTCTGGCCTATCACGCATGGGATGGATTTGGGCCTATGATTATTTGTTCGGCTGACTGTACATGCAGCCTCATTTCTGATTTGTTTAGCTTTTCTGAATGTCATTACGAACAACTTGCAAGCATGTAATTAATTAGGGTTATCTACTGTTTCCAATTGATAAGGACAAACAAGACAAGAAACGTAGTTGTACAGGATATCCTTTTAAATAAGAACGAGATGAGCCTCGATGAAAACAAACAAAACGCGCAGATGCGGGGCCCTTGTTAAATGTATATTATTGAAGCATTTAGTTTCCAGGACGGGTTGCTTAGCAAATCTCACAACCCTCCTAAAATAACAACACGTTAGTCTCTTTAGGATACGCTTTAATAAACCTTACCTTCTTAAACTCGGGTGCACATTTATGTGACCCAAATCCAAATCTCGACGGATTCGAAATGTATTTCTAATCACGGGTACATTGATTGTGACGTGGTTCGAGATGCATGTCCATGACGTTGCAAGTTCACTATAAATAAGAACGAGACGAGCCTCGCCAAATAAAAATACAAATTGCGGGGCCCTCAGTAAATATCTGTTTTTTTAAAATTATTTGGACTTCGGGATGGACCGTTTAGTAAAATTCCACGGTCTTACCCAAAATAAATACGCTAGTCGCTTTAGGCGCGTCTTTAATAATTTAATTTCCTTAAACTCGGGTGCGCATTGATGTGACCCAAATCCAAATCTCAACGGAGTCAAAGTGTGTCGACGACCACGGGTACATTGATTGTAACGCGGTTCGAAATACATTTTCACAACGTTGCAATTCCTGATAAAAACAATAGAATGATAAAAGCGGTTAAAAGTTAAATTTTGCACATAAGTTCACACTTGTATAAAATCAGATAATCAAGCCGAATATGACAGTTGAGCGACCGTGCTAGAATCACGGAACTTGGGAATGCCTAACACCTTCTCCCGGGTTAACAGAATTCCTTATCCGGATTTCTGGTACGCAGACTGTAATATAGAGTCATTATTTTGCTCGATTTGGGATTAAAATTGGTGACTTGGGACACCCTAAATCTCTCAAGTGGCGACTCTGAAATAATTAAACCAATCCCGTCTCGATTGTCCTTTAATTGGAAAAAAACCCCCTTGCCCCCCGGGCGCGTAAAAAGGAGGTGTGACAATAGGTACAATCCAAAAGAACAAAAGTTTTAAATAGTCAAGGTGACATCATGCTTTTCGGAAACAACCAAATTTCGTTTTTAGAAAAAAAAGAGGGTGTGTCAATTTGGCATTTGAGTCCAATGAGTCTGGATCTTTGCTTAATCACCCCAATAAACATGCAGAATGAGCATAAGTCCAAGTTTGCCAGTAACGGTTAGGAGCAAAATCCCTCTGGAGGTGCGATTATGGTGGGAGGACCTGGAAAAGTCAGAGCAAGGCAAGATCAAACTACACCTGGGAGGTCTGGTTAATTTATTGAACGTCAGGCCCCGATGCGACATCATAAAGGCTTTGGTTACATTTTGGGACCCGACCCACAACGTATTCCGCTTCTCGGATTTTGAACTCACCCCAACCTTAGAAGAAATGGCGGGTTACATGGACGTCACTGAAGGTTTGAGACACAAATACCTGATCGCTCCAAGAGCTGTGAATTCACACAAATTCATGGATCTGTTGAAGATAAGCAAGGGAGTCCCATACGCTGAACTGGATAGAGGTTTTTCTACCCTGCAATTCATATGCCAGAGGTACGGGAACATAGGAGGATTCAATGATCCAGAAAGTGGTGTCTGCAGTAGGGGAAATCTGGTAAAGTGGAATGAGCATAGGCGGTTCGCTTTCATGGTGGCATTCTTGGGCCTTGTGGTGTTTCCTCGAAAAGATAGAAATATCGATCTGAAGGTGGCTGGAATCGTTAAAGTCTTGATTACCAACGATAAAAGCATCCTCGCTCCTATGGTAGTGTCGGAAATATACCGAGCCCTCACGGCTTGTAAGGCCGGGACAGACTTCTTCGAAGGGTGCAACTTCTTATTACAGATGTGGATGGTCGAACACTTGTGCCGCCATCCTCAGAGTATACGCTACATGTCTACAAACGAGGATTGCATCGAAGGTTATAACCTGAGGGTTTCAGGTTTCCGATTGCCAGAAGGTTTCGAAGAATGGACATCCTATCTCCGGGCCGTCACTGCAGAACAAATAAACTGGACTTTGGGTTGGCTCCCTGTGGAAGAAATTATATACATGCCCACCACTGGTCCTCACTTCCTCTTAATGGGACTCAGGGGTATTCAACCTTATACCCCTTACAGGGTGATGAGGCAGTTAGGAAGGTGTCAGGTGATACACCCGGACGAAGATCTCAGCACCTATGCAGTCGAGGTCAGCAGTGACGGCCAATTCCCCGAAAAGATAGTTTGTTGCATATGGAGTGAATGCCAGTACCTGAAAACAAATACTCGAGTAGGTGATGTGTCTAGGGGTGAAGTCTCGCCAGCCTATCTCGCTTGGCGTGATAAGAGGAACATTGCAGAGCGGCCAACCAAACGGCCTCACCTCCAAGATTTTGTTGGGTCATCACAGGAACAATGGGGCTGGCTCGCAAAAGAGGAAGGTTACCGGGTTGAAATCGGGAAGTTAAAGCGGCAAGTTGAAAGGCTTGTATTCGAAAACAACGTGCAAGTCGCCCAGGAGCAGGCTGAAAAAAACAAGCTAGCCCAAGAGAACCAGACCCTGAAGGCCCGCCTTCGCCAAGCCAGTAAGAATAACATTGACCGACAGAGGCGTCGCTCCGACGAAAGATTGATAGCAAGTTTGAGAAATCAGGTCATCCAGAGCCAAGAAAAATTAGAACAATCGGAAACTTGCATCGCAAGGATGAGGGTCAAATGGGCAAAAGGTACAATAGCCCGAAGGCAGCGTCTGCAACAGGTCATAAGGGATTATGAAATGAGCATCGGGATATTAAGAGAGACGAACTCCACTCTGCATGAGCGGATCATCAAACAAGCACGAGATGCCCAGGCCGACAGAAGACAGTGTTACGATGCAATGGCCTGCATGGAAAGACAAATGGAGTTGTTCCAGAATCGACTTGCCGACAATGCTCAGGCACTGGGATTGAAGAACCGACAAATCAGGCAGTTGTTCATTGAAAGGGATAGCATTCGAGCAAGGATTGACAAAATCGGGCATTACATCTACATGAAATGCCTGGCATGTGAACAAACACCTCGGAAGACCCTCTTTGTTTCCATCATGGGCTGCGTCCACCGGATTATGAACGAGTTGAAGAGCTTGCAAAGAGACCTTATACCTAGGGCCGCGAAAGGGCCGAAAGATGCCTCGTGGGCCCCTAAGTTGGAAAATTAGTCTTTGATCGAGTCTTGTTTATTTGGCGTTGTTGCTTTCCCATATGTTGTTTTCTTTTCGATTAGTCAAACCAAGTTAAAAATTGTGGAGTCTGTACTGTTGCTATTATTGTTTGAAGTAATGTGTAATAGCAAATTTTGATAATGAAATTAAGTGACTCCAAAAGAATTTCTATGTGTCTTTACTTTATGGCAGAACTACGCCTGGTCTGATTCGCGCGGGGACGTGATACGTAGGCAATCCCCATAAGATTCGACCGCTTTTAATAAAGAAAGAAAAGAAAATACAAAAATAAATAAAAAGGGACAAATGAGCAAGCCGGGATGACGCATGTTGTTTGAAGCAAAGCATGTAGAAACGGTTAACTGCCTAGGAGCATTGCATCCTCTATGTGTTATGATCAAATCTGTTAAGCTCTAACGCTAACAAAGTTTGTTGTTGTCTGATACCAGACGAGTTAGTTGTTAAAGAACTCTGGCAACACACTCCTATCAAACTAGATCCAAAGGACCGATAGCAACAAGCATGACTACTTCAGAGAATAGTAATGAGGAAGAGAGGCCGATGAGCCAGTTGTTAAAAGAAGCGATGGAAAAGATTGAAAGGATGGGACTATAGATGAATGCTATGCAGCTAGCCATTGCCAAAACATAAAAGAGCCCTGAAACACTGGGACACACTCCGGAATACCCTCACTCCGGCCCTTCCACAAGCATCCCAAATCCCCGTTATCATCAAGAAAGAAGCCCTCATGATTCCCAAGCTCCACCACCCCATCAACCTCTCCCAACACCCAGTATCCCCACTTTTGTGGGACCCACATTAGCCCCTTTGCAAAGGATGACCAGTGAGCCATTATTTCAGGCTCACGATACGCAATACTATCCCCCCGAGCCTACGTTTCATGCCCCCGAGCCACAGGCTTACAATCCACACTTGGAAGTGCCGGCAGAGATTGAAAAGCCGGTTAAAGCCCCTGAACAGGATGAGGTATTGAGAAAGTTCAAAAGCCTGGAGCAGTCCTTCAGGAACTTGCACGGACTGGGCAACCAAGTCAGCGTAGCATACAAAGATCTATGCCCTTTCCCAGACGTCCAACTCCCGGCTGGATTCAAGATGCCTAAGTTTGATCTATATGAAGGGCACGGTGATCCCATGGCACATTTGCGGGGATTCTGTAGCAAAATGAGAGGGGCAGGCGGCAAGGATGAGCTGCTAATAGCTTATTTCGGCCAAAGTCTGAGCGGATCTGCACTAGAATGGTATACCAGGCAGGATTCCAGTAGGTGGTATACATGGGATGATCTGGCGCAGGCTTTTGCAGGTCATTTCCAGTACAATCTCGAGATAGTCCCTGACCGTCTCACATTATTAAGAACTGGGAAGAAACCCGGGGAAAGTTTTCGCGAGTTCGGATTCCGCTGGAGAAAGCAAGCAGCTAGAGTCGATCCTCCCATGAGAGAGGGAGAGATGGTGGACTATTTCTTGCAAACATTGGATCCAACCTACTTTGGTCACTTGGTGACAACGGTTGGAAAATCCTTCAACGAGGTGGTCAAGATAGGGGTCATGATAGAAGAGGGTCTGAGGTCTGACAAAATCTTGAACTACTCGGCACTCAAGGCCACAACCCAGGCTATTCAGAGCGGCACGAGAGGTGCGCTGAGAAGAAAGAAAGAAGAGGTTGCCACGATCGAGGCAGACAGTTAGTCCAGGGCTGGCAAGCCACACTACAACCAACCCAGACCTCACAGGTCAAACTGCCCATACAACCCACCCCAAAATTTCTATCCACCTTGAGAACCACATTGTTCCGTACACCAGGTCCAGGCATACACTCCGCCTCCGGTTCGCCCGCAATGGCGCGCGCCGGCTCCCTAGAACATATATGCACCACCACAAAACACCTATCCTCCACCGAGGGTGTATAGAAACCCTTCAGGGGCAGGCTTTCGAGGAAATCCAGATGCTAGGAATGACAGGTTGCGGAAACAGAGAACTTTCACGGAGTTGGGAGAAACCTACACCGCTTTGTTCCACAAACTGAGGCAATTGGGTTTGGTTAGTCCTGTCCAGACTCAAGAACCAAATCCCCCACCTCAGAATTTGGATCGATCAATAAGTTGTGAATACTGCTCAGAGATGCTCGGGCATGATACCGAGAAGTGTTGGAAATTGAGGCATGCCATACAGGATCTTATTGACAGCAATAAGATCGAGGTCCAGACACCGGAAGCTCCTAACATCAACCAGAACCCACTGCCAGCGCACCACGAGACTCACATGATTGAGTTAGTGTATGAGGGAGGAGAGTTGAGAAAACCCTCACAAACAGTGATGATGATCCAGGCCGCCCCAAAAGAAGTCTCAACCAGTGGAGGAACGAGGGTACAGTCACAGGGAGAAGGAGTCAAGCCTGTAGTGATATTGGGAAAGAGCCCGTCCGCCATAACAAGCAAACCCGACCCAAACAAGTTGGTAATATCAGGGATTCCGCCCGCAGCTGCAGTTGTGTTGAAGGGGGCATATAGAGAACTGGTCACCATAAAGCCTGTAGTCCAGCTGCCGATGATTGATAGCAAGGCTGTGCCTTGGAAGTATGAAAAGGCGGTGGTGATGTACAAAGGAAAACAGGTGGAAGAAGTCAGTTGTGAAGCGCAAGGGCTGACTCGATCAGGTCGATGTTTTGCTCCGGTGGAGCTAAGAAGAACCAACCCGGCTGCAACCAAGAAACATGTGTCCGAAGAAGAGGCGGAGGAGTTCCTGAGGAAGATGAAAGTGCAGGACTACTCCGTGGTCGAACAGCTGAGAAAAACACCGGCCCAGATCTCACTGCTATCATTGCTGATCCATTCAGAGGAGCATCGGCGGGCCCTGATGAAGATATTAAACGAAGCTCATGTACCCAATGAGATTTCTGTAAACCACCTAGAAACCATTGCCAACAAGATTTTCGAGGTGAACAGGGTGACATTCTCAGATGATGATCTGCCGGTGGAAGGTACGGAGCATGATAAAGCTCTATACCTAGCTGTCAAATGTGAAGACTCGGTGGTAACTCGGGTATTGGTGGATAACGGCTCAAGTGCCAATATTTGTCCACTATCTACCCCGAACCAGTTAAAGATTGACCACGGAAGGATCCACAAGAACAACATCTGTGTCCGAGGGTTCGACGGAAACGGAACAGCCACTGTGGGGGATGTTGTACTTGAATTAACCATCGGGCCAGTCCTGTTTACCATGGAGTTCCAGGTGTTAGATGCCACGGTATCTTATAACCTTCTGTTGGGGCGACCGTGGATTCATGCATCCAAAGCAGTGCCCTCCACCCTACATCAGATGGTGAAGTTCGAGTGGGAAAGACAAGAGGTCGTGTTACACGGCGAGGACACAGCGTGCACCATGGGCGGAGCCATTGTACCTTTCATAGAGACCGATGATGACAAAGGTCCTTGGGTTTACCAGATTTTCGATACAGGGTCGGCCAACAAAGGTTCTGAAGGAGAAATCATCCCGCACCCTAGGGTATCTGCCGCAACAGTCATGATGATCTCAGAAATGCTGGGTAATGGATTTGTACCGGGAAAAGGCCTGGGAATCGAGCTGCAGGGGATTGTCCAACCTGTCACCTTGCCTAAAAATCTGGAAACTTTCGGGTTGGGGTTCAAACCAACCGCAGCAGATAGGAAGCAAACGCGAAAAATGAAGAAGAATATTTGGTTTCTGCCTAAACCGGTGCCACGTCTCTCAAGGTCTTTTGTCAAAGCAAGTGCCAAGGGGTCACCGGTCCCAAAGATTCTAGGACCATTGATCGGTATAAGTGAGGACCTGAATCAGAGTTTTGAGAGGCTATTCGCTGATGTCAGTGTGGTAGAAGCTGGAGAAGGTTCCAGCAGAACAGAGATACAGTTTGTGGGGCCTGAGGCCAAGACCAACAATTGGACAGTTACTCCTCTTCCTGTCCGAGGGGAGTCTTGGTAGTAGGCTTTGATTTATGTTTTGTTTGTTTGTTTGTTCGGATTATTCCAGGGTGTAATCCAAATTTTACTTTTGTTTTGTAAAAGTGTGAACCCTTTTATCCCGCAAGTTTAATAAAGTTCTCTTCTTTTGTCCCATTTTAATTTTGTTTTGTTCTTTTTCTTTCTGAACAGTTCTCTTTTTACTGGTTCTAATGACATGGCATGCACAACGAATCTTCGACCTAGTCTAATAAATCAATCTGAATCCGACTCAATGATGCAAGAGGTCGTTTGCAACGATGAATTTGAATATGATGAAGATAAGGCCTTCGAAGAGATAAACCGAGAACTATGCCAATTTGAAGAAAAACCCAAACCTAACCTAAATGACACTGAGGCTGTGAATCTAGGAGACGCTGATAACGTCCAGGAAACCAAAATCAGCATCCACATTGAGCCGAATGTCAGGGAAGAATTGGTCAAAACCCTCATGGAATTCAAAGATGTTTTTGCATGGTCATATGACGATATGCCTGGATTAAGCACCAATTTAGTGGTTCACAAATTTCCCACTGACCCGGCGTACCCTCCGGTCAAGCAAAAGCTAAGGAAGTTTAAAACAGAAATGAGTGTAAAGATCAAGGAAGAGGTGATTAAGCAGTTGCAGGCGAAGGTCATTCGGGTCACTCGATATCCCGAGTGGCTGGCCAATGTGGTACCAGTTCCAAAGAAGGACGGGAAAATCAGGGTGTGCGTCGACTACCGCAATCTCAACAAAGCAAGTCCCAAGGACAATTTTCCATTACCCAACATCCATATCTTGATCGATAATTGCGCTGGGCGCGAGATCGGATCCTTTGTGGATTGCTTTGCGGGTTATCATCAGATCCTAATGGACGAGGAGGATGCGGAAAAAACAGCGTTTATTACGCCATGGGGAACTTACTGCTATCAGGTAATGCCGTTCGGATTGAAGAACGCTGGGGAAACGTACATGCGAGCAATGACTATTGTGTTTCATGACATGATACACAAAGAAATCGAGGTGTACGTCGATGATGTGATCATAAAGTCTTGGCGTCAGGAGGAC
The DNA here is from genome assembly GCF_000715075.1 of Nicotiana tabacum. Lineage (NCBI taxonomy): Eukaryota > Viridiplantae > Streptophyta > Magnoliopsida > Solanales > Solanaceae > Nicotiana > Nicotiana tabacum. Next base: position 146,565,872 of record NC_134099.1, on the reverse strand, counting down.
CATGTAGCAGACCTAAGGAGATTTTTCCAAAGACTCCGAAGGTATGATATCAAGCTTAACCCGACCAAATGCGCATTCGGGGTTCCATCAGGAAAGCTGCTAGGGTTCATCGTCAGTCGACGAGGGATTGAGTTAGACCCATCAAAAATTGAATCCATCCGAGATTTGCCACCGCCAAGGAACAAAACAGAGGTAATGAGTTTGCTGGGTAGACTCAATTACATCAGCAGGTTCATCGCTCAACTCACAGCAACTTGTGAGCCCATATTTCGGCCGTTGAGAAAGGATGCTGCGGTAGGTTGGACGGCAGAGTGTCAAGAGGCCTTCGACCAAATCAATGGGTATCTTTCTAATCCACCCGTATTGGTCCTGCCTAATCCTGGGAAGCCCTTAATTCTTTACCTGACGGTCCTGGAAAATTCATTTGGTTGTGTGCTGGGGCAACATGATGACACAGGAAGGAAGGAGCAGGCCATCTACTATCTTAGCAAGAAATTCACAGTACATGAGGTCAAGTACACTCAACTCGAGAAAACATGTTGCGCCCTAACTTGGGTAGCTCAGAAGTTGAAACACTACCTGTCTTCGTATACTACTTATCTCATATCCCGTTTGGACCCATTGAAGTATATCTTTCAGAAACCTATGCCTACGGGAAGGTTGGCAAAATGGCAAATTTTGCTCACAGAGTTTGATATCGTCTATGTGACGAGGACAGCCATGAAAGCCCAGGCGCTGGCCGATCATCTGGCAGAGAATCCTGTTGATGAAAAGTACGAGCCCTTAAGAACGTACTTTCCCAACGAAGAGGTAATGCATACAAATGAGATGGAATTAACTGAGGAACCGGGTTGGAAGCTTTTCTTCGATGGAGCTGCAAACGCAAAAGGGGTTGGAATAGGAGCAGTACTCATTTCTGAAACAGGACGCCATTATCCTGTTACGGCTCAACTACGCTTCTATTGCACCAATAATATGGCCGAGTATGAAGCTTGCATTCTGGGTCTGCGCTTAGCTGTGGACATGGATGTCCAAGACGTCTTGGTCTTGGGAGACTCGGACCTCTTGGTACATCAGATTCAGGGTGAATGGGAAACGCGAGATCTAAAGCTCATACCGTATCGACAATGCTTGCATGATCTGAGCAAGCGATTTCGATCGGTGAAGTTCAAACATATCCCGAGAGTTCACAATGAGGTTGCAGATGCCTTGGCCACCTTAGCATCAATGCTGCACCACCCTGACAAGATGTATGTTGATCCTCTGCACATCTAGGTCCGTGATCAGCACGCTTACTGCAATGCCATAGAAGAAGAAGCAGATGGTGAACCCTGGTTTCATGATATCAAGGAATACCTCAGAATGGGGATATATCCAGAACATGCCTCTGGAGACCAAAAAAGAGCCCTTCGGCGTTTGTCGAATAGTTTCTTCCTCAGCGGAGGAGTATTGTACAAAAGAACCCCGGATTTGGGATTGTTGAGATACATAGATGCCGGTCAAGCCACGATGGTTATGGTAGAAGTACATGCTGGAGTTTGTGGGCCACACATGAGCGGATATGTATTGGCAAGGAAGATCCTTCGAACAGGGTGTTATTGGCTCACCATGGAACACGACTGTATCACTTTCGTGAGGAAATGCCATCAGTGCCAGGTGCATGGAGATCTGATTCATTCTCCGCCAACAGAGTTACATACGATGTCAGCACCCTGGCCGTTTGTGGAATGGGGCATGGATGTCATTGGACCTATCGAGCCGGCAGCATCCAACGGTCATAGGTTCATTCTAGGGACCATTGATTACTTCACCAAATGGGTTGAGGCTAAAACCTTCAAGTCGGTAACTAAAAAGGCAGTGGTGGATTTTGTGCACTCCCATATCATCTGCAGATTTGGGATCCCAAAAGTAATCATCACGGATAACGGTGCGAATCTTAATAGCAGCCTGATGAGAGAGGTATGCCAACAATTCAAGATTACACACCGCAATTCCACCCCATATCGTCCCAAGGCGAATGGAGCGGTCGAAGTAGCCAATAAGAACATCAAGAAGATACTGCGAAAGATGGTGGAAGGGTCCAGACAATGGCACGAGAGATTACCCTTTGCTTTGTTGGGTTACCACACTACTGTCCGGACTTCCATAGGTACAACTCCTTATTTGTTGGTGTACGGAACTGAGGCCGTAATACCAGCGGAGGTCGAAATTTCGTCCCACCGGATTGTCGCTGAAGCCGAGATTGATGATGATGAATGGGTCAAATCTCGATTGGAACAGTTGAGCTTGATAGACGAAAAAAGATTGGCAGCAGTATGCCATGGTCAGCTGTATCAGAAAAGAATGGCGAGAACATATAATAAGAAGGTGCACCCCAGGAAGTTTGAAGTAGGGCAGCAGGTATTGAAGAAGATCCTCCCATATCAGGTCGAGGCAAGAGGCAAATTCGCTCCAAATTGGCAAGGGCCTTATATCGTGACCAGAGTATTGTCCAACGGTGCTTTGTGTTTGACAGATATCGAGGGGAGATGTGTCGACATGGCTATCAATTCTGATGCAGTCAAGAGATATTATGCGTAATTTCTTTAATTATGGCAATTTTTGGTTCGTTTGTTTGTATATGGTATTTATTGGATAATGAGATGACGGAGGCAATTCTTTCTTCTATCCAAACACCTTAACCCTTGCTTCCCCCTTTGAGCCTTAAGTTGTTCTTTCATACCCCTCTTTTGGAATCACTAACGGAAAAGATATGAAAAAGGAAAGAAGAAAAGAAATTTTTAACGAAAGAAAAAAAAAGAAGAAGAAAAAAAAAGAAGAAGAAGAAGATAAAAACCACAAACCGTTGGGAACTACGTTTGACCTGATTCCTCGAAGAGGATACGTAGGCGCCTCACGGCTCGGTCATAGTGTGCATAATAGGCACAGTGTGCGTAACGCACGTAGCTCAACATAAGTGTAAAAAATAAAATTCCCCAAGCAAGAAAACTGGGGCAGAGGTTATGTTTTAAATTCCAACAAAGGTTAAATTCCAAAAGTTGTAGCAAATCACCCATCAAATTATTTCATTTTTTTAAAAGCCTTTCTTTAGCCCCACACCAAAACCAACATCGATGTCCAAAAGACCTCCCGATCAATATCCAAGAGATGCCCAAGTCAGGCAAATAAGGCCGAGAATAATACACCAATCCCCAGCAAAGAAGAGGATCGTAAGACTGGGAATGAATTGATGGTCAAAAGAATCTCCAGAAGAGAGGGTCGTATCGACAACACCCCGATTCCTCGAAAGAAATAAAATGAGAGAGTCTTATCGGTGAAAACCTTCACAGGCACCGAAAGGCGACGTAAGATGAGAGATAAAATGAGAGAGTCTTGTCGGTGAAAACCTTCACAGGCACCGAAAGGCGACGTAAGATGAGGGATATAAAATGAGAGAGTCTTATTGGTGAAAACCTTCACAGTCACCATAAGGCGCCGGGAGATGAGAGAAAAGAGAGAGTCTCATTAGTGAAAACCCCTCGAAGGGCACTACAGGACAGATCAGCAAAAAGCGACCACATTCGCAACGAAATGGACGCTCATTTATCATCCCCAGCAAGTCAGACCATCAAGAAAATCGATTGATACAACTAGACTGGGTCGGGAATCTATGGTGCACGTCATGATCACGGGGACCAGTCATGTCCTCCAGATAAGTTCTTCTGAATTTCTTCTCCCACCAAATATTGGTTCAGAAAGATTTTCTCCTTTTTCTATCTTTTATTTCTCTTCCTAAAATTTGTCTTGAAAAGGATTTTTCAAAGCTTACTACCAGAGACCGAAGGGGGATTCATCCAATGCAGGATAACCCCAATAGTCCTAAAGGCTGGCCCTAGGCAATGCAATGTTGTGCCCCACGGTTTTGGAGGAGGTAAACCCCTAAAGGGAGTGGTTTCGGGAGTAAGAGCAGACTCCCACAGCATGTACTGTAAAGAGAAAGCAGAAAAGGGGATAAATTGAAAACCAATCCCCAGCAGGCCGGATACCCCCAGCAAGCAATTTTGTCCACCAACCAATTATGGAGGCATAGAGCAAGAAAAGGGGAAGAGAGAAAAATCATCCGCCGGAAAGGCACCTCCTCCCACCACGATTAAACTAACTAAATCCTTTTGTCTGCTGCAGGAAAACAAAGGATTGATAATGGCAGCAAGACGCAACGCCAGGGAAATCACCAAAAAACCGGGGCAGAAAATTTTCTGCCAATTGTCAAAACTTTTCTCGGAAGAACGAGGAAACATTTTGAATACTTTTAAGTTCTAGGTCGCCCACCAGTAAAATGCGGGAATACTTTTAAGTTCTAGGTCGCCCACCAGTAAAATGCGGGAAAACATTTAAGTTCTAGGTCGCCCACCAGTAAAAATGCGGGAATACTTTTAAGTTCTAGGTCGCCCACCAGTAAAATGCGGGAATACATTTAAGTTCTAGGTCACCCACCAGTAAAATGCGGGAATACATTTAAGTTCTAGGTCGCCCACCAGTAAAATGCGGGAATACATTTAAGTTCTAGGTCGCCCACCAGTAAAATGCGGGAATACTTTTAAGTTCTAGGTCGCCCACCAGTAAAATGCGGGAATACATTTAAGTTCTAGGTCGCCCACCAGTAAAATGCGGGAATACATTTAAGTTCTAGGTCGCCCACCAGTAAAATGCGGGAATACTTTTAAGTTCTAGGTCGCCCACCAGTAAAATGCGGGAATACTTTTAAGTTCTAGGTCGCCCACCAGTAAAATGCGGGAATACTTTTAAGTTCTAGGTCGCCCACCAGTAAAATGCGGGAATACTTTTAAGTTCTAGGTCGCCCACCAGTAAAATGCGGGAATACATTTAAGTTCTAGGTCGCCCACCAGTAAAATGCGGGAATACTTTTAAGTTCTAGGTCGCCCACCAGTAAAATGCGGGAATACATTTAAGTTCTAGGTCGCCCACCAGTAAAATGCGGGAATACTTTTAAGTTCTAGGTCGCCCACCAGTAAAATGCGGGAATACATTTAAGTTCTAGGTCGCCCACCAGTAAAATACGGGAATACATTTAAGTTCTAGGTCGCCCACCAGTAAAATGCGGGAATACATTTAAGTTCTAGGTCGCCCACCAGTAAAATGCGGGAATACTTTTAAGTTCTAGGTCGCCCACCAGTAAAATGCGGGAATACATTTAAGTTCTAGGTCGCCCACCAGTAAAATGCGGGAATACTTTTAAGTTCTAGGTCGCCCACCAGTAAAATGCGGGAATACATTTAAGTTCTAGGTCGCCCACCAGTAAAATGCGGGAATACTTTTAAGTTCTAGGTCGCCCACCAGTAAAATGCGGGAATACATTTAAGTTCTAGGTCGCCCACCAGTAAAATGCGGGAATACATTTAAGTTCTAGGTCGCCCACCAGTAAAATGCGGGAATACATTTAAGTTCTAGGTCGCCCACCAGTAAAATGCGGGAATACATTTAAGTTCTAGGTCACCCACCAGTAAAATGCGGGAATACATTTAAGTTCTAGGTCGCCCACCAGTAAAATGCGGGAATACATTTAAGTTCTAGGTCGCCCACCAGTAAAATGCGGGAATACATTTAAGTTCTAGGTCGCCCACCAGTAAAATGCGGGAATACATTTAAGTTCTAGGTCGCCCACCAATAAAATGCGGGAATACATTTAAGTTCTAGGTCGCCCACCAGTAAAATGCGGGAATACATTTAAGTTCTAGGTCGCCCACCAGTAAAATGCGGGAATACATTTAAGTTCTAGGTCGCCCACCAGTAAAATGCGGGAATACTTTTCAGCTCTAGATTTTGGAATCAGTAACCCCACCTGAAGGCGGAATGTTACAACAGAGATCCCCAAGCAGGAAACAATAAAATCCCCAGCACCAAGAAGCAGAAGGCTGCAAAGGCAAGTGCGCGATTCAAAAGGAAGAAGGAACGCGTCTCGAAGGAAGCAGTTTGGGGGAACGTTATAGCATGCCCAACATAACAATTTTGATGAAGAAAACCATACCACTGAAGAAACCATTGAAAGGCTTAAAGAAGAGGGCCATGTTCCCAGCAGATCAAGCGAAGTGATGAAAACTGGCATTCAGAAAAGGCGAAGGACCAGTATCATCCCCCAAGTTCACAAAATAAAGGCATCGGAGGAAAGCGCTAGCCGACAAGAAAGCAAGGCAACAAGAACAAGTTGAAGATAGATGAGATCTCATGATCCATAGTCTAGCTTAGCTTCTTGTTTTTCCTTTCAGAACAATGTAACAAGGAGATCGGTGAGCGGTAGCATTCTGCAGCAGCATGCAACAGCGCACAACAGCAGCGAGCACTACAGTCACACGGTAGTCCCAGCTACCAAAATTTCCCGAACTACATTGACCTGATTCCTGTTTAGCCCAGGATATGTAGGAAACCTCTGAAGCAAAGGTTCGCTCAAGTTTTTTTCAAAAAATGCTTCACACGGAGTACTGGGACGAGCAAAAATCGCCCGCTTTATCTTTGCGCGAAAACCCTTCGTGTCTTCAGGCAAAGAGGGGCAGCTGTAAGCACGTGATTTTTGCTTCACGGACAATCGCTCCAAAAGAAAACAAAAATAGTGACAAATGACTCCGCTGTACAATTTTTCGATTTTTCGTGGCATGTGCTGTTAGTCATTTGTGGTTCGGTCCATGTTGCATTTGATCTTATCAATCAAAATAGAACTTATGTCTGTCATGGTAATCAAACCGTAATTCGGTCGTTGAAAGAAAATTCAAAAAAATATATATATGCATCGTTCGTTCTAGGTTGTGATTTAACTTACTTAAACATTTTAATTTGGTGTGATCATTGTGTTGAAGTGTTACATTGTTGTTTGTTTTAATTTCATTTGTTTTATTATTTATTTTGTTATTTCATTTTTGTTTTAAAATAAGAGAACAAAGAAAAGAGTGATTTGGGCCCAAGAAATGAAACAAAAAATAGGCCCAAAACCGGCACACAAGGACCCAGTCCAAGTCAGCCCTGCCCAAACACAGATTCAAACGACGCCGTATCAGCGTCCTTATCAGAACCGTTGATCTTACTCAAACAAACGGTCCTGATCAGGTTGATCACTTCACTTCAACGACGTCGTTTCAGGCAAATTAATCTAAGCCGTCCAACCCCTTGATCCAACGGACCCAGGCCTTTCCCCCTAAACCCGTCAAACTTTGACCCGATCCAGCCTTACCCGGTCTCACCCACTATCAAACCCAAAACGACACCGTCTTCCCTAAGTGAATAGATCCTGGCCATAGATCTCATTTGATCCAACGGCCAGGATCTAAACCCCTAGATCGTATATAAGCTTTCTATCGTACCCCACGCCCCCTATTCGAACCCCCCCCCCCCCTCCACTCATCGTCTTCCCCAAACACTGAAACCCCCCAAACCCTAGCAGCCGCCCTGATTTCCCTTTCACCAGAACCCGGCGGCATGAACGTTGATGACCACCTCCTGAACACCCTAGGACCACCTCACTTTCCTGAACATGGATCTGTTACCCCTTAGCCTCGAATCACCTTCCTTCGTCTCGAATCTTCATTTGAAGATTCGAGTCGAACTCTGACCTATACCAAACTTCACCATCTTCATACCAGACACTCCCCTGACCCCCCTCGTGACCAAACCAGGCTTGGTTTGGTCCGAATCTACCCACAACTCTTAGAATCTCAAATCTGAGAATCCAAACCCTAGAACACAAGGACCTAAGGAATCCGGCCAGTCTTAACGGGGGTTCGAGGTCTAATAGACCTTAATCAAGGTGTTCTCGTTTGAGAACATCCTGATTAAAGCTTGTTCGGCCTCAAATGGTCAAAGTTGAGTCAGACTTGGGTCACTTTTGTTTGGACATCTTTCGGTAAGTTTTCTTTGCTTTTCTGTTTTATTCGAGTGATAATTAAGTTGTTAGCATGCTTTGTTGTGATTGTTTGTTATTGTCTGTTATTTTTCTTAATTTCTTCCATCTCTGTCAAAGACCTTTTTATTTGGTCGATTGTTTTCTGTTTGTGTTCTGAATATATTCTGTGATATACATGTTCGATTAGGATAGTCATCGCATAAATAATTCATATAGGTTCCCAGTAATTGAACAAAAGTTGTCCGATGCCCTTTGGGTCCCTGTACGTATTGTTTATGTGAACGATTGATTATTGCCTGTTGTATTTAGTATAGTCGACTCGATAAACATCGTCAATTAGTTTTCTATAACTAATTGATCAAATGAACTAATAATGTCACATGACTGATTGAACCATGTCACTAACTGAATGCCTGACACTGTTTGAAATAGGTTTGTTTGCATTGCAAAACGACTGAAAAGATTCAGTCCATGGGCAGTTCTGAATTTGAACTTTCAGAAGTTCAAAATGCCCTGATGCTGCAATGGGTTTAGGGCAGTAATAATCAGGGTTTAACAGGGGTAGTCTGGGGTTTGAAAAGAACAGAAAAAGCTTAGTTTAAATGAGCTGACAAGTAGGGTACTAAATTAGGATTAAACTAATGCCAATGGGGAACAAGACACAAGAGTATGGGAATTAAAATGAATACTTAACTAAACCCATGACTCTTGATTAAAGCAATAAGGCCAAGCGTGGGGAACAAAATGGCTGGCATCAAAAAGATGCTTAGGCATGGGATTTAATAGGTATGGGCAGTCTGCAATTGGCAGAATCCAGGCAGCTTGACTGCACTGGTTTGTTGGCTTATAAATAAGCTGTTTTCAGAACTTGAAAGGGGCTGGAAATTTTAGTCTTGAGAAAGGTCTTGTGAGTTGAAGAAAACTGAAAAAAACAGAAAGAAATTTCCAGAAATACTGTAACTGAACTCTGTCCAAAAACTGCACAAAGAAACCAAGTTGGTTATCCTAACTGGGGCTGTTATTGTTCCATTAAGAGAAGTCTATGTATATTCAGCTGTGATTGCTACTACATTGAGTTTCTGTATGTTGTACATTGAGTTTTAGTCTCCCTGATTGTTTGAAACTGTGCTGGTTGTTTGCTGAGCTTTGGTGGTTATTGAATTTCTGTTGGCTATAACACAAAATATTCTGGTTCTTTTCTCGATTGGTCTTGTTTCCCATCATGTTTCCTGGGATTATTTGTCTGTTGCTCGACCAACGTATGAACTCCATCTTTGTGGCTGTTTGGTTGTTGCTGTGTTGGGTTGTGTTATCTGTTGTTGCTGTGCTTGTTGCGTACCACTCAGCTGATCATTTTCTTCCTCCTTTAGTTCTCTATACCAGGTACACAAATATACTACCAATGTAACTTGAAAAGTTTGAGCATGAATGTAAAGGAGAAGATCTGCAGATGTTTATATATACATAGACTATTATGTTAAACCTCATATAATGTATAATAGTTTACATTCTTGTTTGGATACTGGAGATAGTCCTCATGCCTAATAAATGTCAATGTATGGTAATTGAATGTTAGACTGTGTATATAGGTTGGTGATAGAAGGATTTACAGTGCAGTAGGTTGTATCTTATACTTTGGTTAATTGTGTTTAGCATATCCTGTAATGCACGCCAAGTATGGAGTTATCCCTTGATAGTTGAATTCATTTCCCTTCAACAAGCTGCCTCATTATAATTGGCAAATCATTGCCTTTAGAATAAATAATACAAGCCTGCATTTCTCAACCTCACGAGGGTTGGGCCTAAATCGAACGAACCCAGCAGGCTTCCGTCGGAAAAGCAGTGGCCCAGGACCCTGCCGATACTGTGTGGGCTGGGTTTGGGCCCATAATATTCGGGATGCGACCTGGGTATGTGGCCGTGATTCTGATCGTGTAAAGGCATTTTGAATCCTGCTATAAATAAGCCTACCAGCATGTAATTAACTAGGACTATCTCTGTTTTCTATTAATAGAGACAAACGCGACAAGAAACGTAGTTGCTATAGGATATCCTTTTAAATTAAGGACGAGATGAGCCTCGACAAAAATAAAGAAAAACGCACAAACTGCGGGGCCCTCGTTAAATGTATATATCAAAGCATTCAGTTCCCAAGGTGGGTCGTTTAGCAAATCTCACAACCCTCCCGGAATAATAACGCGATAGCCTCTTTAAGTGCGTATCTAATAATTTTACCTTCTTAAATTCGGGTGCGCATTTATGTGACCCAAATCCAAATCTCGACGATTTTGAGATGTGTTTCTAATCACGGGTACATTGATTGTGACGTGGTTCGAGATGCGTGTCCATGACGTCACAAATTCCTTTTAAAAAACAAGAATGAGACGAGCCTCGACAAACAAAATGTACAAAAGTTGCGGGGCCCTCTAAAGGTATGTATAGATCAAAGTATTTAGAATTCGGGATGTGCCGTTTAACGAATTTTTACGACCTTCCCCAAAATAACAAGGCGCTAGTTGCTTTAGGCGCGCCTTTAATAATTTATTTTCATTAATTCGGGTGCACATTTATGTGACCCAAATCCAAATCTCAACCGAGTCGAGATATATCGATAACCACGGGTGCATTGATGTAACGTGGTTCGAGATATGTTTTCACGACGTTGCAATTCTTGTAAAATAATAATAACGACAAAAGCGGTCAAAAGTTAAAATTTGCACATATGTTCAATTTGTATAAAATCAGATAATCAAGCCGAATATAACAGTTGAGCGACCGTGCTAGAACCACGGAACTCGGGAATGCCTAACACCTTCTCCCGGGTTAACAGAATTCCTTATCTGGATTTCTGGTACGCAGACTGTAATATAGAGTCATTCTTTTCCTCGATTCGGGATAAAAATTGGTGACTTGGGACACCCTAAATCTCCCAAGTGGCGACTCTGAAATAAACAAACCAATCCCGTTTCGATTGTCCTTTAATTGGAAAAAACTCCCTTGCGCCCTCGCGGGTGCGGAAAAAGGAGGTGTGACAATTGGTTCTTGTCCATTCCCTGAAGTGAATGAGACGAACTTCCACCAAGCTAAACGTGGAAGAGGTCGTGGCCCCAGTCGTGGTCATGACCGTGGTCGGGGAAGAAACCCCAATCATGGTAATAATAATGCAGCAAAGAAGCCTCCTCACCACCAGCAGTGGAAAAGGAAGGAACAAAAGCATGAAGCGGTGCAAGCGCCAAATGCAAAAAATACATGCTATAGATGTAGAGGAAAAGGGCACTGGCCACGTACCTGTCGTATGCCCAAGCACCCGGTTGAGCTTTATCAAGCCTCCCTGAAGAAGACAGAGAAAAATGCTGAAGCAAATTTTATTTCTGAAGATAATTTAGACTTCATGCATTTAGATGTAGCTGATTACTTTGCACTCCCAGAAGGAGAAACAAGTCATGTAATCGGTAGTGAATCTGTAGAAATGTAAATATTTCAATTTTTGTTGTTTGTAATAGATAGTATGATTATGTAATTGTTGTACATAAATAAAAGTTATGCTTTGATAATGATGTTTACTATAATATATTTTATTTATGTTATTTTGAAGAATATGGATAACCCTCAAATTATGTTTGGATCAAAGACAAATCATGAAGATATTTGTGTTATTGATAGTGGAACAACTCATGCCATATTCAACGATCAGAAATACTTTTCTTATTTGCATAAGGAAAAAGCAAATGTTTCAACAATTTCTGGTAATATAAGTTTGATTGAAGGCTCTGGAAGAGCCATAATATTTCTATGTAAGGGAACAAAACTTATTATAGACAATGCATTGTTCTCCTCCAAGTCCCGAAGAAACTTGTTGAGTTTTATAGATATCCGCCGAAATGGATATCAAGTTGAGACAATAGATAAAATGAACAGGGAATATCTTTGTATTACAAAGAATATTTCTGGCCAGAAATGCATTGTAGAAAAGTTACCAACTTTATCTTCTGGCTTATACTATTCAAAAATTAGTACAATTGAAGCACACTCTATCGTAAACAAGAAGTTTACGGATTCAAATACTTTTGTGCTTTGGCATGGCCATTTGGGCCATCCCGGATCAATAATGATGAGACGAATTACTGAAAATTCGAGTGGGCATCCATTAAAGAACTTGAAGATTCTTACAAATGACGAATTTTCTTGTGATGCTTATTATCAAGGAAAAATGATCACTAGACCATCACCAATGAAGGTTGGTATTGAATCCCCTGCCTTTTAGAGCGTATACATGGGGATATATGTGGACCTATTCACCCACCAAGTGGGTTGTTTAGATATTTTATGGTCCTAATAGATTCATCTTCAAGATGGTCTCATGTGTGCCTACTATCATCTCGCAACCTGGCGTTTGCAAAGCTATTAGCCCAAATAATTCGATTAAGGGCACAATTCCCAGATTATCCTATAAAGGCTATTCGCCTTGATAATGCTGGAGAATTCTCATCTCAAGCTTTCGATGATTATTGTCTATCCGTTGGGATAAAAGTTGAACATCCTGTAGCTTATGTTCATACTCAAAATGGCCTTGCAGAATCATTTCTTAAATGCCTGCAATTGATAGCAAGACCACTACTTATGAAAACAAAATTGGCCACTACTGCTTGGGGCCATGCTATCTTGCATGCAACATCACTTATCCGTCTCAGACCGACACATTATAATAAGTATTCTCCGTCACAATTAATTTTTGGTCATGAACCAAATATTCCCCATCTACGAATTTTCGAATGTGCTGTATATGTGCCAGTAGCACCACCACAACGTAGTAAGATGGGATCATAAAGAAGGATAGGAATATATGTTGGGTTTGAATCACCCTCTATTATTCGCTATCTTGAACCATTGATAGGAGATTTATTTACCGCTCGATTTGCAGATTGTCGGTTTGATGAAACAAATTTTCCACAATTAGGGGGAGAGAAAAAGGAAATCAAAAGAGAAATTGTGTCGAAAATTTCATCATTATCTCACTTTGATCCCCGTACCCCTATATGTAATCAGGAGGTCCAGAAGATCATCCATTTACAGAATATAGCAAATCAAATGCCAGATGCATTTACTGATTTGAAAAGGATAACTAAGTCACATATCCCAGCAGAGAATGTGCCTATCCGAGTGAGGATCTTGAACCTCGATCTGTCGAAGAATATCGACAAAGATCTGATTGGCCAAAATGGAAAGAGACAATTCAATTGGAATTGATGTCACTTGCTAAAAGAGAGGTCTTTGGACCAGTAGTCCAAACACCTACTGGTATAAAACCAGTTGGTCATAAATGGGTTTTTGTGCGAAAAAGGAATGATAAAAATGAAGTTGAAAGATACAAAGCTCGCCTTGTTGCACAAGGATTCTCACAACGACCTGGAGTCGCTTTTGATGAAACATATTCACCTGTTATGGATGCCATAACATTTCGATATCTCATCAGTTTAGCACTACATGAAAAACTTGAAATACATCTAATGGATGTAGTTACAGCTTATCTGTACGGTTCACTTGATAATGAAATTTATATGAAAATTCCTGAAGGATTTAAAATGCCTAAAGCAAAATCTCAGGAAATGTATTCAATCAGATTACAAAGATCTTTGTACGGTTTAAAGCAATCTGGGCGCATGTGGTATAATCGCCTTAGTGAATATTTGCTGAAAGAAGGTTACATAAATGATGTTATTTGTCCATGTATTTTTATAAAGAAAATGGCATCAGAATTTGTTATACTTGTTGTTTATGTTGATGACATAAATCTTGTTGGAACTCCAGAAGAGCTCCAAAAGGCAATTGAATATCTTAAGAAAGAATTTGAGATGAAAGATCTTGGAAAGACAAAACTTTGTCTTGGTTTGCAAATTGAACATTTAGCAGACAGAATCTTTATCCATCAATCTGCCTATACAGAAAGGGTCTTAAAACGCTTTTACATGGACAAAGTGCACTCATTGAGTACACCAATGGTTGTTCGATCACTTGAAGTGAATAAGGATTTGTTCCGACCTCCAGAAGAGGACGAGGAACTCCTTGGTCCCGAAGTACCCTATCTCAGTGCAATTTGTGCACTAATGTATCTTGCTAATGCTACAAGGCCTGACATAGCATTTTCTGTTAATTTACTAGCAAGATATAGTTCTTCTCCTACACGGAGATATTGGAACGGGATTAAGCATATATTGCGATATTTAAAGGGAACTCTTGATTATGGGTTTGTTTTATGTTAACAAAGATAGTGCAGACCTTGTTGGTTATGCAGATGCAGGTTATTTATATGATCCCCATAAAGCTCGATCTCAAACCGGCTACGTATTTACATATGGAGGTACTGTCATATCATGGCGCTCCACAAAGCAATCTATTGTTGCTACTTCTTCAAATCACGCTGAGATAATAGCTACTCATGAAGCAAGTAGGGAATGCGTATGGTTGAGATCAATAATTCATTTTATTCGAGAAAAATGTGGTTTGGAATGTGAGAAAAGACCCACAATTTTATACGAAGGCAATGCTGCATGCATAGCCCAATTGAAGGGAGGATTTATAAAAGGATATAGAACGAAGCACATTTCACCAAAATTATTCTACACACACGATCTTCAGAAAAGTGGTGACATTGATGTGCAACAAATCCGTTCAAGTGATAATCCAGCAGATTTATTCACTAAATCTTTGCCAACTTCAACTTTTGAGAAGATGGTATACAAGATTGAAATGCGGAGACTCAAATATTTGAAACAAGGTTTTCATCAGGGGGAGTAAAATACGCAATGCACTCTTTTTCCCTTACTAAGGTTTTTTCCCATGAGGTTTTCCTTATAAGGTTTTTAATGAGGCACCTAGCAATGCGTTTTACTAAATATGTATACTCTTTTTCCTTCACTGAGATTTTTTTTCCCACGTGGTTTTTCCTAGTAAGGTTTTAATGAGGCACATTATCTTTTAATGAACATCCAAGGGGGAGTGTTATAAATATATTATATTATGGATGTTCATTTAGTACTCCGTTGTAAATAAGCTTCCTGAAGAAGCTTATCCATATGGGACTCCACCGTAAATATGTTTATCTATTTAGTACTCTATTGGAAATAAGCTTCCAGAAGAAACTTATCACTTCGGTACCCGGTTATGGATAAATATTACCCCGGTAGAAGATTATCCATACCGGGTATAATAAGCTTATCCCTTCAGTACCCAGTTATGGATAAACATTACCCCCGGTAGAAGATTATCCATATCGGGTATAATAAGCTTATCCTTTCAGTACTCCGTTATGAATAAACATTGCTCTCAGTAGAAGATTATCCATATCTGGTATAGTAGCAGCTTACACAACAACTTTCTTTCTTCTATAAATAAAAGAGATTTCAGTTCATTATGTACATCAGTTTAAATTCGAATAATATAACAGTTTCTCTCTATACTTGTCTTTACTTTACAGTCTTTATTTTATAACAGTTTTCAAATTCTAATTCTTTGTCCATTTCTTTTTTGGACCATGTGAGTAGCAAAAATTCTAATTTTCCATGTATTGACAAAGTGTTTAAGGTGACTTATATATTTTTATACTTAATATAAGCACTTTATTTAGTAATGATAGATAACACGTACGTCATCTTATATATTAAATATCATTGTCATTAGTTATTTTTATTTAAAATTCAAAAATTAAGTGAAAATTTGTTATAATAGGAACTCTTAATATTTAGAATTCAAAATTGAATAATATTTTTATCATATTAATTATTTTTTTACTTAAATTGCATAAAATAACTATAACTCCTTAGTTTAATTAATGTTAAAAGAAGAAAAAGCGAAAATTTAATTTCAAATTCCTATTATCAAGATCTAATAACAACTAAATAATGTATATGACCTATAAAGTTACACCGGTTGTGACAATGTTGTTTCGAATTAAGGAGAAATCAAATATCAATGTATATTTTCTTCTAATTTTAATGATAAGTTCAAATAAAATTATTATATTGTCAATTCAAACGAGAGAAATGAGTTTTAATATAATGATAAACAAGTAAACAAAAAATAATAAAGTCCACAAAAAATAAGTAAGAATTATTTGTTACTAAAATTGATAATATCAGTCTGTGCTCCTTCTATATTCAATGGTATTTTAGGCTCTCAAACTTTATGTCTTTTGCTTTGTAAATATATACAACTTTTAAATCTCTAGATGTTACTGACATTAGCGCTAAAAATATTTCACAATTCATAATTATATTAGTTAATAACCAAAAACACAAAAAGATATTGCTTTTTGTAAAGAAAAAAACAACATTGTTTTTGAAACCTTGATTTGAAGAGAGGCTGTTTCCAAATAGACCCTCGGCATCCTTCCCTCCAAGAACTTCCCACCTTGCTCTTGGGTAGACTTGAACTCACAACCTTTTGGTTGGAAGTGGAAGTTGTTTACCATCAGAACAACCCCTCTTGTCTTATTAAGATGAAGCAAGGAAAAAAAATATAATTATATTCTGACAAATAACATTTGTATATGATTATAAAACAATTAACGATTGAAAAATAATATTTTTGGAAGTTGTTTTTCAGTTATTCTTCACTTTCACGCTCCTAAAGGAGAGAATATATATCCGCACTCTTTAATACATCGATGTCCAGAGTATATCAATTATCAAATAGCCAACTTCAGAGGGTAGCTAAGACTACAAATTGTTTAGGAATTGTTTTTTAACATACGGTCCATATTTTTTGCTAAGTAGCATAGTTCTTCTAGAATCCATTAATTAATAAGTAACTTCATTGCAATCTTAACCTCCTACTTATATGTATATATAAAATACATGATTATATGCCCGGATATAAAAAGAAAGCTCACTCTAAAGCGAAAAAGAGTTAATAAAAAATATAGCGATTGAATAATACCTTTTGCGATAATAATTTAATATTTTTTTAGATTTAATTTTATAATTCAAACACAAATTTTAATATAATATTTATGTACTTTTATAATTTTATATTTATTGAGATAAGATACACACGCAACACGCGTATTCTAAAACTAGTAAGAACAAATACTTATACATGAGGAGAGTTCCCGAGAGTTGTGATTAGAATAGGGTAAATATTAGGCTAAAGTAAGTAAGATTATTTTGGTACGTAGAAGTTTTTGCCATGGGTATTTTTGCCAAGAGGAAGATTAGAAACGGCTTCTGCTTTCGCTTTTGCCACGTGTATTTTTGCGAGGAAGTTAAAATTATTTGAGAGCTCTACTTGACTAGTTCAAAAAGATGTAAAAGAGAGTCATCTTATTATACAATTGCATATTCCATACGGACACACACCACAGTTATTTGCAAAGGACTCGATATGTATTTGGATGGTTATTATTTATTGTATTGTATCGTATTTAAAAAATATGATAATTTGTTTTGGTTGTCACTTAAGTTTTATTATATCGTATCGTTAAATTTGTCGTTACATAACGATGAAATGTGTCACTTTATGTAACGATCGATTTGGTGTGGTTGTATCGTTATCTTGTCTTTTTCTCCCATCTCACCCTTCATTATTATTAAATTATTTTATTTTATCATTTACCATACTTTTTATATAATAAATTACCCAGTTTTATAATTTTTCTTTATAATATCAAGTTTATTCTTCATATTACTGGTGTGTGATATCATGAAACAACAACAAACGATACAATCTATCTAAATAATGTATTAATCAAACGACAAAATACAATACAATACGATACGATCTATTATGAAACGAGGAAATCAAGTTTTATATGTCTCCTTTATATAGTTATTTTAGGTGCTAATATACTGGTAGGAGTCAGCCTAACCCCTAGCCAATCCGGTAATGTTTGACTCAAAAAATATTGGAACCTTTTTGAATAAATCAATTAAAGAAAATGAAGGGGTAAATCTTAGCTAAGTATAATATATTCTAGAACGAAAAGTATAAAAGATGAACACAATGTATAATATTTCTCGATCTTGCGAAGATGAGTGAACGGACATTAACGATGCCAATCTTCTATGTAGAAAAGTATTACAGTTAGTGTTCTTAGCTAAACAAGCAAAAAGCCCCCCCCCCCTACAAGGTTGTTTTTCCGCTATATATAAGGGACAAACCCCTTCTAAGCCCTAAAAAACATATCACAGGGAATATTCGAAAGAATATTCCTAATGCCCCCTATTCAACCTACACTATTGTAAAAGTCGTGCAGTCTCTGTTCGTTTGTTCCGTCGTCCTCCACAGGACGTCGAGCTACGCGGATCTCGTCATTTGTCGTATTTATCAATGGTCGTGGTCGTCCAAATTTGGATCCATACAGTTAGTCCCTCCGCTTGTCGAGGTTGTAACTTGGTGCATCCTTGATAAGCAAACACCACCCACTCTTGTGGAGAAATTTGGTCTTACGAAGCATTATGGCTTGGCTAATAATAGGAGGTCAGCGTGCTCAACAAGAAACAGGATAGTGTATCTTATCGGGAAATGACGTCATCTCCTCGTGTGTCATCATTATGCGTGTTTTCAAGACAGGGGTTGAGGGTTTGTCGCTTCGATTTCGGTGCCACTCTGCAGCCTTCCGCTTCGATTCTGGCGCCACCAATCCTATAAATAGGTGGAGGGTTTGTTTTTTTTAAAAACTCTTGGCCATTTCATTTCTAGTAATCCTTTCTCATATCTATTGTGTTTGCTCCAGCGATTTTTCTGCTTCCTCTTCTCATATTCTTCGTTCATAGCTTTCTTTGTTATTTTAACACCTTTTCTGTTGAAGAGATGCCTAGAACACATCGATCTCGTGAGGGGGGTTTCTGATGCCACTCCGTTGTCCTTGGCGCTCCCCTATAGCGGTGAGGATATGACGGTGGAAGAGGGGGACAACTTTCCCACCATGGAGGAGTTGTTGCCGAGACACCCCATGTCTCGAAGTGACTTTCTCAAGGATCCTCCTCCTCGTCCTATCCCTGTGCTCTCTGAAACGGAACAAGTTCATATCGATGCTCCCCGTACTAAATATGGCATCCCTGCTCATGTTGATATGGTTCCAGCGGGAAGGGACTTCGTGGAAGTCTATAGGCCTGGTACTGTGCTTTTTATGAGTACCCCTTCGTGATTGGTCATTCCTTCCCCCTTCTCCCGTTAGCGGAACAGTTCTATCGATTCTATCAGGTTTGACCGACGCAACTTTCTCCATACACGCTTAAAATACTTCCGCTGTTGACAAAGTACGTGGAGTTGGCGGGGTGCGAGGTTACCGTTCACCATCTTCTGCACTTGTTCTCACCCAGCTTTCACAGGGGCACTATGGTGCATTTGAGGCACCGTAGGACAAAAGGGCTGGTGGGCATAAGTACTTCTTTATCAAAACCGAACATATTATGTCTGACCCCTCTAGGTTCCCGGAGCGGTGGAACGAGAATCGTAAGTGTCGCCACTCATTTTACTCTTTCTTTTATTCTTCATTCATTATAGTGTTTTCTCGCTTCTCGTTTGTAGGGCGTCTACCCCACCCTACTGCAGGTATAAGGGATTGGGTAGCCCGTCTGTTGCCCCATGTAGTGGACACCCGAGATTGGTCTGCTTTTGTGAAAATGTTTTGGGCCGAGAGTTTCATCTATTAAGTGTCTTCCCCTGTATCACTTCGTTGATTATATACCATTGTCTATTGATACGACTCTTCATGATGACATGTCGAGGAGCTTCTAGGCGGAGGTCCCGAGTCCCTACATTTCGATAGGCTATCGCTGCTGCAAGAATGCAGTTTACTTTGAATGAGCCCGTCCGAGGGGGTCGTGCTCAGCCGATACAAATGGAAGATCCTTCTCGGGATATGGTCGTGAGGGAAGAGGCCTCTTCCATACTGATCCCTCACTTCGTGGACGAATCCTCTAATGGGGACGAGTCGTTACTGAGGAAAAGGAGGAGAGTGGAGCTTAGGAAGGATGCGGCCATGGACGCCGGTAAAAGTAGGATGGGTACTTTTGGCGGGGAGGTTTCCCCAAACAAAAGGGGTTTACCCAGGAGGTGGCTCCGTGCGCTTCGCTGGGGGTGGCATATCGTCTAATGTTGGAGGTGTCCTACGCGTCGAGGGCGAAGGCTCGGGTTCGGACGTCGATCCGGAAGATGTTCGCGAGTTTTAAGAATGCCATACTCATGTGGAGGTTCGAGTGGAGGGTTCTGATCAGCATATAGTTATCCCTGAGGACTACAATTTATTGTTGAACTGTGATCAGGTGGCGTCTACTTTAGCCCCTTTATGTGCCGCCCCCGAGAGCGAGGCGCTTAGAGCGATGAGCGACATGGAGTTGTCTCGGAACGTCACCGGCATGGCTTTGCAGGTAGATTTCTTTCTCTTTCTTTTCGTCGTTGGGTTTACGTTGTTATTGTCGACCTGTCTTTTTATTTCAACCTTTTTTTGCCAGGCCCTTATCGTAGAGATCGAGCGCAAGCGTCGGTTAAGGAAGAGGGCGTCCATCTATGGGGAGATGTCTTCCAAATACCAAGAATTCCGCACCAAGTATCGTGCGATGGACGACATCTACCATCAGGACCCTGATTTCCAACTGTTCGCGAAAGGCATAAATAGAGGGAGGATCAGTTGGTGCGCAAGGTCAAGGAGTTGAGGGAGCGAGATGAAGACCTTATGAAGTCCGTGGCCCGCAATAGTGAACTCGAGGCGTCCCTTAAGGTAAAGGAAGATGAGCTCAAGTTAAGTAGAGGGGTGATGGCCGAGAATGTCGACCTGCAAGCAAAGATAGCCAGTTTTACTACCGAATTGGGTATGAAGATGACGGGGATTAACGAGCTCAAGGGTGAGTTCAGTGTGAGTGCTAATAAACTGGTGACTACTATTTCTGAAGTGACAGTCTTGGAGAATACCCTCTGTGTCTGTAGGTCGGAGTTGGCCAAGGAGAAGGAGTCATCCGCGCTTAAGGTAGCGGGGCTTGAGGGGCGTGTTAAGGAGTTGGAGGTGGAGCTATCCACATTGACTGGACAAGTGGCATCACTGAGAATGGAGGACGCGCGTCGACACTCGCAACCTTCTATGTCTCGTGCTTCGGCCGATCCTATTGTGCCTCGTCATTTATATGAGTTGTGGGTTTATGCTGAAGCCCAACTTGACGTGTACAAGGCTCTTCATGCCGATGGGAGGGCTTATGAAGTAGAACTTCAGGATAAGTGTGCCAAAGCCCGTGAAGCTCGTGAGGCATGCGGATATGATCTGCTTACGCCTGACGGAGATGATATCAACTCTGATGATACGAATCGTCTTGCCTCTGACTCTTGGTACGAAGATGGGTATGCTACTGTACATGATGTTTAATCTGGGTTCGTACTTACTTTTGCTTCAGGATTTTTGTAATGGCGTCTCTGAGCCCACTATAAAGATAGGTGTTAGCAATTTTTTGTTGTAATGAAAAAATTATTTTGTATATTCGGTGTCAATCTTTATTATATTTATGATATCCTGGGTATTTGTCGAACTGTTAAGCCGATTTTGCTTCGAGTGATGTTGAATATATATTTTTGTTGATGGCCTTAGCCGTTAGGATGCTACTTTCGAGTTGGCGTCGAAGTAGTATCCCGTTGTTGTTTGAGTGAACTCAAACTCATGCTTTTGTCTATGGACTTAGCCATTGGGATGTTACTTTCGAGCTGGCGTCGAAGTAGTATTCCGTCGTAGTTCAAGTAAATTTAAACTTATACTTTTGTCGATGGCCTTAGCCATTGGGATATTACTTTCGAGCTGGCGTCGAAGTAGTATCCCGTCGTAGTTCGAGTGAAGTCGAACTTATACTTTTGTCGATGGCCTTAGCCATTGGGATGTTACTTTCGAGCTGGCGTCGAAGTAGTATCTCGTCGTAGTTCGAGTGAAGTTGAACTTATACTTTTGTCGATGGCCTTAGCCATTGGGATGTTACTTTCGAGCTAGCATCTAAGTAGTATCCCGTCGTAGTTCGAGTGAAGTCGAACTTATACTTTTGTCGATGGCCTTAGCCATTGGGATGTTACTTTTGAGCTGGCATCGAAGTAGTATCCTGTCGTAGTTCGAGTAAAGTCGAACTTATACTTTTTTCAATGGCCTTAACCATTGGGATGTTACTTTCGAGCTGGCGTCGAAGTAGTATCCCGTCGTAAGAGTGACGCTCTATTTCATTTGTTGGGAGTTTCGTGGATGCTAGTTTCATTCATACATTGGAGATTTGATTATCTTCATGTAGGAAATACATGTCGACTTTGTACATATAATGGAGATTTGGCTATCTATACCCAGTCCCTTCATTACTCGACATGGAGATCACGTCGACGGGCGGGATAATGAACAAAACCTCGGACCTCAAGGCGTCCCCTTTGCCGCCTCATTAAAAACCTCATCGAGAAAACCCGATTGGGACAAAACCCAGATGAGGGAAAAAGAGTACGACTTAGGCAGCGCCTCTTTTCAGAAGTGAAAGTATTTGAGATGGGCGACATTCCAATTGTTTTGGAGTAGTTTTCCTTCCATTGTCTCTAACTGGAATGCTCTTTTGTTTGCTGCCGCCGTGATTTTGTATGGCCCGTCCCAATTTGTTCCCAGTTTTCCCTCACTAGGGTCTTTCGCTGCTTGTGTTTTAGCTTTGAGGATGTAGTCTCCGACCTTGAGTGGTCATACTTTGTCCTTCTTGTTATAGTACCTTTCTGCTTGTTGATTTTGGGCTACCATTCTTACGTGGACCATATCTCTTCGTTCTTCGGCTTCATCCAGGTCTTGTAGCCTACTTTCGTCATTACTTGGTCCGCTTTCATTGGAGTGTCTCAGGCTAGGTTCTTCGACTTCAACAGGTATAACTGCGTCAGTCCCGTAGACTAGTGAATATGGTGTCTCGCCTGCGCTAATTTTTGGCGTGGTGCGGTATGCCCATAGTACTTCTGGCAGCAGTTCAGGCCATAGCCACTTGGAGTCCTCTAGCTTCTTTTTCAATATATTCAATATCATTTTATTGGAGGATTCGGCTTGGCTGTTGCCGGCGGGATAGTATGGTGTGGAGAGTATTTGCTTGATGTGCCATTTTCAAAAAACTCGGTTGTCTTCTTTCCGACGAACTGAGGTCTGTTGTCACAGCTGATTTCTTTGGGAATGCCGAAGCGACATATTATATTTTTCCATATGAATGCGATAACTTCTTGCTCACGTATTTGTGTGTATGCACCTGTTTCCACCTATTTAGAAAAATAGTCAGTTAAAACCAAAAGGAAGCGTACCTTACCTCGTCCTGCTGGGAGGGGTCCGACAATATCCATCCCCAACTTTATGAATGGCCATGGCGAAGTGATGTAATGCAGGAGTTCTCCTGCTTGGTGTATCATAGGGGCATATTTTTGGCACTGTTCACATTTCCTAATGTAGTATGCGGCTTCTTTTTTCATGGTAGGCCAGTAGTATCTTGCACGGATGAGGCATCTGATGAGGGTAAGTTTTTCCGTATGGGCACCGTAGTGCCCCTCGTGTACTTCTTCTAGTACCCGCCTTGTTGGATTTGGCCAAAGACATTTTGGCCAGGGGGCCCCCGAACTTCCTTTTATAAAGATCATAGTTTACGAGGGTGTATCGGGCCACCTGTATTCGGAGCTTTTTGTCTTCTTTCTTATCTTGTGGGAGCGTCCCTTCCTACAAATATGTTATGATACGGTTGTGCCAGTCCCAAGTTAGGTTTATACAATGTACCTCGACCTGGTCTATTGCGGAATAGAGAGGGGTGACCACATTTTCCTTGTCGATATTTCTGGTGGCTGCTGCTAACTTGATGAGACCGTCCGCTTCGATATTCTGTGCCCTAGGTATCTGGTCGAGGCGGCATTCGTCAAATTCTAGTAGCATTTTGTGAATTTCTGACTGGTACTTTTGTAATCTCTATTCTTTGATTTGGAAAGTCCCAATGACTTGGTTCACCACGAGTTGAGAGTTGTAATGGAGGACGAGTTGTCGAGCGCCATATTTGAGGGATAATTTCAATCCTGCAATCAGAGCTTCATACTCGACCTCGTTGTTAGTCATATCGGGGCACCGTATGGACTGGAGAATTACTTTGCCCGTAGGGACTTTGAGGATGAGTCCCAGTCCCGATCTCGATGCATTAGATGTGCCGTCGGTGTAGAGGACCTAGAGGTCGGAATGTGCAGAAGCACGGAGCACCTCCTGCTCTACTTCAGGCAAAATTTTCGCGCTAAAATCGGTGACACAATTGGCGAGCACTTGTGACTTTATAGCAGTTCGCGGTTGATATGTTATATCGTGCTCGCTTAGTTCTATAGCCCATTTGGCCAACCTGCCCGATAGTTCGAGTTTGTGTAGGATGCTCCTGAGGGGGAAGGTCATTACCACTTTTATGGGGTGACATTGAAAATATGGTCTAAACTTTCGTGAAGCTACGACTAACGCCAGAGCTACTTTCTCAAGGTGGGGGGGTACTTTGTTTTGGCATCAATTAAGGTTTTGCTGATATAATAAATTGGAGATTGCATACCTTTATTTCTGCGGGACCAAAACTGCACTTACCGCGACTTCAAAAACTGCTAGATACACCAGGAGGCATTTGCCAGGGTCTGCCTTGACAAGTAGTGGCAAGGAGGATAGGTACACTTTCAGTTTTCTTAAGGCATTAACGCATTCTGAATTCCACTGTAGTCCGTGATCCTTCCTTAGTATGTTGAAGAATTTATGGCACCTTTCCGATGATCGTGAGATGAACCTCGACAGGGCGGCTATTCGTCTTGTCAATTTCTTTACCTACTTTTTGCGGGTTAATGTCTCCGGTATTCCTTCAATGGTATTGATCTGATCCGGGTTGACCTCGATACCCCTTTGCGACACCAAAAAATCAAGGAACTTGCCTAAGGTTATGCCAAATGTGCACTTATCGGGATTCAGTTTCATTCTGTATTGCCTCAATATTTCGAAGGCTTCCTTCAAATGACAATGTGGTCCTCCTTCCTTTTCGACTTAACTAGCATGTCATCGATGTAGACCTCCATAGTCTTGCTGAGTTGTTATTTGAACATTTTGGTGACCAACCTTTGGTACGTCGCCCTTGCATTCTTAAATCTGAACAGCATGACTCTGTAGTAGTACGTTCCTTGGTGGGTGATAAAAGTAGTTTTTTCTTGGTCTTCTTCTGCCATTAGGATTTGGTTGTAACCAGAAGAGGCGTCTAAGAAGCTCAATAGTTCGTGCCCTGTAGTTGCATCGATGAATTGGTCGATGTGTGGTAATGGAAAAGAATCTTTTGGGCATGCTTTGTTCAGGTCGGTGAAGTCGATACACATCTGCCACTTCCCGTTCTTTTTTTTACCATGACCACATTGGCAACCCACTGAGGATACTTCAATTCTCGGACGGAACCATTAGCGAGCAACTTGTCAATTTCTTTGTTGACTGCATTGTTGATCGCGACATTGAACTTTCTCTTCATTTGCCGCACTGGCAGGTAAAGAGGGTCGACATTCAGCCTGTGTGTGGCGATGTCCCTTGGGATTCCCGGCATATCTGAATGGGAAAAGGCAAACAAATCGGCATTGTTAGTTAAGAACTCATGGAACTTACCTAGTTCTGAGAGGTTGTGTCTGATATGAGCTTTTTTCGTATTGTCGGTGTTGTCCAACTGAACGGGGTCGAGGTCTTCTACGACATCTGAGTCTTTGATGGACTCTATTTGTATGTCAGGTTTGGTTCCCGATATGGTTGATTGCTATGCTTCCGCACTTTCCCCCCTTTAGTTGTTGGGTGTGTGTGCAATCTTGGGTGATTCGGTAGCATTCTTGGGTGGTGCGTTGCTCGCGCCCGGATGTTGAATATTCTAAGGGTGGGCGCCTAGTTCGGTTCGGTTATGAATATTATCGGTTTTGCCTATCGGTTATCGGTTTACAAATACGATAAACTGATAGCCAAACCGATAAGATATTGGCTATCAGTTAATCGGTTATCAATCATTATCGGTTCGGTTATTGATTTACCCGATAAGATAAAACAAAAAAAACAGTTTCACAATGTATAAAACTATTTTGCAATGTATCGAGATAAAATAGTTTTGCAATGTACCGAACCAAAACAGTTTCGCAATATTGGTATAAAAACATCTTCTTTGCATGCTAAAAAAGTTTTATAAAATAGCTTTTTTTGTAATTGAGAAGTGAGAACAGTTCAGTAAATAGAATAGTTATATAAAACAGTTCTGAAAAAATTGAGAACAGTTCTATAAATAGAACAGTTCTCAGTTCTGAAAAAAATTCTGCAACATAAAACAATAGAAACAGTTAACAAAAGTTGCAACAGTAGAAACAATAGAACTAATAGTTCTGCTAACCATAGAACTAAATCTGCAACAATAGAACAGAGTTCAACACTAATAGTTCAACACTTCAACTAATAGTTCAACACTACAAACAGTCCAAAGTAATAGTTCAAACACATTAATAACAATACAAATCAGTAGCAACCTTAAGATTAACAAGTCCAAAGTCCAAACATAGTACTAATAGTTCAAATTCAAGTAAACAACACAACAACTACTCAATCCTTATAGGCTTCACCAAATTGCGCTCCAAATAATGCTAAACATGCCTCATTAAGGACTTAATACCAATTTCTCGTGCATTGTAACGTAAAACAAGGTGACAATAACTATATCTTACTTTCCACCATCCATCGTCACCTTCTTCAATCCTTTCATAGTGACTCCAAACATGTGAGATAGCTTTGAGTTCCCAGTTTGTTTTAGTTCAGGACTACGAGTGAGCCACTGAACTATGAAACCCTAGTATGTATATACTTAAGGGTAAACTAGTAAATTCACTAATCCTTATTGGGTTATCGGTTTTACCAATAACAGAATTGCCAAACCGAGCCCGAACCGATAACCCAATAAAAAAAATTTCCACCCGTTACCAAACCGTTAACCCAATAACCCAATAAATAATTAATGGTTCGGGTTATCGGTTTTACCCGATATATGCCCACCCCTAGAATATTCCCCATGGGGTAGGAAATTTGATTACTTGATAGAAACTTGAAGGAACAGCTCGCATGACGTGTATCTATGGACGCCCTATAATATGTTGTAGGTTTTTTCCTGGTTCATGACGTGAAACGTCGTTTCCAGAGTGACTCCTCATGCCAAAACGCACAGCACTATCCTCCAAAGGTTCATTCCATGGTGGTATCTGACTTATCGAAGATGATACTATCTTCGCGGTCGTCGTACCGTTCATAAGCGATTGTTCATTTGAGTTTGTGTGTGGTGGTAAATTTCACATGGTTGATTACCGTATCATCGCCGCCGCCAATGATCATTTGTATGGTACGAGATGGTGAAGGTGGTTTTGGGGGTCCTTGAAGTTGATCGCGTCCACGAGCGAAGTTAACCCATCCTCGATCGCTCAACAGTTCTTTCAGGTGTCCCTGGTTTAGCATCCTTACCACTTCCTATCGCAGACCTATGCAGTCTTCGGTCTTGTGTCCCCTTTCCTAGTGGAATTCACACAGAACGTTCGATCTCCGGGTGCTCGGATCCGACTTCATCTTTTGCGGCCACTGCACCTTTGTGCCAAGTTTTTCTAGTGCATACACTATTTTTGAAGGAGAAACGCAAAAGTTATGAGTAGATAACAGTGAAGGCATACTTCTTTCATTTTGGTGTGGCACGGTGTGTCGAGGCGTGACGTCTGCATGTCGTGGTGGAGGCGGGTTGGATGCCCGGATGTAGGGCCGATGCCTTTCTTGATTGAAATGGGATAGTCGATCCCTTTGACCATCGTTGCAGCGATCTCTCCTTATTTCGGTTTGGACCGACGTTAGTTGTTGGAGCGGACCATTTAAGTCGTCCTCATCTACTCTTACTTAGGCACAATAGGCATTATGGATTTTTTCCCACGTGGTGGGAGGGTATTTCATGAGTCTACTTCGCAGTTTTTTGGTTGCTTTCGAGCCGCTTCTATTTAACCCATTTTGGAAGGCTGCTACCACCATCCCTTATGATATGTTCGGTAAGCTCATTCTTACCTGTTGAATCGGGCTAGGAAATACCAAAGTCCTTCGCCTGTCGTCTTCCTAACGGCGAAGATGTCATTTACCCTGGCTTCTGCCTTTTTCGCTCCTACATGGGCAGTGACGAATTTATCTGCCATTTCTTCGAATATTGATATTGACCGTGCCGGTAGTTGGGAATACCATGTCAGCACTCCCCCTATCAGAGTTTCGCCGAACTTTTTCAGCAACACCGATGACACCTATTCTTTCGACAGATCATTGCCTTTTACTATAGTGACGTGGTGGATTATGTGATCTTCCGGGTCCGTGGTCCATCGTATATTTTCAAGTATGGTGGAATTTTGAAGGTTTTTGGAATAGAGTGGGGGGCCACCCCTTCACTGTATGGTTGCTCAACAAATCGGCCTACGTCACATTTTGGTAGCAATGTCAGAGCGCCCGGTATTTTATCGACCCTTTCTTGATGCTCCTTCATCTGATCGCGGAGCGTTTTGTTTTCATTTTCCATTTCTTCAATTTTCTTTAAGATGGTCGCAAGTGCATCGTTACCTGCATTAATGAGAGCATGGGTGTTACATGTGCATGGACTTTCTAGCTCATCGGCGACAGTTGCAGTTTCTGCGTGTATTGTGCCTCTGATATCCCTTTGAACGGGTTTGTCGAGTATGTTGCTCAAGGTGTTTTTCAACTACTCTTCTAATAGCCTTTTCACAGCCGGTGGTGCTTCTCCTGCTGCGGATGTTGAGTTTTCCCTCTCGCGAGAGACAATCACGCTTTTGTGTGAAGGGGTTGAGGCATCTCCCTTAGGTGCAATGCTTGGTGTTGCATTTTCATTGTCTTCCCTGCCGGCTTCGTTGTTGGAATCTAGAAGGTTGTTCGTGACACCTACTATTGCCTTTAATCTTGCCTCCCCCTTTTATGCCATTGTTGGTCTTTGCGAGGCTAAGAAGAGGTTATTATCCCTTTCAAGGATCTAGACGAAACTAAAATCTCAACTATAGAAATCCCCACAGACGGCGCCAAATTGTTTGACTTAAAAGATATTTAAACCTTTTTGAATAAATCAATTAAAGAAAATGAAGGGGTAAATCTTAGCTAAGTATAATATACTCTAGAATGAAATGTATAAAAGAAGAACACAATGGATAATATTTCTCGATCTTGCGAAGATGAGTGAACGAACATTAAGGATGCCAATCTTCTATGTAGAAAAGTAGTGCAGTCAGTGTTCTTAGCTAAACAAGCAAAAAGTCCCCCCCCCCCTACAGGTTGTTTTTCCGCTATATATAAGGGACAAATCCCTTCTAAGCCCTAAAAGACATATCATAGGGAATATTCGAAAGAATATTCCTAATACTCCCTATTGGACCTACACTACTGTAAAAGTCATGCCGTCTCTGTTCGCTTGTTCTGTCGTCCTCCACAGGACGTCGAGCTACGCGGATCTCATCATTTTTTTGTATTCATCAATGGTCGTGGTCGTCCAAATTTGGACCCATACATGTAACTCCATATAGAAAGAGGAATTCGTTAATTGATAAGGAGCTCAAAGGATATTGAGAGCTCTTATCCAATAAGAAACTTTATAGTTGTTTGGACAATATTTGGTTGAAGTTGAAAAGAATAGTTCAAATTAAAGTTAAAATTGAAAAAGTGTATTTTTAAGTTGAAGTTGCATTTGAAAATAAATATCATTTGAAAAAAAAGTTAAAAATTTGTGTGTAAAAATAGTTTACTTGTTGTAACGACCCGGCCGGTCGTTTCGAGAATTTAAGCTCTGTTCGGCAGCGTAACATCCTGAACAGCTTCATATTATGTGTATCGATTTGCATGCATGGTTGAATTCAGTTACCGGATGATTCATAATCGAATTGGAAGAAGGATTCTAGTTTTAAAAGCTTAAGCGGTGAGAATTTGACTGGAATTTCACTTTTGAGTAAACGACAACTGAATGGTTTTGGATGATCTCAACAGCTTCGTATGGTGATTTTGAACTTAGGTGTGCATGCATCCGGATTTGAATTTGGAGATCTGTAGGGTAATTTGGAGCATTTCGGTGACAGTTGGAAAAGTTGAAGTTTGGAAAATGGAGAAGTTTGACCAAAAGTTGACATCGGGGTTGGAATGCGATTCTGAGAGCTGGAACACCTCCGTTATGTCATTTGGGACTTGTCTGCAAAATTTGGTGTCATTTCGGGTTGGTTTGATTGGTTTCGGCACGAGTTCTCGAAGTTGGAAGATTTGGAAGTTCATAGTTCGATTCGTGATGTGATTTGTATTTTCAGCATTGTCTGATGTGATTTGAGACCCCGAGCGAGTCCGTGTTAGGTTATAGAACTTTTTGTGGTTTTAGATGGGGTCCCGAGGGCCTCGGGTGTGTTCCGGGTGGGCTATGGGTCAATTTCTCCTATGTTTGAACTGTTGTTCTATTTTTCTGGTGTTCTTCTTCGCGATCGCGATGCTCCTTCTGCGTTCGCGAAGTGTCTCTACTGACCACCTCGATATCCTTCTTCGTGTTCGCGTTCAAACTCTTGCGTTCACGAAGGTTTGCTTTTTCCCTTCATCACGTTCGCGATTAGCCACCCGCATTCGCGAAGCTCTTCCTGGCAGCCTCATATTTCTTCTTCGGGTTCGCGTTCGCGTAGGTTCTGTTCCTTTTTCTTCCCGTTCGCACTTCTTCCCTTTCTCGAACGCGAGCCTTTCTCCGCGTTCGCGATGCTTTAGAACCTGGATAAAATATAAGTTTTTCAAATCGAAGGTTAGGGCATTTTCATCATATTTTGACTTGTAGAGCTCGGTTTTGAGCCATTCTTTGTGGGTTTTTCAAGAAAATCGATTGGGTAAGTGGTATTCACCTAGTATTTAATATATTCCATGATTTTACCTTCATTTTTATCATTTAATTTGTGTTTTGAGTTGAGGAAAATGTTATTTTGTTTAGAAAGTTTTCAAAATGAAAATTATGATTGAAGAACGAAATGGTATCGAAATTTGATAATTTTAGTATAGTTGAACTCGTATCGGATGGGTGTTCCGGTTTTGTGAAATTCACCAGGTTCCGAGGCGCGGGCACGGGGGTCGACTTTTGGGTCGATTTTAAGATTTTGATAAAGATTAAGACTTTATGAACCAGAATAATTTCATATGAGTTTTATTTGTGCTTTGAAGTTATTTTGGTTAGGTTTGAGCCGTCCGGAGGTTATTTCACCCGAGAAGTTTATTTTTGAGTATCGGTTTGTCTTTTTTGAGGTAAGTGTCTTGCCTATCCTTATGTGGGGCAGTGGGGGAACTACCCCTTAGGATTTGAGTCTTCTATGTTGATTGTAGTCTGTGTACGCGGGGTGACGAGTGCGTGCTCAGACTTATTTGTGGGAAGTTGGCCTTTTAGGGTTCTTAGGTCCTTATATTCACTGAGTATGAAGTTGTTCTTAATATGATTGGGTTCCTATTTACTAGTTTCACTTCTACATGCTTTAATTAAAATTAATTGCTTTAGGATTCACTCTTATTGCCTATTTGACTCTTATTTGACTTAACTGAAGATTTTACCCCTTATATATCATGCTATCTTTTCATAACTGCTTATCTTTATTTGAAATTATTATTATCTCATCCTATAATTGTTTAGTCTTAATTGAGGTTATGATTATCTTTCCGCTGCTTATCCTTAATAGCATTGTTGAATATCCTTCGTAATTGCTCAAACTTAAAAGAAGTTTAGGTATCATATATCTTAGTTGACTTGTCTTTATTTGGAATTATGTGACCCGTGCTAGCTTCCTTGTTGTTGAATTGTATATTGTGGGATCGTTGCTACATATTAGTTTTCCCTTATTGAGTTGTTCTCTTTACGCCTAGCATTCTTTACTATGGTTATTACTTGAGTTGATTTACTTGTTGTACTGTGTATTATTGTCACTGTTGCTATTGTACTAGTTGTGGTGATGCATGATTACGCCCAACTATGCCTTATAAAAAGGACAAGCAGTCGTTGCAAATATAATCTGAGTATTTAGCCCAGAGTCGAATCCCACGGGGAATTAACCTACCAATTACTTTTGTCAGACTCACTGAATTCTCTGTAGTCAACTTCCCAGATATTTTGAATAACACTTGGTGATAATTCTACTAACTATAACTGAATAAAATTAAGTAAACTAAAAGCTAATTATGATTGAGTTGTAAACAAATAAGAGAAGGATCTTAGGTTGTGATTTCCCCTATTGATGGAATCCTTTCCTGTTATGTTTCACATAGATTTGCCTAATCGTCTCTATCGATTGTTGATACCCAATTTTTTCCTATGTATACATAATACTTTCAAAATAGCATATACATGCATACATAAGCATACCCAAGTGTTTTAGTATTTTTCCGATCTTTTGAAGAGTTTTTTAAAAATTAATTTACTATCAATTTTAGTAGTACTAAATCCATAATTATTCCCAAAATCATCAATTTTGGTGAATAATTTATTTTATTCCCATATTTATACCAAAATATAGTTAATATAATTTTTGTAGATTTTTACAAATTTATTTGGTATTTAAAAGACTAAATTGCATGCAATTGCAATTATAGCCTATTTAAGATTAATAGCATTTTATAATTGTGAAATTTGTTCCAGTATTTTTAAATTAATATTTGTGTATTATTAACTGGCTCAGTGCTTTTAATTTGCTTCTAAAATCATTTTTACCATTTTTATAAAATAAAAGGGAAAAACTGGCCATTTAACATTTAGCCTCATTTCATTTCAATTACAGCCTATTTACATTTCAATTTTAGCCCTCAAATTAACCCAATCCTAACCCCCAGCTGGACCAGCCCAATTTCATCTTTTACCCGACCCATGACCCAATTAAAAAACCGGCCCGGTTTCCCATTTGATTCAGGTTGTTGATCATTTTGATCAACGACCATAATTTCCCCTTTCCTTTTTAATTTTTCAAACACCCTTAACCCTAATCACTTTCACCTAACTAGCCGCCATTGAATCCCTTCACCTCTCAAACTCTCTCAAAGGTTCTTCGGAACCCTAGTCGACCTCCACCCTTTTCAACCGTTACTTCATCGGAATCCATGGCTTCTCAGGCCATGGATGGCCCGTACTCACCCCCTCCACCATCAAATCGTGGTTGTTTGAAGCTTCGAGGCCCGACTCCGATGGCTCTCTTCAGAGTCTTCTCATATCTGCAATTCTATGGCTTCTCCGGCCATGCTCCGGCATATTCAAGCATTAGGAGCCTGATTCTAACTCATCCGATTCAAGATCGGACCTTCTTCCAAGACTTTCTCATTTCTAGGGTTTCGCCGAAACCCTAAGTTATTCGAGGTTCTTTCTCTGTTTGTTTGCTTAGATTTGTGTTGTATCTATGCTTTACTTGACATTTAAAGTGTTTTCCCCAAATTTTCTTTTCAAAATCGTTTGTCTTCGATTTAGGGTTTCTGAAAGTTTTTTTTTTCAAAAAAACATCTTTTTGATTCTTCCTCTTCTTTCTTTATGTGTGTTTGTATATATCATGCTCGTGTGACTTCTTTTACTACGCATGTACTATCCTTCTACTTTTCTTCTATACATGGTACTCCTGTGCTCACATGATTATCCTTGTTATGTTTTCATTACTCTTCTACTATATTGTGAAGTTCTTCAATTTTGTATGCTTTACTGGACTCTGTTCGTGTTCTTCCTAAATGTGTTTCATCTACTGTTTCTTAAGTTTGTATCACTTTTCTTCTGAACTTGCTTAAGTTCTGAGTTTTTCTCAAAACGTGTTCTCCATGCTCTTGACTGTGTATCATGTCTGTTTGTTTCTCATGAGTCTCTGAAAGAGACCTCTAAGCCGGTTATCTGTCCTTTCATCTCTGATTCTGATTAAAGTTGAAAACCCTAGGCTTTGGATTTTGGCAAGTTTTATCTTGGACTAGGGTTCTACTTTGGGACCCTGGACTCTCAGACTCATTATGAGTCTACAAACTGAACTCGTATCCCTTTGCTTATGATTCTAAACCTTTCTATGTTAGACTCTTTTCTAAGTAACATGACAGTTCCTTCTTGATTCACCTATTTGTATGCTTTATATATGAGAAACTCTGCTTTCAAGAGGTTTTTACCAACTAATAATTGATTCCGAAATCCTCTAATGGGGGTTTGATTGATTGTTACTGATTTTCTTTGATTGAACCTCCTTTACCTTTTTCTGACTTGGTTCTTTCGAATTGAATTTGTAATTTTGATTTCCCTGGCTGTTTGATTGATTCCCTTTCCTTATTTTTCACAAACCGTGTACCATTGGACTTTTGCCTTAAATAAACCCTATGTATTTACCCTTCTTGTACTACTTTGGAAAAGATTTTAATCCAATTCTTTCCTTAATTCTCTTCTACCCGTTTGAAATCAGAATCCCTTAACTTAAGGGAGATTCTGTGTGATTTATTGCAAACTATTCCCTTACCTTTTCTTACTTGCTTTTTGCACTATAAAAGGGGCATGACCCTTCTGCACTTAGACACCTTGAACCTTCAGTTCAATACTTCGAATTCAACACTTTACACACACACCTCTCAATTATAATACTCTTTCAACATTCTACTCTTTCTAAGATCTTTTGGAACTGTTTGCTTGCAACTTGGCTTTCTCAAGACTTCTTTTACTTGTTTGTTTTCCCTGAAACTGGTATGTTCTAATTTAACTTTTCTGCCTCACTCCCCTATGTTTTTATTTACAGTTTCTGCAAGCTTGTTTACTTTACTGTTCATGTTCAGTGATTAATGGTAACTATGTAAAAAAAAATTCTTTGCATCTGCTATTTGTTATGAATTCCCAATGCCCTCACTCCCTTCTATGTGTTTGAGTTAAGATTCATGGCCTGACAGCATCCAAATTGCTGCTTAGGTCTGAACCTAATCCTCAATGGATCCCAACTCTCAAAATATGGCTAATAGGCTAGTCAGGGGTGTGCCAACACTCCTGATTGTTGGGCATGACCACCAGCCTGCCATGGCTCTACCTGTAAATCCCCTATATGCACTTACATTTACTCTTAGATTCTAGGTGCTGCGCCCCTCTTATGAGCCTTGCTTTGGGACCTTGAGTTCCCTCTGAACTTGGACATCTGAGAGCTGGCATTTCCACACTGTACTATGCTCTTAATTCTGCAATATTTGGGTTGAAAGCACTGCCCGGAGTCCATTTGAGGCTCTTGAGGAACTTTGACACATCCCAAATAAGAGAAGGCTTTGGAAATCTAATCTTGGAAGTTTGTTCACCTCATATTGTTGGACCTTGAGTCTGAATTAGGCTCCTTGGTTGTAGCTTAATTTCTGATGTAATTTTACTTTTCTTAATTCATTCTTGTCTGTACTATGTTGTAATGTTCTAGTGAAAAAGGGGGAGTCACTTATGTATGCAAAGGGTAGACAACATGCTCATAGGTGTTACCATTTATAATTTCTGCACTTCTGCACTAGAAATCTTGCCTATAGGTTTTCCGAACCTATGCATATATAGAAATCCTGCCTATAGTTTTCTGCATTCATGCACGTCATATAGAAATCCTGCCTATAGTTTTCTGCATTCATGCACGTCATATAGAAATCTTGCCTATAGTTTTCTGCATTCATGCACGTCGTATAGAAATCCTGCCTATAGTTTCTGCATTTCTGCATCTTACATCTATCATTAGGCAAACAGTCATAGGTTAAATAATAATCAATTGCATTCTAGATACCATGTCTATAGGAAGCCTGCACTTTCATAATCGTTTTAAAACAACAACGCCTAGAAATCATGCCTATAGGAGTAACCTTTGAATCTGATTCGCTTATGTCATCTGCAAGCTTAAAATCAGTTACAATGTTGTCTAAAATCTGCAGAACTTTCATTTTTTTATAATCAGTAAGTTTTCTTTAAAATCAGAGAAAGCACTGTTAGATATCATGCCTATAGGTCTCACTTAGGCAAAACATTAGGTAATTAATTAACTGCATCAGTCTTTGATAAATACAACCAGGGAAGGCTAATTCAGACTCATCATTTGAGAAATATGTGATGAATCAGCCTATCCCACGCTTTAATTTGACTTCAGACCATAACCAGTACATGCAAGACATGTCAAACAATCTGTCTTTAAATGAGGAGGCTTGTTCGAGCCCTTTAAACTATTATGTGTTATACTCATACCTGCCTTATATGTTTTGATTGTCGCCCTAGGATTTTGTCCTTTTAAAACTCTGAAAACCAAATCTCCCTTCCCTTTAGGACTAGTAGTCCCAAATGCCTCCGGGACTGATAGGATTGGGGCGGGTACTAGCATGCAATAAGTAACGATACTATTCCGCGCTTAATACCTTAACGGGATGGGAAAGGGTTGATATGGATATGATGACCGGTGCACTAATACCACGTGCAACCCCTCTTCTGAGGAGAGATTGCCGGGTATTGCATTGATGTGATTCATATTGTTTGTAAACCTAGGACCCCCTCTCTTTTAACTTGTTATATTATCAGAACTATTTCTGCTTTCCTTATTCTCTCCAAACTTTCAATTTGCTTGCAATAAGATGTGAAAATCCCCTTCTATTTGAGGCCCTTAATTGCTTACTTGATTATGTGAAGTCACAATTGTAACATGGCCGGGAACCACACTAGTGGATCTTGAGGGGTGCCTAACACCTTCCCCTCGAGATAATTTCTAGCCCTTACCCGAACTCTGGTTCTTCAAACTCAAACCCTTCTTAGTGTCCTAATGCACTTAATCATTAGGTAACGACTCTTCAATTTCCAAAACCCAATTCCCAAAAGGGAACGGGTTGTCATCCTAAATGTCACAAGCCCGATTTTGCGAGAAAAAGGGGGCGCGACAGCGTGGCGACTCTGCTAGGGATATTCTTTAGGTTTTTACCATTTCATGTTATTTGTGACTTTACTGCATCTTTATTGCCTTTATTTAATGTCTTTATTTCTCTTCTATTACGAAACTGACTTGGCTCCTTGTTTCTTTTCTTTAATGCTTTCCTTTACTGCTTTCCTTTAATACTGTTGTAATTATGAGCAATTATTGTAATCATTACTTTATGAATGTGCAAATACATGACAACTTGTTTCATTCTTGTAACTGCATATTCAACATCATATTCCACTCGTGCCAAACAAAATACCATAGTAACGCTTATCATGAGTGATTACGCCCTTCCGATATCATTACCCCTAAATTTGGCAAAGGCGTATTTGCGGTAAAACCAGTCGATCAACGGTTCTGTGCCTTTCCCTCTTGAGTTGTCCACTCAAGGGTACCCATCTAATACCTCATAGAAACCCTACTTTATTCAATTGTGCATGCATCACTGTCAAAACCTAGCCGAGTCAGTTATGTTGTCCACATAATGACTCTTTAAGATAGCCTTGTCCAAAGTCCACTGGGTTCCCTGGGAACCCAAACGGACGTTACCATATTCTGTGCATTTATTTGGAGAACTAAATGCTGCTTATGCTAATTATTGGTTTAAATGGCTGAGTCCGGCGGGGTAAGGGTCTAACACTTTGTTTTGCAGAAATGAGGCACGAAATCCCCAGATTTGGCATGGTCACCAACATTCACCCAAGGTTGCTAAGCTGGTGGGAGGATCTTCACTCCAGTGATCAGGCTCTTGTCCGGAAATACCTAGGAAATTTGCCTTCTCTCCTGGAGATCCAACCCAACAACAAAATCATAGAGGTTGCTACTCTGTTCTGGGATTGTGATAGGTCTGTGTTTCACTTCGGGGAGATTGAGATGACACCTCTGCTCGAGGAAATAGGAGGATTAGTTGGTATTCCGTGGGAGACTCCGGGTTTACTTATGCCGGAAAATTGCAAGGGTAGGGGTTTTCTTAAAATAATGGGCCTAAAGAAAAACACATATTTGACCTGTTTGAAGGATTCCTACATTCCTTTCGACTATTTGTACAAAAGGTACGACCATAGTAACTCCTACCACACTTACCCAGATGAATTCGCCCTTACCTCATTGGGCATATCCACAGAAGGGTCTTTGTCTTTATGTTCTGCTTCTTGGGGATGATAGTGTTTCCTATGAAGAAAGCAAGGATTCAAACCAGGTTAGCTATGGTCAATAAAACCTTAATGGAGGAAATTGGTGGGCAACCCTTTAGCATAGTGCCCATGATCGTTGAAGAAGTGTACCGAGCCTTGGAAAAGTGTCAACAAGGAGCCCCACACTTCGAAGGCTGCAACTTGCTACTACAGCTCTAGCTCATGGAGCATCTTCAAAGGGGTGAATATTGGCAAGAGATTCAGCGTAGAGACTTGGACGATCATATAGCCTTCCATCAACCAAGGCGAATGAACTACGTGCCCAACATGTTTGCTCGGCCAGAAGACGCCAAAGGGTGGGTCGAGCTATTTGAAAATCTAACTGAGGATCAAATACAATAGATGTTTGAGTGGTTCCCTACTGAAGAGTTCATCGCCCGATCTAGGGATGCTCCATTTCTAATACTGATCGGTTTGACAGGAACCTACCCTTATGTCCCTCTCTGAGTTATGAGACAGGCTGGTAGGAAGCAGGTTATACCAAGGGTCGACAAGATGAGTCACTTACCGGCTGATTTCCAAGCTGATGATAGTCCTTATAAGTGCCAAGCTCAGCATATGTGGCATTGCAAGATCATCATGGGAAGAGATACTATTGAGCCAGATAGATACCATGATGGCTGCACCCCATACTATTCAGGATGGCTGGAGGATAATCACAATGGTCTAGGCCATCCTGGGTTTGTTCGAGGTCACAGGATCATCGATGAAAAGGCTGAGGCACAGGTCAAGTATAACCAGTTGCGCAAGAGGATACGGGAATGCGAAAGTGAGCACCGGGAGATTCAAGAAGCCCATCAAAAACTGATTGAAGAATGGAAAGATATGGCTGTCAGTGCCAACAAGCGACTAGGGTATTTGGAGTGGGGTTTAGTGGAATTGGAAAGGAAGTTCATCCAGAGGATTGAAAAATGCCAGAATGCTGAAGGAAGCAAAGGAGGACACTTGGCTAGATCCTATTTGCTGTTGAGACTACGTGAGCTGGTAAAGCTGTTCGATGGAGCTAAAGATGCCGAGTCTGGGGAAGGTCCTTCTGGGACCAAGTAGTTAGGAGTCTTTTCTTTCGTTTTAAAAATGTAATAAGGCCAACGACCATTAGTGACATTTTATGTTTTTGCTATTTTAGTGTCGTTTTGGACTCGTCTTATTTTTATCAATAAAATGAGGCATTTAGCATTATAAGTTCTCCAAATCAACTTGTCGTTAGGCCTACCTCGGGCACAATGAGGCTCCCAAATTAGGACACGATTTATATTCTTGCACTATGTGTTTAAATATTGCAATGTTTTCTTCTCATAATCTGCACTAACTTGCTATCTTTTTGTTTTTTACCTTTTGTTTATTCCCCTCCCCAAAGGTTAGTTCATGAACTCTGGCATCGTCATCATACTCCACAAGATCTAAGGGCCCTCCACCTCCTTCTCCTCCGAGTCCTATCAGAAACAAGAACAAGGGGAAGATGGAAGATTTGAGCAATATTAGAAAGGAGAACTCAGTTGAAAGGGTAGAGGTTCCTCAGGGTATTCAGGTTTCCAAGGAAAGTGCCTCTCAGCTCGAACAGAAGTTATTGAAGTTTCAGGAAGAACTGGACCAAATTCGGAACTTGGCGAATTTGTCATTTTCCCTCACTACCCCAAATGTCAACTTTGTCAACACTCAAAACCCCCCACACCTCCACAAAGCATCCTGAAGTCACAAAACCAACCTACTCTCCATCACCACTGCAACACATGCCACACTTCAGACAACACCATCCCTGAACCACTAAAGTCCACAAATGATCATCCCCACAACACCCCATCTATGTGGAAACCATACGACACTATACTCAACCTATTTCAAGCACACCTGAGTCTGATGAAAAAAGACTCTATTATCAAGAA
Organism: Nicotiana tabacum; assembly: GCF_000715075.1. Taxonomy (NCBI): domain Eukaryota; kingdom Viridiplantae; phylum Streptophyta; class Magnoliopsida; order Solanales; family Solanaceae; genus Nicotiana; species Nicotiana tabacum. The sequence goes on along the minus strand of NC_134099.1, from coordinate 146,525,955 downwards.
TCTGGTTGTGGAACTCAAGAAGCTGACTAGCAGAGTTCAGGGTGTTGAAGGAAGCAAGGAGATTGAAGGACTGAATTACGAGGACCTTTGCATTCAGCCATATGTCGAACTTCCTGAGGGGTACAAACCTCCCAAGTTCAAGATGTTTGATGGCACAGGGGATCCTAGAGTCCATTTGAGGATGTATTGTGACAAGCTGGTCGGAGTAGGAAGGGATGAAAAGATTCGCATGAAACTCTTTATGAGAAGTGTGAAAGGAGATGCTTTGTCTTGGTACATCAACCAAGACCCTAGGAAGTGGTCAAATTGGGTAAGTATGGTGTCCGATTTCATGGACAGGTTCAGGTTCAACGCGGAAAATGCACCAGACGTGTTCTACATCCAGAACTTAAAAAAGAAACCCTCGAAGACATTCCGTGAGTATGCTACTCGTTGGAGATCAGAAGCCGCTAAGGACAGACCGGCTTTAGAAGAAGAACAAATGAACAGGTTTTTCGTCCGAGCTCAAGACCCACAGTACTATAAAAGGTTAATACTGATTGAAAGCCAGAAATTTTCCAACATCATCAAGTTAGGGGAAAGGATCGAGGAAGGTATCAAAAGTGGTATGGTAACTAACTTTGAAGCTTTGCAGGCCACCAACAAGGCTCTACAGTCTGGTGGCACGTCCAAGAAAAGGGACGTGAGCGTCGTGATGGTTGCACAAAGAACAAAATCCCCAATTAAATACCAAACCTACCCGATAACTCCACTCACATATCAACCTACCCCAAATTACCAAGCACTCTCGCCCTCTTACCAAGCTCCACCGCCTACTTACCAATCATCTCCATCTCCCAGATATCAACCCACTTTTCCCAGATATTCCCAACCCGAACATGTCTATCAAGCCTACAATACTCAACCCTCTCACTATCAACCACCTCCCACCCGCCAAAACTTTCCTAGACCCCGACCAAACTTCGATCGCAGACCCCCCAAACATTATACCGCCATTGCCGAACCTATCAATCAGCTGTATAAAACACTTAAAGCTACTGGTTACATCACCCCTATCCCTACCATAAACCCCAAAAATCCCTCTCAATGGGTCAACCCAAACAAAACTTGTGCATACCATTCTGGCATGAAGGGGCGTACCATTGATAAGTGCCGCTCTCTGAAAGATAAGATCCAAGCTTTGATTGACAACAAGATCATCATAGAAAAGGAGTCAGCTCTGAATGTCCGCAACAACCCTCTGCCTGACCACAAGGGTGGGGGCGTTCACGTGATTGAGATAAAGGATGATTGGGACCCCAAAGGGTCGATCGGATTGATCGCTGAAGGTGACGAGACAAAGGAACCAATAGTTACACTTAATCCGATCGTGGTCCAGATCCAGCCTTCTAAAAATGCTGAAGTAGACATGTCCATACCACTTGAGTTCGAAGAACCTTCTTCTACAAAGACGCCAGGACCTATTGAGGTCGAGTTTGGGTCTCCAAAGACACATGTACCATTCGAAGTGGTTGTGTTACCATCCAATACAAAGGTACCCATCCCGGTGGCCATGACAACCGTAGCACCGTTCCATACGAAGGCCATACCATGGGATTACACCACCGAGGCGAGAAGGAAAAGGAAAACCAAATCTGGAGAAGCAATTGCAGCACAGGGTATGACAAGAATCGGCAGGGTTTATAGCCTAGAACACCTAGCCGAGTCTAGTAAGCAGGCTTCTGGACGACCAACTGTCACTGAAACCGGGCCTGATGATCTCTGGAGGAAGATACAAGTCAAAGAGTATTCGGTCATTGATCAGTTGAACAAAACGCCAGCCCAGATCTCTATCTTGGCTCTACTACAAAGCTCTGACACACAAAAGAATGCCTTATTGAAGGTGCTGAGCGAGGCATATGTACCTGGTCGCAGCAAACTCAACCTCACACAATGGTAGGAAGAGCGGGCGCTAAGACTTTTACCCGAATAGTGGTATCGGGGTCAATTTCCACAGGGAGCTTGGAATGGAGTTGCGTATTTGTTCAGACTAGGAATGTGTGTTTGCTCCTAATTGTACTTCTAACATTTTTTGGGGTTTTTGTTTAATAACTACTATTATCAACTACAAGTTTAAGCTAATTTATGCTGAAGGTATATGTTCTAAGTTGTGATTAATATAGAGAAAGGCACTAGGGTCGTGGCATCACCTAGGTGGTTAACTAACGGGTAGAGACTACTAATAATAGATTGACATATTTGGGATCAATGTTATAACCATTGCACAATTGTACCCACTCTCACACCTCTCGGTAGGGAGAGAAAATTTGCCCAATTGACTCTCTCGAGACCAATTGGGTAGGCCAATTAGACCAAGCAACTTGGGTTCAAGTAGGGTGATTACTCTCTCGAGGTTTAACCCGTTAATTGGAACTACCATTTCTCATGGGTCCACCCCAATTCCTTGTTGGGTCAATTTTGGGGTCATAGACTCTCTTTCTCAAGAAGAGTAAAGACCCACTAAGCTAGAATCAATGTTTGCAACCATCAATCCTTAATTAAACCATAAAATTAACCCAAATAACAAACACCCAATATCAATCTATCATTAAGAAGCAACACCCATTAATTACCCACACTAGGGTTGAGCCACAACCCTAGCTAATGGGTTTAGCTAGACATAATTAAAGAAGAAACTGAAGAAATAGAAGATGAAACAACCATATTAATTAATTACTAATGTTAAACTACAATAATCTATGATGAAACCAAGCTATAAATGCCCAAAATAGGCCAAAACATAAGTCTCACGAGTGCAGCAGCTATCATATGTACCAAACTTAACCTAAAAATGGTAAAATATTCTATTTATAGTGGGCTGGAAAAACTGGACAAAAATGCCCCTGCGGGGTTAGTGCGGACCGCAAAAAGTTGGCACGCAGCCGCACTGGGTTGCTTGACCTCTGAATCTTGCTCTCTGAAGATGGTGATGCGGACCGCACAAAGTTGGAATGCGGCCGCATGAAGACTGGCGCAGACCGCACAAAGTTGTTGTGCGGCCGCATAAATGGTTTTGGCAGCTTCTCTGAACTTCACTGACGCGGACCGCGTGACCATAGAGTGCGTCCGCATGGAGAGGGACGCGGGCCACATGAAGTGGGATGCGACTGCGTGGTTTGCTTCTGGAATATGGTACTCTCTGAACTTCTTGGACGCGACCGCATAGCAAGATTGTGCGGCCGCATGAGTGAGACGCGGGCCGCATGAAGTGGGAAGCAGCCGCATGAGTGAGACGCGGGCCGCATGAAGTGGGACGCAGCCGCATGAGTTTGACTTGTAGTTTCACAGTCTCTGAACTCCTATGATGCGGCCGCATGACATGATGGTGCGGTCCGCACCAAGTTCTGAATATCCTTACTTTAATGATCTTTGACACTTGAGCAGGTTTCACTCCGATTTGAGTCGATCTTTGACGATTTATCACTTTATAGCTCAAACCTACAATCAAGCACAATCTGTAAGCATTTTGGGACTATTTTGTAGCAAATTACACTCAAAGCGCAGGCAAGTATGGGTATAAAACATGTTAAAATCCTACTTATCAACTCCCCCAAACTTAAATCTTTGCTTGTCCTCAAGCAAACAAAATAAGACCCACCCCTCAAAGGCAACATCCAAGCAATTTCAGCTTATCCTAAAGTAACCTCAACAAGCATCAACTGGGACTAACAATTGCCCTCAATGCGAAAGCATCATTAACACATTTAAACTTTGAAAACTTGTGGATCAAGTGTGACACAAGAGCATCAAGAGTTGACACATTTCATCAAAGAACTTTTCCCAATTACTTTAATCATTGTGGAACCCAAACTCACACATCCTCAACTCTCCCTAAGTGAACCTCACCTTTTAGAGTATTGACACACAAATTGAGGTTGATGGATTTTCACTCATCTCTCTCAAGGAAGAGGCCACAAGTCCGGCTCTAAGTACCATATGCTTGCCCCTTATGTAAGTATCCACTAATGTAGGTTCCCTTCAACTCAAAATCATGTAGGGCTTTTGTGGAGTCATTGTGAAGGCTTTTGGGTAAGGGTAGGACATATTTTTGTTCAAGTGGGTTCAATCTTCCCTTAAGCACTTCTTTTGATTCATTTTGGCACACTTTCTTGACTCATTTGAGTATTCACTTCTTTTTCAACGGGTTAGAGAGACACATTGTCACCCTTTCTTATGCAATTCAACACATTTCTCCTTTTTCTACTTTTTCCACACCCTTTTTCACTTTTGTTTTCTTTGAATCCCCTTTCTGACCTTATTCAATTCGGTCTTTCTTTTTGTCTTATCTTTTCTTTCTTTTTCATTACCTTTCTTTTCTTTTGCTTTTGTACCTTTTACCACATTGTTTCCTTTCTTATCTCCCCTCTCCCCCCAAACTCAGATATTTGCCATCTACTCAAGGGAAGATTTGGGTGCCAAGAGAGGGTATCATTAAGAATGGGTATAGGCTTGTAGCTTTGGTTCTTGAAAGAAGAAGGTTCAAGGCTCAAAAGGGTTAACTAGGGATCATTTCATTGGTAGGTCATGGAATTGTTCAATCTTAGCATTTTGGATCAAGGAGAGCCTACAATCACTTCTCAAGCCAAATTTCACCTAGGATTTCGCCTCAACAAACATTCGGGGCAAGTTCTAGACCATCGGCTCGGGACTTGGACTCGCAAATCGAATTCTCACCACACACACTCAAGGATTGCTAAAGATATCGAGTCGAGGGCCCACAATGACCTTAGATACAATTCAAGTGCACAATGGTCCAATACGACCACATGATGACTGTTTGGTCAACACAATAGTCTCAAGGCCACGACTTTCACCATCCTGAGCACAACATTATGTCTTTGACCATGGGATCAAAGGCAAATGTGTTAGGCCCAAGTGAAGCTTTCCCTAAGGTACCCTTGACTGAAAAACTTGAAAATCAAAAAAATAAAAATAAAAAACGGACTTAAACCCTTAAGAAGGTTGTCACGCCATCTATAATTGGGAAGAGCCACCCGGTTCGCACAACACTCTACCCTTGGAAAGAACCGTGACATTAAGAAAACCAAGGGCTTATTGCAAACGCCAAAACAAAACAAAAAGCTACGAGCCTACTATGAAGCTAAAAATGAAAATTTTTAACGAAAATAGAAAAACCGAATGAATATGTACAATAGGGGGAGTAGAATATACAGCGGGGGGAATGGATATGTACATAAAGTAGAAAAGTAACTAGAATGAAAAGTTATATACAGGCCAACTATCAACTAGCAACATAAGCTAAGAGTCAAATAAATATGTACAGTCATCCCAAATGTATCAACCATCAAAATAGTAGGGCGCACCCCCACGAATAAAAGTTGGCATTGTCCCCAATGCCAACTACCAAAATAACCATATAAACAGAGAAAGGATATAGAGTGGCTCCTCAAGCCTGATCCGTCGTCATAGGCTGATTAGTGGTCCCTTGGTCCTCTGTACTGGCGGGAACCTCAGACTGATTCCCGGCCTGCTGCTGCTGCTAGGACAGGGGCCGGGTCATGGACCGGCTGAACATCTGGTGGACCACTGGAAGTATCCTCCTGAACCTGTGCTACCTCTATCACAACACCCTCAGTGTTAGGAAGCTTCCTTTTCTTCCTTGGGTGTCTAGGCTCCTCCTCCTGCTGTGGCTCCTGTACAACTACTGCTGGTGGAGGTGCTGACTCATCAAAGAACAAGTCTAAAGGCAGCTGGTCTGCCTTTAGCTTGTCAACCTCAGCTCGGAGCACCTTCACCTCTTCCTTAGATGCCCGGGATTTTCTCATCTTCTTGTGTTCTCTGGAAAGCTCCTTTAGAGTTTTGCCCTGTGCATCAACTGCCTTTGTCAAGGCAGCCTGAGTAGCCAAAATCTTCTCCTGGTTGGCCAGGAGTGTCTTCAATGTCTCCTCAATGGACTGAGGAATCTCAACGGTGGCTGGAACAGACTGGGCCACAACTGTGGTAGCCAAAGTGGACAACTTGGATGTCGAGACTGACATCCAGTTGTTCAAACTGGCTAATGTCTTTGCTAACTGTTGGGCCGTGAAGGGGTTGGATTTGGAGGTGGGAACCACTGGGCCAATTGAAGAACTAAGACCCGTAGAGGAGGATGGGATGTCCGGAACAGTAGTGGCAGCAGAAGTAGGTGGCTCAACAGAAGCCTCTACCACAACTGGCTCCTCAGACTGGCCAGTCGGGGCAGAGGTGGATGTTTTTCCCTTCTTATCCCCCTTCGAGTTGTCTAGCCCCTGAATACTAAACCATGAAAACGGGGACACCAACTGGACTCCAACATCGAAGGGGTATTTCTTCACCTTTGCATCTTTAAAGTACATTGTGAGGGTGTTCGGGTAGGGGTAGTTTCTATCTGCATCAATGCCAATGGATGTGATCACACTGTACATAACATTCCCCACATTAATGGGGAAACCTGCCATAATGGATGCAATGAGAACAGCTCGGGCGATTGGAATGGTCTGGTCATGGGACGAAGGGTCCAACCTGTTGCATACAAAAGTTAACCATCCTCTCGTCTCAAAATTGAGGTCCTTTCGCATTATTTTCTTCCCACCTGAATCCACTCCAGAATAGTACCCGGCTGAGCTAAGAACTGTGCCATCGAAGGACGAGCTTCCTCTTTCAACTCTAACTTCTCTTTGTACAGAGAGTCATCCTCCTCATTGAAACCCAAATACTCGTTCAATGCCTCTCCCGAGAACACTATCTTCTTATCCCGCACTTTGGTTGCAATTGACCCTTCTTTGGTGTGGGCCACATTGCTGTAGAATTCCTTCACCATATGTTCATTTGCATCGACCAGCTCATCTTTGAAGAAATTCCACCCCACTCTAATAATAAATTATTCATGGACTCGTGGAAGGTAGGGTAACAAATCCCGGGTGACTACTCTTCTTTCTGGAATCACCTTCTTCTTGGGCCACACTTCCCGAAATTTATGAAAGGCCACCTCGCTGACAAATTTGTCCTTCCATACAACTGGGTTTCTAGTTCTTTCAATTCCCCCAACTCCAAGTACCCCACTGTACGGGACCTCCTCATCACTCTTGTTTTTATCTTCTGCACCCTCCCCGGATTCTGAAGTTGTGGGGGAGGTGGAGTATTTGGCAATGCCTACTTCTGAGCCCTCAGACGACTCAGGTTGTATAATAGTTGGAACTTTAGCTGGGCCTGCGGGGGCTTTCCTCGAATCAGTTGAGACATCCTGGGAGGGGAGGTATTCATTCCCCGACTGCTCCTCATCACTCACCACCTGCTTTCTTATTTTTAGCTTTGGTTGGGGAGTGAGTTTCTTCAATTTTGCTTTACCTCCCCGGGAGGGGTCACCTCCTCGTCCGGGTTGTTTAGCTCCACGCCCTCGTTATTTAACCATTTTATGCACACAAATAATTCTAACATTGTTAGTTCAGGCAATTGCAGAGTTTAAGTACAGAACAGAAACACAGACAGAGAACAGATGATAGCAGTGCGGATCGCACAAACAAGGCATGCGGACCGCATTGACCAAGTTGGGAAATGAACACCTCTTTGATTAGGAACCATGCGGACCGCATGAACAAGGGGTGCAGCCGCGTGGGGGCCAACGCGGTCCGCACAAACTGGTCATGCGGCCGTATTGGCCATACTATTAAAAATTGGTTCCCTCTAAACCTCACCCACGCGGACCGCACAAACATGGGATGCGACCGCATGGGCCATGGAGCGGACCGCACAAACCAGGCATGCAGCCGCGCTGGGAAGTATCAACCTTTAGGCTCAAGTCTTACGCGGACCGCGTAACAGAATGATGCGGCCGCGTAAAAGGCATGCGGACCGCATAATTAGGGAGTGCGGCCGCGCTAGGCTTTCATTATAGGGGTAATTAGGGTTTTACAAAAAAATCTCAAGTCTTTCACGTTTTAGCATCCTACTTTGTCCCTACTCATTTATAACATGCCCATTATTTCAAAGAACAACAAGAACAATATAAAACCATCCTAATCATGAAACGACGAAGAACAAAAAGAAAAACGAAGAAGTTATGACTAGGGAAACATGTATAAAGTTTAAATTAATATTAAGTAAAGACTAATGTGAGAGATATGTTACCAAGAAAGCGAAGAAATGCTCTTGATATTAACACTAAGAAGGGTCTCTGATATGAACAGTAACTTTTAGGCCTCAGGGTCAATTTTTGCAAAAAATTCTAATGAAGACCCTAATGGCCTATTTATAGGAAACACAGCGGGGCCCAGCACTTACCGTCCAGTGCGGCCGCGTGAACACGACTGCGGGTCGTGCTGGGACTTTACCATTTACCTGTTGCTAAAACGAAGGCACGCGAACCGCATGATACGGGCTGCGGCCGCATGAGAACCACGCGGGCCTCTCAAAGTGGGACGCGGCCGCGTGAACGCAGTTCAGAGACTGATCATTCTTGGCCTTTACCGGTGCGGATCGCACAAGCAAGGGTGCGGCTGCACTAGCTATCTTCAGAAACTTGGCAATATTTTCTTTGGCCGGTGCAGACCGCACAAAGTGGGATTGCGGCCGCACGGTCACTATTCAGAGACTGTGCACTTTTTGCACAGTTGTTTTGCACTGGTTCAATCACAATTCCTGCAACATCTCACAAACCATTAGCTCAAAAATTCTAATCTACAACAGAAATCAAAAAGAAAGAAAAAGACATGGGTTGCCTCCCAAGAAGCGCCTGATTTAACGTCGCGGCACGACGCATGTTACCATCAAAGTCACTTCAAATGAATGAGTTCCACCACGTGGCTGTCATCAAACTTTCCCAAGTAATGCTTGACACGATGCACATTGACCCGGAAAACTTCACCATTTTTGTTCTTGAGATCAATAGCACCAAATGGGATTACACCAACAACTTCAAATGGACCACTCCACTTAGACTTAAGCTTTCCCGGGAATAACCTCAACCGGGAGTTGAACAGAAGAACCATGTCACCAACTTTGAATTCCTTCCCTCAGGCATACTTATCGTGAAGGTACTTCATCTTGTCCTTGTACAAGGACGAGCTGGAGTAGGCATGAAATCTAAACTCATCTAGCTCATTGAGTTGCTCAACCCGGAGATTCGCAGTGACATCCCATTCTAAGTTCAATGTTCTCAAGGCCCACATAGCCTTATGCTCCAATTCCACCGGAAGATGACAAACTTTCCCAAACACCAACCGGTACGGAGACATACCAATCGGGGTCTTGTAAGCTGTCCGATAGGCCCAAAGAGCATCATCTAATTTCTTCGACCAATCGGTCCTATTGGCATTGACAGTTTTGGACAAAATACTCTTGATCTCTCGGTTGGAAACCTCAACTTGGCCACTCGCTTGAGGATGATAAGTAGTGGTCACCTTGTGATTTACACCATACTTGGCAAGCAATGAATCAAAAGCTCGGTTGCAAAAATGAGAACCACCATCACTAATGATTGCACGTGGAGTGCCAAACCTTGTGAAGATAATCTTTTTCAAGAACGCCACCACACTTCGAGCTTCGTTGTTGGGAAAAGCGACGACTTTGACCCGTTTTGACACATAATCAACAGCTACCAAGGTATAGGTGTTCCCAAAAGAACTAATGAACGGCCCCATAAAGTTGATACCCCACACATCAAAAATGTCCACCTCTAGAATTGTGTTGAGAGGCATCTCATCCTTTTTTGAAATCCCACCGGCTTGTTGGCATTCATCACATCTCTTGACAAAATCACCGGCATCTTTAAACAAGGAGGGCCAATAGAAACCGCAACTAAGCACCTTAGAAGTCGTCCTCACCCCGTCATGATGGCCACCATAGGGAGAGGAATGACAAGCCTCCAAAATACTCAACTATTCTTCTTCCGGGACACATCGACGAATCACACCATCGGTGAAAATCTTGAACAAATATGGTTCATCCCAATAATAATCCAAACTATCCTGCTTGAGCTTCTTCCTTTGGTTAGAAGGGAGCTCATACGGGATTATACCGGTCACAAGATAATTTGCCACATCGGCAAACCACGACATATCATGCATAGATACCGCAAGGAGTTGTTCATCCGGGAACGCATCATTGATCTCAAGGCCGTCAGAAGACCTCCCCTCTTCCTCCAAGCGAGACAAGTGGTCCGCCACTTGATTTTCACTTCCTTTCCGGTCCACAATTTCTAGATCAAACTCTTGAAGAAGTAGCACCCATCTCATCAACCTTGCTTTTGAATCTTTCTTGGTCATCAAATACCTAAGGGCGGCATGATCGGTATGGATAATCACTTTGGCCCCCATAAGGTATGGTCGGAACTTTTCCATGGCAAACACAATAGCTAGCAACTCCTTCTCGGTGACTGTATAGTTTCTTTGAGCTTCATTCATCGTCTTGCTTGAGTGGTACACCGGATGGAACATCTTGTTGATTCTTTGGCCCAAGACCGCCCCTACCGCAACATCACTAGCGTCGCACATGAGCTCAAATGGCAAGCTCCAATTGGGTGCGGTAATGATAGGGGTAGTTGTCAACTTGTGTTTTAGAAGCTCGAAAGCCTCCATGCATGTCTCATCAAAGACAAACTTGGCCTCCTTCTCTAACAACTTGCACAATGGGTTAGCTACCTTAGAGAAATCTTTGATGAACCTTCGGTAGAAACCCGCGTGCCTCAAAAAGCTCCTCACCCCTTTGACAGAAGTAGGGGGAGGTAACCTTGAAATGACTTCAATTTTGGCTTTGTCAACTTCAATACCTCTCTTTGAAATCTTATGACCCAATACAATACCCTCTTCTACCATAAAATGACATTTTTCCCAATTGAGAACTAGGTTTGTATCTTCACATCGGGCCAACACACGGTCCAAATTTGTCAAGCATTCTTCAAAGGAGTCCCCCACCACGCTAAAATCATCCATAAAGACCTCCAATATATCTTCCACCATGTCGGTGAAAATTGCCATCATACATCATTGAAAGGTCGTTGGGGCATTACACAATCCAAACGGCATCCTCGAAAATGTGAATGTGCTGTAGGGACAAGTAAAGGTCGTCTTTTCCTGATCTTCCGAGGCGATGAGAATCTGATTGTACCCCGAATACCAATCTAAAAAGCAATAGAATGACCGACCCGCAAGACGATCAAGCATTTGGTCAAGGAACGGCAACGGGAAATGATCCTTTCGAGTCACCTCGTTAAGCTTTATATAGTCCATACAAACTCTCCATCCCGTCACCGTCTGAGTAGGAATCAACTCATTGTTAGCATTGGTTACCACAGTCATCCCACCCTTCTTCGGTATGCATTGCACTGGAGAAGTCCATGAGCTGTCAGAAATAGGATACACCACACCGGCGTCAAGCCACTTGATAACTTCCTTCTTGACCACTTCTTGCATAGCTTCGTTGAGTCTCCTTTGGTGTTCAAGTGAGGGCCTCGCATCCTCCTCCAATATGATCTTATGCATGCAAAGGGCGGGGCTTATACCCCGAATATCCGCCAATGTCCATCCGATCGCCCTCTTGCGCATTTGTAGAACCGCCAAAGTGGCGTCAACCTACACGTTAGTCAAGCAAGATGAAAGAATAAAAGGAAAAGTGAAATTAGGGCCCAAGTGTTCATACATAAGGTGAGGAGGAAGTGGTTTCAACTCCAACACCGGCGGCTCCTCAATAGATGGCTTGGTTGGGGGAGTTTTGCGATTCTCAAGATCCAAGGATAACTTCCTAGGCTCATAAGAATACGAGCCCATACCATGCAAAGCGTTTACACATTCAACTCTCTCGGCATCATCATCAACATCCATGTTCAAGAGCACGGCCTCAAGTGGGTCCTCAACATTCACCATTGCGCTTGTGTCATCCACTATCACCGCCGTGACAATGTCAACAAACGAGCACACCTCGGTGCTATTCGGTTGCCTCATAGATTTGCACACATGGAACACCACCTTTTCATCACCAACACAGAAGGTCAACTCTCCCGCCTCGACATCTACCAAAGCCTTTCCAGTAGCTAGGAAAGGTCTTCCAATGATAATTGGCACCTCAAAATCCACCTCACAATCCAAGATAACGAAATCGACCGGCAATATGAACTTATCAACACGAACAAGGACATAATCAATAATCCCTAAAGGCCGCTTCATTGACCGGTCCGCCATTTGAAGCCTCATAGAAGTTGGACAAGGTTGTCCGATTCCCAAGGTCTTGAAGACCGAATATGGCATTAAATTGATACTTGCCCCCAAGTCACAAAGGGCTTTTGCAAAGTCGGCACTTCCAATGGTACATGGGATAGTGAATGCACCGGGGTCCTCAAGTTTCGGAGCCATAGAATGTACAATTGCGCTCACTTGATGGGTCATCTTGATTGCCTCACACTCCATTGATCTCTTTTTTGTAACCAAATCTTTCATGAACTTTGCGTACCCCGGCATTTGCTCGAGTGCCTCCACCAAAGGCACATTGATAGTCAAACTCTTCATCATCTCAATGAATTTCTTAAATTGTTTGTCACCCTTTTGCTTGGCCAACCGTTGAGGATAGGGCAGAGGAGGCCGAGGTAAGGGTGCTTTGGCTTTGGGCACCACCGGCTCGGGCATATCAATCACGTGTTCCCTAGAAGGGTTCACGGCCTCTTGTGTCTCATCTTCAACCTCATGAATATCAATCCGCACATCATCTCTCACACTTGGTTCAACCACATCTTCAACCACCAAAGGCATTTCATTATCTCGTAACTCATCTTCATCCACCATAACTTGGTTTCCTCTTGAGGCATGCACATCACCGCCTCTTCCACTTCACGTTGTCACCTTAATCACATGATTATTGTGCCCACCCTTGGGGTTTACTACTGTATCACTTGGTAGAGCACCCTTTGGGTGAGTATTTAAAGACTGAGAAATTTGGCCAAGTTGTACTTCCAAGTTACGGATAGAAGTGTTGTGGGAGGACAATTGAGCTGCGGAGTCTTGGTTCTTCTTCATCATTTGCACAAACATAACTTCAATTCTACCAAATTCATTTCCCGAAGAACTAGACCCTTGAGATTGAAACGGCGGCGGGTTGTTTGGTTGTTGAAACATCGGAGGCCTTTGAAAGCCTTGCCCCTAATTTCCTTGACCACCATTGTTATTCCACCCACCTTGCCCATTGTTGTTGTTCCAATTGTTGTTGTTGTTTCCGTTCCAATTCCCTTGATTACCCGAATTGTTGTTCCCCCAATTTCTTCCTTGGTTGTTGTTATTGTTCCAATTACTACCTTGTTGATTGCCCCAATTTCCTTGGGGTCTCCATTGTTGGTTCCCTTGATTACCTTTATTCCCTTGATAGTTGTTGACATATTGGACTTCCTCACTTTGATCATCATAACATTCATTCAAATAGCCACCACCATTATCATAGTTATCAAAATTTCCTTGAGGTTGTTGCCCTCTTTGCCTCCTTTTCATCATATTCACTCCTTCCATGGCGTTGACTTGGCGCGGGTTTTGAACTTGTTGTAACTGCGCTTTAGCCAACTGATTCATTGTTGTTGTAAGTTTGCCAATGGCTTGGCCGTGATCATGTAACTCCTTATGCAAATGTATGATGTTAGGATCACCTTGAGACACATTATCCTGGCTTGGCCATACCGATGATGTTTCGGCCATCTCATCTAACACATCACAAGCTTCATTGTAAGGAAGCTTCATAAAATTTCCTCCCACCAGTTGGTTCACAATACATTGGTTGGTTGTGTTGATACCCCTATAGAATGTTTGTTGGATCATCACATCATTCATATCATTGTTAGGGCATTCTTTCACCATTGTTCTAAACCTCTCCCATATCTCGTGTAACGGTTCAGTCGGCTCTTGATTGAAGGCTAGAATCTCGTCTCGTAGAGCCGCCATGTGACTTGGAGAGAAAAACTTAGCGATGAACTTGTCCTCCAACTCATCCCATGTAGTGATGGAATGATTGGGGAGCCTCTCCAACCAATCTAACGCCTTCCCCCGAAGTGAGAACGGGAAAAGTCGAAGTCTCAATGCATCTTCCGAAACATTTGTCTGCTTGCTACCCCAACAAGTATCCACGAAGCCCTTCAAGTGTTTATAAGCACTCTGATCAGCGGCCCTCGTGAAATAACCTCGTTGTTCGAGCAAGGTGAGCATCATATTTGTAATCTGGAAGTTCCCCGCCCGAATTCGGGAAGGAACTATTGCACTTGCGTACCCTTGATTGGGTAGAACTTTTGGTGCCACTCTTGGTGGAGGTGGAGGAGGGTCTGGTATATTCTCATTTGCATTGGCATTTGCATTGGCATTTCAACCTCTCCTAGGAGCTTAAGGTAATATGTCTTCTTGTTCTAGATCCTCAACCTCCTCCCCCACGACCAAGTTTCCAAGAGGGTCATTTGCGTTTAAAGCCATGTGTACCTGAGTGAATTGACACAAATAAAATTAGTAAAAAGAAGGAAAGAGAAGCAAAACACAAAACTAGCTACACAAATAGTCAACACCGTAAGATCCCCGGCAACGGCGCCAAAAAGTGGTCGCAGCAAACTCAACCTCACACAACGGTAGGAAGAGCGGGCGCTAAGACTTTTACCCGAATAGTGGTATCGGGGTCAATTTCCACAGGGAGCTTGGAATGGAGTTGCGTATTTGTTCAGACTAGGAATGTGTGTTTGCTCCTAATTGTACTTCTAACATTTTTTGGGGTTTTTGTTTAATAACTACTATTATCAACTATAAGTTTAAGCTAATTTATGCTGAAGGTATATGTTCTAAGTTGTGATTAATATAGAGAAAGGCACTAGGGTCGTGGCATCACCTAGGTGGTTAACTAACGGGTAGAGACTACTAATAATAGATTGACATATTTGGGATCAATGTTATAACCGTTGCACAATTGTACCCACTCTCACACCTCTCGGTAGGGAGAGCAAATTTGCCCAATTGACTCTCTCGAGACCAATTGGGTAGGCCAATTAGACCAAGCAACTTGGGTTCAAGTATGGTGATTACTCTCTCGAGGTTTAACCCGTTAATTGGGACTACCATTTCTTATGGGTCTACCCCAATTCCTTGTTGGGTCAATTTTGGGGTCATGGACTCTCTTTCTCAAGAAGAGTCAAGACCCACTAAGCTAGAATCAATGTTTGCAACCATCAATCCTTAATTAAACCATAAAATTAACCCAAATAACAAACACCCAATATCAATCTATCATTAAGAAGCAACACCCATTAATTACCCACACTAGGGTTAAGCCACAACCCTAGCTAATGGGTTTAGCTAGACATAATTAAAGAAGAAACTGAAGAAATAGAAGATGAAACAACCATATTAATTAATTA
This sequence comes from Nicotiana tabacum, assembly GCF_000715075.1. Taxonomy (NCBI): domain Eukaryota; kingdom Viridiplantae; phylum Streptophyta; class Magnoliopsida; order Solanales; family Solanaceae; genus Nicotiana; species Nicotiana tabacum. The sequence goes on along the minus strand of NC_134099.1, from coordinate 146,510,579 downwards.
CTAATGTTAAACTACAATAATCTATGATGAAACCAAGCAACAAATGCCCAAAATAGGCCAAAACATAAGTCTCATGAGTGCAGCAGCTATTATATGTACCAAACTTAACCTAAAAATGGTAAAATGTTCTATTTATATTGGGCTGGAAAAATTGGACAAAAATGCACCTGCGGGGTTAGTGCGGACCGCACAAAGTTGGCACGCGGCCGCACTGGGTTGCTTGACCTCTGAATCTTGCTCTCTGAAGATGGTGATGCGGACCGCACAAAGTTGGAATGCGGTCGCATGAAGACTGGCACGGACCGCACAAAGTGTTGTGCGGCCGCATGAATGGTTTTGGCAGCTTCTCTGAACTTCACTGACGTGGACCGCGTGACCATATAGTGCGGCCGCATGGAGAGAGACGCGGGCCACATGAAGTGGGACGCGACTGCGTGGTTTGCTTCTGGAATATGACACTCTCTGAACTTCTTGGACGCGACCGCATAGAAAGATTATGCGGCCGCATGAGTGAGACGCGGGCCACATGAAGTGGGACGTGGCCGCATGAGTTTGACTTGTAATTTCACAGTCTCTGAACTCTTATGATGCGGCCGCATGACATGATGGTGCGGTTCTCACCAAGTTCTGAATGTCCTTACTTTAATGATCTTTGACACTTGAGCAGGTTTCACTCCGATTTGAGTCGATCTTTAACAATTTGTCACTTTATAGCTCAAACCTGCAATAAAGCATAATCTGTAAGCATTTTGGGACTATTTTGTAGCAAATTACACTCAAAGCGCAGGCAAGTATGGGTATAAAACATGTTAAAATCCTACTTATCAGTACCCAATAACATAACTGGAGGAGAAATGGAAAACATGGTGGGGCAAGTATTGGAGAGTCACAAAATCACTTTCCACGAAGATGAGCTGCCACCTGAAGGGCTAAGACACAACAAGTCCTTGCACATCACTGTGCAGTGCGAAGATCATTTCATCACCAGAGTCCTGATTGACGGAGGGTCCATCCTCAATATTTGTCCATTGGTGACTCTCCGAACACTGTAAAAGAGTTGCATGAGATCAAGGATGGAGCCATCAATGTTAAAGCTTTTGATGGATCCCAAAGGTCCACTATTCGGGAAATCAGTTTGTGTCTGCAAATGGGATCGACTTGGTTCGACGTTGATTTTCAAGTGATAGACATCCCAACATCTTACAACTTGCTATTAGGACGGCCCTGGATCCATGCCGCTAGGGATGTGGCATCAACCATACATTAAGCAGTGAAGTTCGAATGGAATCACCAAGAGGTAATTATTCACGGCGATGGTAGCAATCCCATATACAGTCGCTAGACCATCCCAGCAATCGGAGGAAGAAGGAAGATAGGCAGAGAAACCTATCATCACATTGAGCGAGTCAATGCCATGGACAAGGACAAATGGTGGGATAGCAAAATTGAAAGTGTACTGAATTGGTGCAGATACGAACCTGGTAGGGGACTTGGCAAGAATCTCCAAGGAATCACTAAGCCTATCAAGTTGAAGAAACACGGTACCACTTTCGGTTTGGGATATAAATACACTTGAGAGAAATTCAACCACTGGTCGCCACCATGGTGCAGTCCCTACTACCCACTGGAGCATCCAATACCTCGCTTAGAACAGACTTTCCAGCCTACCAATGTCATATATGGGTCAGGAGAAGAGGAAGCACTAGCGGCGATGAGGAATTTGTTTTTGGAAGATGATAATATGGACTGTTGTGTCATTTTCGAGTAGGAGGGGAGGAAAGCCCTTCTATACAAGTTGTGAGCCGAGGGGCACGCCTCAACAATTGGTCCATTAGAACCACCAGGGCCCGAAAAGTTTCGGGGTAGCAAGGCTGAACAAAGCACCATGCATTATCTTTATTTTTTCGCTAATTGACTTTCTTTCCTCATTTTTTATATTGAAATATGAGCTCCAATGTTCAAAACAATTATAAAAAAAATTATCAAAGTATTTCAGTTTCTTATAAATCTTGCTCTTATTACTTTTTATCGTTTACTTTATTCACACAACATTACGATTACTTATCTTGATGAACCGACGATTGTGACATGCGACGAGGCAATGCAATAAACGGATATGGACTCAGAAGAAGAGGATATACCAGAAGAGGTTGTGAAAGAGGTTGAGGATTTTGAGAACAGAACTAAGTCTAACCTGGACGAAACTGAGATCGTCAACCTGGGAGATGCAGAAAATGTCAAAGAAACACGAATCAGCATTCATCTATCACCATCAGAAAAGAAAGAGTACACCAAAATTCTAAGGGAATATGAGGACATATTCGCCTGGTCTTATGATGACATGACTGGTCTCAGCACATCTATTGTGGCCCACAAACTATCAACTGATCTGATATGTCCACCAGTAAAACAGAAGCTCAGGAAGTTCAAACCTGACATGAGTTTGAAAATCAAGGAAGAAGTCACCAAGCAAGTCAAAGCCAAGGTTCTCAGAGTAGTAGAGTATCCAACATGGTTAGCCAATATTGTGCCAGTGCCGAAGAAGGACGGGAAGGTTAGAGTCTGTGTCAACTACCGGGATCTCAACCGAGCCAGTCCGAAAGACGACTTGCCGAACATACACATTCTAATTGACAATTGCGCCAAGCATGAACTGCAGTCGTTCATTGATTGTTTTGTTGGGTATCATCAGATATGGATGGATGAGGAAGACGCAGAGAAAACGGCTTTCATTACACCGTGGGGGATTTATTGTTACAAGATGATGTCATTCGGGTTAAAGAATGCTGGGGCCACTTACATGAGGGCCATGACTGCTATTTTCCATGACATGATACACAAAGAGATCGAGGTATATGTAGACGATGTCATCATCAAATCCAAGAGAGCCAATGACCACATAGAAGATCTGAGGAAGTTCTTTAATAGACTAAGAAGGTACAACTTGAAGCTGAATCCCGCCAAATGTGCATTCGGGGTTCCTACCGGAAAACTACTTGGGTTAATTGTGAGTCATCGAGGAATAGAACTGGATCCATCAAAGGTCAAAGCTATCTAAGAATTGCCACCACCGAAGAACAAGAAAGAAGTTATGAGTTTCTTGGGAAGGCTTAACTACAGCAGCCGGTTCATAGCTCAATCCACTGTTATTTGTAAGCCAATCTTTAAGATGTTGAAGAAGGATGCCGCTACCAAATGGACTGACAATTGTCATAACGCCTTCGACAGAATCAAGGAATACCTGTCAACGCCGCCAGTTTTGGTCCCGCACGAGCCGGGTAGACCTCTATTACTTTACCTTGTAGTATTAGATGGAGCTTTCGATTGTGTTCTGGGGCAGCATGATGAAATGGGAAGAAAAGAACAGGCCATCTATTATCTCAGCAAGCAGTTCACCCCGCACGAGGCCCGGTACTCTTTATTGGAACGCACCTGTTGTGCCTTGACTTGGGTAGCTCAGAAGTTGAGACACTATTTTTGTGCCTATACTACTTACCTCATATCAAGAATGGATCCTTTGAAGTACATCTTTCAGAAACCCATGCCCACTGGCAAGCTAGCCAAGTGGCAAATCCTGCTGAGCAAATTCGACATTGTTTACGTGACTGAGAAGGCAATCAAAGGACAAGCACTAGCAGATCATCTTTCTGAAAATCCTGTGGATGGAGAATGCGAGCCTCTAAAGACGTATTTTCCTGATGAAGAGGTATCTTTCATAGGAGAAGACATTGCAGAATCCTATGACAGTTGGAGAATGTTTTTCGATGGAGCAACAAATTTCAAAGGAGTTGGCATAGGAGTAGTCCTAGTATCAAAAACCGGTTAGTATTATCCGGTATCTGCCAAGCTTAGGTTCCCGTACACCAACAACATGGCCAAGTACGAAGCCTGCATCTTAGGGCTCAAGATGGCCATTGACATGAACATTCAGGAATTGCTAGTGATCGGAGATTCAGACCTACTTATACATAAGGTCCGAAAAGAATGGGCAACCAAGAACTCCAAGATACTCCCTTATCTGCATCGTGTACAGGAATTGAGGAAAAGGTTCACAAAGACAGAGTTCCAACATGTTCCCAAAGTTCAGAATGAGTTTGCCGATGCATTAGCTACCCTATCGTCCATGATACTACACCCCGACAAGAACTTCATTGATCCTATTCCGATAAATATCTATGATCAGCCAGCTTACTGTACTCATGTAGAAGAAGAAGCAGACGGAAAACCTTGGTTTCATGATATCAAGGAATATTTGACAAAAGAAGAATATCCAGAACTCGTAAATCCTACTCAGAAACGCACACTTCGGAGACTATCTAACAACTTCTTTCATAGCGGAGGAATCCTGTATAGGAGGACTCCTGATTTGGGGTTACTAAGGTGTGTCGACGCAAAGGAAGCATCCAGGCTATTGGAAGAAATTCATGCAGGGACTTGCGGTCCGCATATGAACGGCTTTGTCTTAGCTAAGAAGATACTCTGAGCTAGTTATTTTTGGATGACTATGGAAACGGACTGCAAATGCCATCGCTGTCAGATACATGCAGACATGATAAAGGTGCCTCCAAACGAGCTTACTGCAACAAACTCGCCATGGTCGTTCGCTGCTTGGGGAATGGATGTTATCGGACCTATCAAGCCTGCCGCATCAAACGGGCATAGGTTCGTTCTAGTGGCAATTGATTATTTCACCAAATAGGTTGAAGCAGCATCGTACAAAGCAGTGACTAAGAAAGTGGTAGCAAATTTTGTCTGCGGCCGCATTGTTTGTCGGTTCGGAATTCCGAAGTCAATCATCACTGATAATGGTTCCAATCTCAACAGGGACCTGATGAAAGCCATGTGTGAAACCTTCAAGATCAAACACAAGAATTCTACAGCTTACAGACCTCAGATGAACGGAGCTGTAGAAGCCGCCAATAAGAATATCAAGAAGATATTGAGAAAGATGATAGAAATGCACAAGCAGTGGCATGAGAAGTTATCATTTGCCTTGTTGGGATACCGCACCACAGTCTGCACATCAATCGGGGCAACTCCCTATATGTTGGTTTATGGTACAGAGGCAGTTATTCCCACCAAGGTAGAAATTCCCTCCTTAAGAATCATACAGGAGGCCGAACTTGACGATGCAGAATGGGTAGAGAGTCGCTACGAGTAGCTAGCTCTTATCGACGGAAAGAGAATGAATGCAGTTTGCCACAATCAGCTCTATCAGAACAGAATGTCCAGAGCCTTCAACAAAAGAGTCAAGCCGAGATAGTTTACACCGGGGCAACTGGTGCTAAAGAAGATTTTCCCACATCAAGAGGAGGCCAAAGGGAAGTTCTCTCCCAACTGGCAGGGTCCATACATGGTTCACCGGGTTCTAACAGGAGGAGCCCTCATACTTGCGGAAATGGACGGTGAAGTTTGGCCGAAGCCGATAAATACAGATGCAGTGAAGCGATACTATGTGTGACTTTTATGCTTTCCTCATATGATGTAATTTGAACTACGCCTGACCTGATTCTCGTTTAAGAGGGGATATGTAGGCATCCCTATGTGTTCGGTCATACTTCAATAAAATTTTCATTTCCTCCCGCTATTGGAAACTGGGGCAGAATTTTGAGGAGGACCCTCAAAATTCCGAAGTGATTTCAGCCATTCGACGCAAGCAACCGTCGGAAGTAGCAGCCCGGTAAACTGGGGCAGAATTTTGAGGAGGACCCTCAAAATTTCGGAGCGAGAGAAGTTGCAGTATCTTGAACCACGTCGTTGTCGTCAGTTCATATAAAGAAAACTATTCTTAATTATGTATTTATTGTCACATTTCTTTACTAAATCATGCATGTTCATTACTAAAATTGCCTTGTTTACCAACGCTACCCCAATGATACGAACAGTATCACCAGATCAAAGCCAAGCAGGTCAAGCAAAGCCAGTGGGGATATGAACTAACTTTTCCCCTTTACAAACTCATGATTTTTTTTGGATGCAGGCACTTGAGTTGCAAAATCATCAAATATACTATAAACTCATGAGACTCACATTGCTTAGGAATATAACTCTCGAAACCGTTGCACTTACTCACAGCTATTATCCGCACAAAATGCTCCCAGCAGACACAGTATCCCCAGCAGTCGCAATATCTCGATCTGCTACCAGCTAAGAAAATTCTATCATCATTTTGCCCCTTTACTCCCTGCATAAGGCTACCTTTCTGCCTTCCGAGGTTAAGCTCTACCTCCATCTGCATTTTCTGCATTGCATAAGGCTACCTTTATGCCTTTCGAGGTTAAGCTCTACCTCCATCTGCATTTCTCTGCATTGCGTAAGCCTACCTTTCTGTCTTTCGAGGTTAAGCTCTACCTCCATCTGCATTTCTCTGCATTGCATAAGGCTACCTTTCTGCCTTTCGAGGTTAAGCTCTACCTCCATCTGCATTCCTGCATTGCATAAAGCTACCTTTCTGTCTTCTGAGACTAAGCACTGTCTCCATCCTGCATTACTCTGTATTGCATAAACCTACTATTCTGCCTTTCGAGACTAAGCACTGTCTCCATCCTGCATGGCTGAAATATCGCCACTTTATCTCTCTTGCATCAACTGAAATATCGCCACCTTCTGCATTTCATGGGCTGAAAGATCGCCAAATTGTCCAAAGGCGTCATTGTTCGGAGGCACCATTTGCATTGCCCGAGAACGCCATGCCATGGCCAGAGGACCACATTGTATCTCTTGCATATCATTATTCAAAGGCATCATAGTTTGGAGGCATCATTCTCATAGCCCGAGAACATCATTTCATAGCCTGCGAATCCTTTATCATACACTTCATGGCCCAGGACGTCATGGTCCGAGGACGTCATCCTAACCATCCGAGGACAACATTTATGGTCCAATAGGAACTTGCATCACGTTTAAATTTATGCACAATATATGCTCATTTGCACGTAAACCAGCTAGCAACGGCCGTCTCAGCAGGGGAGATCTCGCCCCAGTTCCCGCAGCCTATCTGACTCTGACCATCCTTCTCAACCCAAACACCGCGTCCGCTTTTCGAAATCTACATCGGTATATTCCGCCAATGGATCCTAAACTACATATGGCCTGATTCCTGTAAGACCAGGGATATGTAGGCAGCTCAAGAACCAGAGCTCGGTCAAAATTCTTCAAATCGTTTCATTCGGTCAAAAATTGGCCATCATATCTTTACCCGGCAACTCTTTCATCCTTTCCGGGTAAAGAGGGGCAGTTGTTGATACCCAACTTTTTCTCATATATATACAGAATACTTTCAAAATAGCATATACATACATACATAAGCATACCCCAAGTTTTTTAGTATTTTTCCGATCTTTTGAAGAGTTTTTTAAAAATTAATTTACTATCCATTTTAGCAGTACTAAATCCATAATTATTCCCAAAATCATCAATTTTGGTGAATAATTTATTTTATTCCCATATTTATACCAAAATATAGTTAAGATAATTTTTGTAGATTTTTACAAATTTATTTGGTATTTAAAAGACTAAATTGCATGCAATTGCAATTATAGCCTATTTTAAGATTAATAGCATTTCATAATTGTAAAATTTATTCCAGTATTTTTAAATGAATATTTGCGTATTATTAACTGGCTCAGTACTTTTAATTTGCTTTTAAAATCATTTTTTGCCATTTTTATAAAATAAAAGGGAAAAAATGGCCATTTAACATTTAGCCTCATTTCATTTCAATTACAGCCTATTTACATTTCAATTTTAGCCCTCAAATTAACCCAATCCTAACCCCCAACTGGAACGGCTCAATTTCATCTTTTACCCGACCCATGACCCAATTAAAAATACCGGCCCGGTTTCCCATTTGATCCAGGCCGTTGATAATTTTGATCAACGGCCATAATTTCCCCTTTCCTTTTTAATTTCCCAAACACCCCTAACCCTAATCACTTTCACCTAACTAGCCGCCTTTGAATCCCTTCATCTCTCAAACTCTCTCAAAGTTTCTTCGTAACCCTAGTCGACCTCTACCCTTTTCAACTGTTACTCCATCGGAATCCATGGCTTCTCAGGTCATGGATGGCTTGTACTCACCCCCCTCCACCATCAAACCGTTGTTGTTCGAAGCTTTGAGGCCCGACTCTGATGGCTCTCTTCAGATCCTTCTCGGATCTATAGTTCTATGGCTTCTCCGGCCATGCTCCGGCATATTCAAGCATTAGGAGCCTGATTCTAACTCATCCGACTCAAGATCGGACCTTCTTCCAAGACTTTCTCATTTCTAAGGTTTCGCTGAAACCCTAAGTTATTCGAGGTTCTTTCTCTGTTTGTTTGCTTAGATATCTGTTGCATCTATGCTTTACTTGGCATTTAAAGTGTTTTCCCCAAAAAAAAAATCAAAATCGTTTGTCTTCGATTTAGGGTTTCTGAAAGGTTTTTTTCAAAAAAAACATCTTTCTGATTCTTACTCTTCTTTCTTTATGTGTGTTTGTATATATCATGCTTGTGTGACTTCTTTTACTATGCATGTACTGTCCTTCTACTTTTCTTTTATACATGATACTCCTGTGCTCATATGATTATCCTTGTTATGTTTTCATTACTCTTCTACTATATGTGTTTACTGTTAAGTTCTTCAATTTTGTTTGCTTTACTGGACTCTGTTCGTGTTCTTGCTAAATGTGTTTCATCTACCGCTTCTTAAGTTTGTATCACTTTTCTAGTGAACTTGCTTAAGTTCTGAGTTTTTCTCAAAACGTGTTCTCCATGCTCTTGATTGTGTATCATGTCTGTTTGTTTCTCATGAGTCTCTAAAAGAGACCTCTGAGCTGATTATCTGTCCTTTCATCTTTGCTTCTAATTAAAGTTGAAAACCCTAGGCTTTGGGTTTTGGCAAGTTTTATCTTGGACCAGGGTTCTACTTTGGGACCCTATACTCTCAGACTCATTATGAGTCTACAAACTGAACTTTTATCCCTTTGCTTATGATTCTGAACCTTTCTATGTTAGATTCTTTTCTAAGTAACATGACAGTTCCTTCTTGATTCACCTATTTGTGTGCTTTATATATGAGAAACTCTGCTTTCAAGAGGTTTTTACCAACTAATGATTGATTCCGAAATCCTCTAATGGGGGTTTGATTGATTGTTACTGATTTTCTTTGATTGAACCTCCTTTACCTTTTTCTGACTTGGTTCATTTGAATTGAATTTGTAATTTTGATTTCCCTAGCTGTTTGATTGATTTCCTTTCCTTATTTTTCACAAACCGTGTACCATTGGACTTTTGCCTTAAATAAACCCTGTGTATTTACCCTTCTTGTACTACTTTGGAAAAGATTTTAATCTAATTATTTCCTTAACTGTCTTCTACCCGTTTGAAATCAGAATCCCTTAACTGAAGGGAGATTTTGTGTGATTTATTGCAAACTATTCCCTTACCTTTTCTTACTTGTTTTCTGCACTATAAAAGGGGCACGGCCCTTCTGCACTTAGACACCTTGAACCTTCAGTTCAATACTTCGAATTCAACACTTTACACACGCACCTCTCAATTACAATACTATTTCAACATTCTACTCTTTCTGAGATCTTTTGGAATTGTCTTCTTGCAACTTGGCTTTCTTAAGACTGCTTTTACTTGTTTGTTTTCCCTGAAACTGGTATGTTCTAATTTAACTTTTCTGCCTCACTCCCCTATATGTTTATTTACAGTTTCTGCAAGCTTGTTTACTTTACTGTTCACGTTCAGTGATTAATGTTAACTAGGTAAAAAATATTTCTTTGCATCTACTGTTTGTTATGAATTCCCTATGCCCCCACTCCTTTCTATGTGTTTGAGTTAAGATTCATGGCCTGACAGCATCCAAATTGCTGCTTACATCTGAACTTGATCCTCAATGGATATCAACTCTCAAAATGTGGCTAATAGGCTAGTCAGGGGTGTGCCAGCACTCCTGATTGTTGGGCATGACCACCAGCCTGTCATGGCCTTCCCCTAAATCCCCTCTATGCACTTACACTTACTCTTAAATTCTAAGTTCTGCCCCCCTCTTATGAGCCTTGCTTTGGGACCTTGAGTTCCTTCTGAACTTGGACATCTGAGGGCTGGCATTTCCACACTGCACTATGCTCTTAATTCTGCAATATTTGGGTTGTAAGCATTTCCCGGAGTCCATTTGAGGCTCTTGAGGAACTTTGACACATCCCAAATAAGAGAAGGCTTTGGAAACCTAATCCTGGAAGTTGGTTCACCTCATATTATTGGACCTTGAGTCTGAATTAGGCTCATTGGTTGTAGCTTAATTTCTGATGTAATTTTAGTTTTCTTAATTCATTCTGGTATGTACTATATTGTAATAACTTATGGGGTTCTAGTGAAAGGGGGGGTCACTTATGTATGCAAAGGGTAGACAGCATCCTCATAGGTGTTACCATTTACAATTTCTGCACTTCTGCACTAGAAATCCTGCCTATAAGTTTTCCGCACCTCTGCATATATAGAAATCCTGCCTATAGTTTTCTGCATTCATGCACGTCATATAGAAATCCTACCTATAGTTTTCTGCATTCATGCACGTCATATAAAAATCCTGCCTATAGTTTTCTACATTCATGCACGTCGTATAGAAATCCTGCCTATAGTTTCTGCATTTCTGCATCTTATATCTATCATTAGGCAAACAGTCATAGGTTAAATAATAATCAATTGCATTCTAGATACCATGTCTATAGGACTCTTGCACTTTCATAATCGTTTAAAACGATAACACCTAGAAATCATGCATGTAGGAGTAACCTTTGAATCTGATTCGCTTATGTTATCTACAAGTTTAAAATCAGTTGCAATGTTGTCTAAAATTTGCGGAACTTTTGTTTTTTTTATAATCAGTAAGTTTTCTTTAAAATCAGAGCAAGCACTATTAGATATCATGCCCATAGGTCTCACTTAGGCAAAACATTAGGTAATTAATTAACTGCATCAATCTTTGATAAATTACAACCAGGGAAGGCTAATTCGGACTCCTCATCTGAGAAATATGTGATGAATCAGCCTATCCCACGCTTTAATTTGACTTCAGACCATAACCAGTACAGGCAAGACATGCTAAACAATCTGTCTTTATATGAGGAGGCATGTTTGAGCCCTTTAAACTGTTATGTGTTATCCCCATACCTGCCTTATATGTTTTGATTATCGCCCTAGAAATTTGTCCTTTTAAAACTCTGAAAACCAAATCTCCCTTCCCTTTAGGACTAGTAGTCCCAAATGCCTCTGGGACTGATAGGATTGGGCGGGTACTAGCATGCAATAAGTAATGATACTATTTCGCGCTTAGTACCTTAACGGGATGGGAAAGTGTAAATATGGATATGATGACTGGTGCGCAAATACCACGTGCAACCCCTCTTCTGAGGAGAGATTGCCGGGTATTGCATTGATGTGATCCATATTGCTTGTAAACCTAGGACCCCCTTTTCTTTTAACTTGTTTTATTGTCCGAACTATTTCTACTTTCCTTATTCTCTCCAAACTTTCAATTTTCTTGTAATAAGATGTGAAAATCCCCTTCTATTTGAGGCCCTTAATTGCCTACTTAATTATGTAAAGTCAAAATTGTAACATGGCCGGGAACCACACTAGTGGATCTTGTGGGGTGCCTAACACCTTCCCCTCGAGATAATTTCTAGCCATTACTCGAACTTTGGATCTTCAAACTCAAACCCTTCTTAGTGTCCTAATGCACTTAATCATTAGGTGGCGACTCTTCAACTTCCAAAACCCAATTCCCAAAAGGGAACGAGTTGTCCTCCTAAATGTCACAAGCCCGATTTCACGAGAAAAAGGGGGCGCGACATCGATCATGAGCACTGTTACTATCGTAAATCGCTCCCGGTTAATTACGATAATTTACTAGACGCACTCTCCCGAGTTACACTAGCTGGATTTTCTTACAGCTCACTTAGATCGCACCCAAGGTTTCGTTATTCCTAATCCCACCTTTAAACACTCAGTTATTGATTCCTCATATACTTTGGGAGCGGTGTTGTTCAACAACTACCTAAATATGCACTCTATCCCGAGTAATACATATTAAATAGGCACAGCTAATTGAGGATCCTATCAATTAACTACAACAAGAACGTAGTTGAACAAATAGAGATTAAACTGGGCAAACTATATTAACACAACAAGAAGTTCATCCCTCAACAGGTTCCATCAAAACCCTAGACTAAATAATTAGCTACTCATAATCGTGTTCATAATAACAGCAGCAAAATTCATCATGAATGATAAAAATAAAAGAAAGAAAGGTAGAACTCGTTGCGAATTATCCCCATTGCCTCTTGCCTCTTCTTACCTCCAACAAAGCTATAAAAACCTTGATAATCTCTTTTTGGGCGAGCTGGGCCTCTTATAGGTTAAGTGGAATTACCCCCAAACTTCCAAGTTTACCCCTAAACTTGTTGTGCTCCGGAGTGACTAGCGCAGCCGCGCTCGAACAGTGCTAGTGGCCGCGCATATGGCCAAGTGCACTGTCCCATTTTACTGCTCTAGCGCGGTCACGCTAAGGACGCGCTTGGCCTGCGCTAGAGTGGATCATCATTTTCTCTCTTCTTTTTTTTCTTCTTCCGCATGTACTCAGCTCCGAGGGGCTTTCTTTGCTTTAATTTAGCTCCAAACATTGTCCTAAGTCCTCATAAGCACAACTTGCTCCTGCAAAACATGATATTCACAATTAGAGCTAATTTATCGTCATTCAACCTTCCTAGAACGATGAAACATAGTCAAGTTGGGGCATAAATAGTCGCCAAACTACATGAATCTAGCCTATTATCAACACCCCACACTTAAATTATTGCTAGTCCCCGAGCAATCCACCATACTCTATAAAGGTTCCCTCACTAAGCTTTTCCCAAACGTCTCACACCAAGAACATATCACCAAAGTTGCGTCTAGTAGTGTAACATCTTTGCCTCAAGAGTCGACTCTCACGTGTCATGCAATATTCATACTTACTCAAATTACTCTATACAGAGGTCAACACTTACCTTTCCTTCATGAATCAAATGCCCTCGCATCACACAAGAGAGTAGTTCTACAAATAATAATATTAAGAACAATTAGGAACTTAGATAGACAAAATTCACTCACTCTCAGAAAGAACATTTATATGCCACAAAGATGCACCATATGCTTGCCCGTAGTGTACTACTCTACTAATTGAGCTCATTCAGTCTAAGATCAATTAGGACTTCATTTGGTTGTAATGTTGGCTAAGGGACGGGTAGGATACATTTGGATATAGTGACTAACCTCCGTAAGCACTTTTAATACAATCATTTTTGCATTCAGAACCATATTTATGTCAAACCAGACATTCCACCACACTTCTATTTATAATACCCCCAAACTCCTTTAGGTGCAATTGTATCAAGTCACCACGTATCAAGGACTAAATTTACTTATTTTTTTCTCTTTTTTTTTCTTTTTAAGTAACGTTTATTATTTCCTTTTTCAAAGCACTGCACCTTTTTTCTCTATTTCTTTGGTTCCACTCGAAAACCAAACCATCACCTCACACTTTAACATTTACATATTTCATAACCATTCAAGTGCTCATGGGAGGTATAGGGGTTCAAACAGATGGGCCGTTCAAACACTTGGGTAAGGTTTGTAATGTGGTTGCCAAAGAAACAGGCTTATAGGCTCAACGGGGTTAACTACGATGTATTGCATTTAGGTGGGTCTACTTTATATATTTGGCTTAATAAAGAAATGTCTATATCACTTCTAAGACTGAATAAAGCTACTATTTTGCTTTGCAAACACACAGGACAAGTTCTAGGCATCAAATGCAGAGCATAGAATACAATACAACTCGCATACACATGGCATATGACTCACTCTAGATTGGCTTATCAAAACACTCTCGTTTGAGTACTCAAGTCAGTTACAAACATACAAATTAAGGCACTCTAACAAGAATCAATAACTGAGACTAAGCGTCACACTCTAGTGTCTACTGTGTTCAGGTGTATCAACGCTAAGGGCTTCTCTTCCTATTTCAGCTCATAGCCCATAAGTACCTACTAAAAACTAGAAACAAAATAAACAAAAACTAACTACACCCGGTTCAAGCAAAATCATTGGAAAAGAATCGTGGCCCAAAGAAAAACCAATAGGGAGTTACTACACTACCTAAAATAGAAAATCTTTTTTGGTATTTTCTTTAGACTTACTTCCCTCAAGAAAAATGTCTAAAAGATCCGTCATCAGGAAGAGTCCAACATATTTCTGGTTTTTTTATAGAGATTTTCTTGTCAACTTCGACCCTCAAGAACACCGTCGAAAAAGATCTGTCATCGGGACAAGTCGACTTACCTAGTTCGACTGCTACTCAAAACCACAAAAACAAAGAAAACATAAATCAATCAAGAAAAACAAGGAAAATATAAAACAATCAAGTTCTCACATATACATACATACATTGAAGTATCTCCCACCCCACATTTAAAAGGAAGACATGTTCTCATGGCATACAAAATAAAGAAATGTGAGGTAAAGGAACTTCCCGGATGGATCAATCTTGATCGGAGACCATCCCCGAGTCCAGATGACATGCACGACCTAGAGCTCGCAGCCAGCCCATTATTTTCTTCTCAGATTTAACCTGCTGGTTGGCCACCGCATCAACACGCGTACCTAAGTCCGCGATCGAGGTACGCAACCCTGCCACCTCCTACTCTAAGGCTATTAATCGGGTAACCCGACCAACCTTAGATGGTCCTGCAGCTGTTGCAACCTGCGCATGGGCAAGCGACTCGGCTCTTACTTTCTCCTTCTCATCCTCCCCTTTCTCAGATTCATTGGAGTCAATACTATCATCACCACCAGGTGCCACAGGATCCTTCCCATTAGTCACCTTATCAGCTCGAAACTTGGAGTCTCTCGGCACTATCCTATCCCCATTCAAATTTTCCAGCACCCGAGCTGCCCTACAAATCCTAGTGACTAGTGAGGGGAAAAAGAAACCATACCTCTTCACCGAACAACGTGTAAATATATCCTCTTGAATAAGCTTGGCCACATCAAAGTTGTGACAATTTATAAAGCACCAAATTAAAGCATCTTGAGGAGCATTCACTTCCGTGGTGTTGGAGGACAGGAGCAGACGGTTGTTGATGACATACAACCAGCACTTCCCTTCAAAGGTGAGTGCCACTAAATAGAACTTCTTCCCATATTTCATCCACACAATCTCCTTGCCAGGTACACATATGGTTTCAAAGAATCTCTCCCACTGAGTGTATTTCTTGCCATATAGTTCATAATAGTCTTCATACTCATCCACTGGTGCGGGCAGCTGGTATATCCTCCGAATAGCCTCAACAGAGGCATCCACAGCCTTCTTGCGCATTGTTACTACACCATTCACATGTTCTTTTATGTTGGTATAGAATTTGCGTACAACCATCAAAGTCCCATCGTCCGGCTCTTCAAAGAAGATTTGTAGCCCACGCCTGACCAGCTCATTATACAAGTTGAGGCAGCCAAGTTGGAGCGACCCTATATCTATTCTCCTCTCCGGTAATGGTTTCTTAGAAGCCTTATCAGCAAAACGGTCCTGAGCCTTGGCAGAGACGAACCTGTTACTATTAAAAGGACGAGTAGGATCTGACCCGCGCGCCCTAGAAGATCCAGCTTGACCGATGGATGAAGCACCAGTGGTTCGGCATTTTTTGGAAGGTGTCATAGTGCCTAGAAGAAGGATAGCATTAGCACAACACAAAAGGTGTGACTCAACTGCGGTTACTCAGACTTCACCCGCACAATTGGTCATAATTACCATTGACACTCACTATGGTATTTAAACAAACACTTTGTGGGAATCATTTACCGGAACCCCCAATTAAACATGTTGTAACCCAAGTACTACCACAATTAGCCCAAATTCACCCAACTAAGTTAAGAGATACAACTCCACAAACATCACCACCCACAAGCACTACGTAAACACTACAAATTACTTCTAAGAAAAGAGAAGAAAAATTACTACATAATTAAGAAGTGAAACGAAAATCCACAAAAATTGGCAAAAAGAAAACCTTACCTGCAGTGGGAAGAGATTGTGAGAAGTGAAGAAGAGTAGTGGAGGGATTGGCTTGAACCTTTTGGGGAATTGGGGCTGGGATTATTTGGGAATGAAGAAGAAGGGAATTTGGAGAAGAGGGGAATTAGGAGAAGATGGGAATTAGGGCTGAGATCGTGGGGTGGGGATAGGAGAAAATGGGAATAGTTAGGATGGTAATAGCTAGGGTGGGGGGAATAAACAAAATAAAACAATTAACATACAAAATAAGAAAATAAAAAAAATGTTAAGTTAAACAAATTGGCAGCTTGAACGGAACTAGCACGGTCGTAGCACGGTCTGAGCACGGCCTCGCTAGCAAAACAAAATGTTTAGCCATATGTGCAGTCACTAGCACGGCCACTAGCACGGGCGCGCTCCTTGGCAGAAAGCTGAGGCAGAATGTTTGGCCATATGCGCGGTCACTAGTGCGGGCGCGCTCCTTGGCCTCAAAATTTTTCCACTTTTTTTACCTTTTCCTTCAGCGTCTGATGTTCTTGTCACTCGCCCAAGCTCACCTGCACTGGTTAGTACTTACCAAACTCAAAAATAACAAATACTAACTATACTAAAGTCACTATGCATTGGGTTGCCTCCCAACCAGCACCTTAGTTAATGTCGTGGCATGACAGTTACAACAAGTCAATGGGTTGCCTCCTATGCAGCACCTAATTTAACATCGCGGCATGACACAGATGAGCGCATTTAAGGCTCACTCGACCTCTGAGGTTCAGTCAGATGGATCACTGACACTTCCTTGGTTTCATAATGCCCACATACGGTTTCAATCTTTGCCCATTGACTCTAAATGTAGGGGAATCTTTCTCTGAGGCAATCTCTATGGCACCTGAAGGGAGCACTTCGACCACCCGAAATGGCCCAGACTATCGTGACTTGAGTTTACCCAGAAATAGCCTTAGTTGTGAGTTATAAAGCAACACCATGTCACCGGGATTGAAATTTCGCTCAACAATGTTCTTGTCGTGGAACCTCTTCATTCTCTTCTTTTATAACCTCGTGCTCTCGAAAGCAAGAAAACGGAACTCGTCTAGCTCATGCAATTCTATGACTCTATTTGTTCCCACAGCCTCAATGTCCAGATTTAGTTGTTTCATTGCCCACCAAGCTCTATGTTTTAGTTCCACTGGCAAGTGACAGGCCTTCCCGAACACCAACTTGTATGGTGACATGCCAATTGGTGTTTTGAAAGCGGTTCTGTAGGCCTGGAGTGCATCATCTAGCTTTTTTGCCCAATCAGTTCTTGTGGCGTTCATAGTCTTGGTCAGCACACTCTTTATTTATCTATTCGACACTTCGACCTATCCATTGGTCTGAGGATGATATGGGGTTGCCACCTTGTGGCGCACATCGTACTTTGCTAGCAATTTCTCGAAGGCTCGATTCCAGAAGTGAGTGCCTCTGTCACTGATAATAGCTCTCGGGGTCCCGAAATGCGTGAATATATCTTCAAAAACCCCACCACCACCCTTACATTATTGGTGAATATCCTCTGCCTCAACTGAGTTTTCAGCTACTTCAAGTCGTGATAGATGATTAGCAATCTAGTTTTCTGTGCCCTTACGGTCACGAATCTCCAGGTCGAACTCTTGTAGTAACAGCACCCAACGAATCAGACGCGGTTTAGACTCCTTCCTCTCAATCAAGTACCTGAGAGTAGCATGATCAGTATATACAATTACCTTAGAGCCAATTAGGTATGATCTGAACTTGTCGAATGCGAACAGTTGGAAGCCCCCATTTTCATCAAACATCCACCACAGCCAGCATCTCCTTTTTAGTCACAGTGTAGTTCAGTTGGGCTCCACTCAATGTTCTACTGGCATAGTAAATTCGGTGCATCATCTTGTCTTTCTGTTGTCCTAGCACTGCCCCCACTACATAGTCAGTGGCATCACACATGAATTCGAATGGTTGCTCCCAGTCGGGGGCAACAATGATGGGTGTTGTGACTAGCCTCTTTTTCAACTCCTTGAATGCTACCCTGCAATCATCAGAAAACATGAAAGAGTAATCTTTTTCTAACAACTTACAAAGAGGTTTGGCAATTTTTGAGAAGTCTTTGATGAATCTCCGATAGAAACCGGTATGCCCGAGGAAGCTCCTGATTGCCTTGACTGATGTAGGGGGTAGGCAGCTTTGCTATCACATCAACTTTAGCACGATCCACCTCGATTCCCTTGCTTGATACCCAGGGTCCCAAGACTATACCCTCTTGTACCATGAAATGACACTTTTCCCAATTAAGTACAAGGCTAGTCTCAATACATCTTTTCAACACTCGGGTCAGGTTTGTAAGGCACTCATCGAATAAGTTTCCTACCACTGAGAAATCGTCCATGAACACCTCCATTATGTTTTCGACCATGTCGGTGAATATGGCCATCATGCACCTTTGCAATGTGGCGGGTGCATTGCATAGGCCAAAAGGCATCCTCCGGAAGGCATAAATCCCATATGGACATGTGAATGAGGTCGTCTCTCTGTCCTCTGGTGCAATGGAGATTTGGTTGTACCCTGAGTACCCATCCAGAAAACAAAAATAGGACCTCCCTGCCAGTCTGTCAAACATCTGATCAATGAAGGGAAGTGGGAAGTGGTCTTTCCGGGTGGCCAGATTCAATTTCCTATAGTCCATACAAATTCTCCAGTTGGTGATGGTTCTTGTAGAGATCAACTCATTGTTATCATTTCTTACCACTGTCATACCACCCTTCTTAAGAACACATTGCACCAGGCTAACCCAGTTGCTATCAGAGATGGGGAAAATGATTCTCGCATCCAACCACTTAATGACCTCTTTCTTCACCACCTCCTTCATGTTGGGGTTCAACCTCCTTTGGTGCTCCTTGGAAGCTTGTGCCCCTTTTCCAGTAGAATTTTATGCATACAGTATGCCTGGCTAATCCCCTTAATGTCTGCCATGGTCCACCCGATGGCAGTCTTGCACTCCGTGAGTACCTGCAAAAGTTGTTGTGCCTACACATCTAACAAACTAGATGAGATAATAACAGGTAATGTGGAGTTAGGTCCTAGGAATGTATACCTGAGATGGGCGGGCAGTGGCTTCAACTCCAGCTTTGGTGGTTCTTCTATGGATGGCTTGGCTGGAGGAGTTTCTCTGTTTTCTAAGTGCAGGGGCTCGAATTCAAGTGTTCTCTCCCAAAACCCTCTGCCCTCTAGATCCAGCACCCATTCTTCCAATTCTTCCCCATTCACCTCATCTAAATTCACAAGACATGCAGCAAGAGGATCTTCAATAGTCAATGTCTCATCATCCTCTTCCACGATTACATCTACGGCATCAATAAGAGAACAATTGGCGAATTCACTTGGTCGCCTCATAGATTTCTGCATGTTGAATATTATCTCCTTATCGTTCAACCTCATCTTGAGCTCCCCAGTTTCACAATCAATGAGGGATCTCCCTATGGCCAAGAACGGCCTTCCCAAAATTATGGAAATTTCTTCATCCACTCTACAATCCAGAATCACAAAATCTGCAGGGAACACAAATTTTCCTACCTGTACTAACACGTCATCCAAAATTCCTGAGGGTCTTTTCACAGTTCTGCCAGCCAGTTGCAACAACATAGATGTGAGTCTAGCTCTTCCAATCTCCAACCTCTTATAGATCGCCAGGGGCATAATATTTATGCTAGCCCCCAAATCACAAAGTGCCTTGGCAAAGGAAAAGTTATCGAGTGTGCAGGGAATTGTGAAACTCCCTGGATCAGACAACTTCTCAACAACTGGTCTGCTCACCACAACACTGCAGGTCTGAGTTAGAGTCACTATGGCCAAATCTTGGAAGTCGAATTTTCGGGACATCTAGTCCTTCATCATTTTTGCATAACCAGACATCTCCTTCAAAGCATCAATCAATGGAATATTTACCTGGATTTGTTTCAACATCTCCAAGAATTTCTTGTATTGTTCCTCTTTCTGGTATTTGGCCAGCCTCTGTGGGAATGGTGCTGGAGGTCTCTTCTTCCCAATGATTTGGGGTTTCTCTTTGTCAGACACCACCTCAATTACCGATTCCTGGGCTGTCTCAGCTTCTTTCTCAGCCTCAATCTGTGTATTGGTTTCTTCCTGGGCAGGCTGTACTGTCACCTCTGTCAGTTTTGCTGAATCATCTAGCTTAATAGGCACTGGTACAAGTGTCTCAGCATGTCCGCTTTCTTGAGCTCTCTCTTGCTTCAGGTCTAAATCTCTACCATTACGTAGACTTACTGCCATTAGCTGCTTCGAGCCTTGATCTTTTGGATTTACCTGAGTGTCTACAGGCAATGTCCCATGAGGATGATTACTCAAAAACATCGAGATCTGGCCCATTTGCACTTCAATATTCTTTATGGCTGACTCATGTGCATCTACCCTTTCACTCATTTTCGCATTTGACCCAATAACCTGCTGCATCATTGCCTTGAGTCTAACAAACCCATCTTCCTGTCTCCCACCATGTTGTTGCTAAGGAGGATGATAACCCTGCTGCTGATTTTGGTTGTTGTATCCCTGTGGCCTTTGGTAGGGCGCCATATTATTGTGAGGTCGCATGGCTACCATATTTCCATTTTGTATTGTGGTTGGACTGGCATGTATGACTGATTCTGCGGGCCCCAATTCTGACCACCCTATCTCTGGCCCCCATAATTAGACACATAATTCATGTCATTAGGGTAATGATGATGATCATTTTCCGCATTCCACTGGCTACCAATTGGCTGACTAATGCAAGATGTGCATAAGCCCCCATTGGTTTTATCTACAGTGTGCACATGCTGCTTCTGCCCTGACTCTTCCACCTTTTTGGTGAGTATGCTTATTTGTGTCATTAAGGTGGCCATATTTTTAGCAAGAGGGTTAGCTGGATCTAAGGGCACTGAGTGAACTACTAGAGTGATAGATGCATTCCTGGTTGTCCACCCCGAATTCTGTGCCATCTTGTCAAGCAAGATTTGGCTTTTTCTCCATGTTTTGCTCAAGAATGTCCACCAGCTGAAGCATCAACATTAGCCTTTGCGCTATCTATTAGACCCATGTAAAACCGATGCCCCAACATCCGGTCTGGAATACCGTGGTGCGGACATATAACCAATATCCCTTTGAATCGTTCCCATGTTTCTTGCAACGTTTCCATTGGTTTCTGTTTGAAGCTCAAAAATTCATCAATTTGCTGAGTAATCTTGTTAGGTGGATGAAACTTATTCACAAATTGCTTGACTAATTCTTCCTAAGTCGTGATGGAATTAATAGGGAGTGAATTTAGCCAAGTCTGGGCAGCACCTGTCACTGAAAATGAATACAACAACAGCTTTATTGCTTCCTTAGTTACGTTGGGCTGCCTTTGAGTTTTGCAGATTGACAGGTTATTCTTCAAGTGATGTTGAGGATCTTCAATGTATGACCACAAAAATAGTCACTTGTTTTGCAACAAGTGCAGCATGTTGTTTGTGATTTGAAAAGATTCAGCCTGTATCTGCGGGACTAATATCGATATGGCCAAATTCTCTATTGTGGGTTGTGCCCAGTCATATAGAGGAGCCTCTGGCACTAGAGGCGCCACTACCTACGCAGCTGGTTCTACCACGTTATCCCCATTGTTGTCTCTGTTGTTTACCTGGTCTGCCATGTCTGGTTCAGGTTGTTTAGTTGATTGTTGTTGTTTGTTTTTCCGGTTGGCCCAATTCAAGTCCTTGAAAACTTTTTCGGGATCTGATAATGCTTCAAATACTTCACCAGTTCTCGATGAGTTTCTAGGCATGCACTTGTACAACCAAGTTAACAAACGTTAAAATTTCAATGTATGGATTGAAAATAGAGAAAACTTAATACACTAAGAATTTTTGTATTTCTTTCAACTGTAAGTGATAACACCGTTAGTTCCCCAGCAACAGCGTCAAAATTTGATCACGCCCAACTATGCCTTATAAAAAGGACAAGTGGTCGTTGCAAATATAATCCGAGTATTTAGCCCAGAGTCGAATCCCATAGGGAATTAACCTACCAATTACTTTTGTCAAACTCACTGAATTCTCCGTAATCAACTTCCCAGATATTTTGAATAACACTTGGTGATAATTCTACTAATTATAACTGAATAAAATTAAGTAAACTAAAAGCTAACTATGACTGAGTTGTAAACAAATAAGAGAATGATCTAAGGTTGTGATTTCCCCTATTGATAGAATCCCTTCCTGTTATGTTTCGCATAGATTTGCCTAATCGTCTCTATCTATCATGAGCACTCTTACTATCGTAAATCTATCCCGAGTAATTACGACAATTTACTAGACGCACTCTCCCGAGTTATGCTAGCTGGCTTTTCTTACAGCTCACTTAGATCACACCCAATATTTTGTTATCCCTAATCCCACCTTTAAACCCTCGGTTATTGATTCCTCATATACTTTGGGAGTGGTGTTGTTCAACAACTACCTAAATATGCACTCTCTCTTGAGTAATACATATTAAATAGGCACAGCTAATTGAGAATCCTATCAATTAACTACAACAAGAACGTAGTTGACCAAATAGAGAATAAACTGGGCAAACTATATTAACAGAACAAGAAGTTCATCCCTAAACAGGTTCCATCAAAACCCTAGACTAAATAATTAGCAACTCATAATCGTGTTCATAATAACAACAGCAAAATTCATCATGAATGATAAAAATAAAAGGAAGAAAGGTAGAATTCGATGTCGAATTATCCTCCTTGCCTCTTCTTACCTTCAACAAAGCTATAAAACCTTGATAATCTCTTTTTGGGCGAGCTGGACCTCTTATAGGTTAAGTGAAATTATCCCCCAAACTTTCAAGTTTACCCTTGAACTTGTTGCGCTCCGGAGTGACTAGCGCGGCCGCGCTCGAACCGCATTAGTGGTCGCGCATATAGCCAAGTGCACTATCCCGTTTTCTGCTCTAGCACGGTCGCTCTAAGGCCGCGCTAGAGTGGATCAGCATTTTCTCTCTTCTTTTCTTTCTTCTTTCACACGTACTCAGCTCCGAGGGGCTTTCCTTGCTTTAATTTAGCTCCAAACACTGCCCTAAGTCCTCATAAGCACAACTTGTTCCTGCAAAACATGAAATTCACAATTAGAGCTAATTTATCGTCATTTAACCTTCCTAGAACGGTGAAGCATAGTCAAGTTGGGGAATAAATAGTCGCCAAACTATATGAATCTAGCCTATTATCAATGCACGAGGCTTCTGCCGTGCGGTTTTTGACATTGTGATGCACGAAATTTCTGTCATGCGGTTGTTGTTATGGAGTTGCACGAGGTTTTTGTCGTGCTATTATTACTGTTGATATTTGCACATGTGGTGTGACAAGGCGGGATATATATATATATATATATATATATATATATATATATATATATATATATATATATATATATATATATATATATGCGGGTTGTATGTGGTGAGACAAGGTGCGAATATTATTATGCACGTGTGGCGAGAGAAGGGGGCTTTCACTTTACTATTGCACACGTGGTGAGACAAGGTGGGCTATGTCGGGGATTGATTGTGATGATTTGTGATAGCCTGGGGGAATTCTTATTGTTGATATTTGTGTAGTGGTACATTTACCTGCGTGAGCTTTATATTGTGAAGGTTGTGAGAAAATATTCTACGTGTTGTCCGCTCTTTTTCTTATGCTTACTAGCTGGTATGAACTATGTTATGACACTTGCACAAGTATACACATAGTTAAGCACTCTCATCGGTTAAGAGTTTTCCTGAATATTATTGAGTATAGATGCACGCCATTGTTTACTTGCCTTCTATGTAAGAATGGCTCTATTGGCACGTGAATCGCCAGTGCGATTATGAGGTATTATTGAGGCACATGATGCCAAGTGTTAGGGTTCAAGTATTGAGACCCGTGAGTTGTGATTTATCCAAGGTTCGGTACCTCGTGGAGTTTGTTGACTAAAACTTGATGTAAAAGTAGTTGTAGTTGCTGAGTTATTACTTGTCCTAGTTGTATATGTGATTCCGAATTTGGATTGTGTTCCATTCACTCTTCTGTGTCATTTTTTATGGTATTCCGTTGACACTTGTTGTTTCCTTTCTTATTGCAATTACTGTATTGTTAGCCATATTACGTAGTCTTTAAGTAGATATCATATTAGGTTCTTCCTATACTTATACTTGTTAAGTTTATTAGATTAGTGGGTGTCTCGACTATTCCTCGTCACTACTCTACCGAGGTTAGTCTTGATACTTACTGGCACCGCTGTGGTGTGCTCATACTACACTTCTGTACATTTTTTTGTACAGATCCAGGTGTTTGATCGTTATTAGTTGTGCGGATTCTTGCTGAGGAGACTCAAGGTAAACATGCTGCTGCGTTCGCAAGCTTCGGAGTCACCTTCCTATTTTGTATTCACATCGTTTTTACTTATTTCTAAACAGTTGTATTTAGAAGTTCTAGCAAACTCTGTAGAGCTTATGACTTGTACCACCGGTTTTGGGAATTGTAAATTTTGTTGAGATTTCTATTTCAAAGACTGTTAGATGTTATTTAAATATTGTTGTTATTTCATTAAATATTAGGCTTACTAGTCCCTAAGACTAGATGTCATCACGATACCCAACGGAGGGAAATTTGGTCGTGACACTTGTAATAACGCTTAAGCAAATTTTTCAATATTTCATTACAATTTTTACAAGTATTGATGGGTCAAGTCAGTGTTTTCAATATTATTTATATCTTATCCATGAATTTGGCGCTGGCACTCCTACGAATGACAAAATTGGTGTTATTAGTTAGATCATCCCTCATTTGAAATCTCCACCTTAATTATTTTTGATGATCAAGGGCTTTCAAAAGATACATAACAAACCAATTATCGATGGTAATTACGCTCTCTTTATAATTTCTCTTCCTTTTTTTTCCAGGGCCTTCAAAAGATTCATATTTAATGAGTGTTTTTTCTTTTTTGTGTAGTGGGAACAAGTTGAATCTAACACCATGGATCACGGGCGGAAGCAGAAGTTGAGCTGCGAGTTCGGTTAAACTTAGTAGCTTTTGCTTAAACAGTATATTTGTGTTAATAAATCTATTAAATATATGTAAATATTAAATTTAGAACTCAACCATTAATATTTGAAGTCGTTATTCTAAATCTAGAGCCCATAAGATTAAAATCATGGCTCCACCGCTACCATGGATAAGCCTATATCTCTATGCTTAATTTTGGAAAGAGCGATACTAACTAATGAACCACCAAGTGGCCATGTAACTTGTCCGCTAAAATAATGTACTCCCTCCGTTTCAATTTAGACGAGATAGTTTGACTCGGTATGGAGTTTAAGAAAAAAAAGATTTTTGAAACTTGTGATCTTAAAAGCTTTGTGGGATATGACATTTGTGTGGTTATAAAAGCTTCTCATTAAGGGTAAAATGAAGAGTTTAAAGTTAAATTATTTCTAATTCTAGAAATGTGTCATTCTTTTTTGAACAGACTAATTAGGAAAGTGTGTTATCTAAATTGAAACAGATAGAATAATAGCTTTAAGAAGCATTTGCAGACTACTATTAATTTATTCCAAATACAATAAAATAGGTTAAGCTGAAATCCAGCAAGAAGGTGGACGTGCCGGAGTGGTTATCGGGCATGACTAGAAATCATGTGGGCTTTGCCCGCGCAGGTTCGAATCCTGCCGTCCACGTATTTCTTTTCTTTTCCTTTTCGCTATTATCTTTCTTTCCCTGACCTTTTCATTCTGCTTGGTGGTCCTGGACAGGATCTTTGAGGTATCCCTTTAATGAAGAATGAAGATACAGATGAAACAAAATTAATGTTAGGTTTACCTTAAGCATATGCTACAAAATTTTGCTAAATTTTTGTATACATGAATTTTTCGACCAAAGGTATGAACTTACCGCCCTTCACGGTAGCCTAGTAGCTCACTTTGGTGCATGTCTGTAAAAGAATATGAATTTTTTTTTTTGGAATCACAAGGAAACTCGCAATCGCTATAGTCTCTGCCCTTCAGGCGAGTTCTCTGTGTGCACTAGGTAAACTCTCACTATGTAACAGCCTGCAAACCACACAAGGGATGTAAACCGCACTAGACAAGCCTTGTGCGACAGGCTCGACCAAGAAGGCATTGAGGGGTATCGACATGCCATGTGGGTTTTTACTAATGGAAAGCCTTCCGCATAGCTACCTATTATACTCATTCGTTCTCCTTCCTATTATAGCACTATGGTGTATATTTGGTTTTAGAATAACGATGTTGGATCTAGTTTTGTAAGAATTAAAATTAAAAAAATATTGTGTTTGAAAATACTACGTGTTGCAAAAGTTTATAGGAAAATCACAAACATTGCCTAATCTCCCAAAACCTTAAACCGCCTCTCAATCCTATGAAGCCCTTATATAAAATTCCAAATATGGAAGAGCTCCAGTTGAATATATTGTAAAATTGTTCTTCTCATAAGTTGGTATGCAGGCTCAACGGTTTTACTAAAGAAGGTAATTTATTTTTCAGAAATTTTAGCAGCTATACACATCATCTGCACTTGATTTTACTTAATTCAACATCTTTGTTTATTGTTTTTATTTTCTTCTCTTTCTTTTTAAGCTTAGTAGACAGTATCCATATAAAATCCAGTCAAGTTTAACAATTGTAAAAGTCACCCTTTTTAATATTTTGCTTCTAATCAGGATAGTATGCAAGTATCCAGGTTTTTCATGGTGGGGTTTAATTTTACATAAACCAAGTTAATGCCTTCAATTTCCGCCAAAAATATAAGCTTTACTGACATAACAACAATAACTACAACAACAAGAAGAATCGAGTGGAATCTCACAAGTGAGGTCTGAAGAGGCTAGTATGTACGTAAGAGCTTACCCCTACTCTGGAAAGATAGAAAAACTACTGTTGTGTCTCTTTTGGCTTGGTTGATGGGTGCAGTTTGGATTGTGCCTTTCAATTAAGCAACTATTAGCTTCGAGGACAGAGTTGTATAGCCTATTTGGCCAAACTTCTCCAAAGCCAAAAGTATTGATTTTGAGTTTTTTTTTTCAAAAACAAATTGAAGTTTTTGGCCAAACTTTTTGACGAAAAAACTGCTTTTGAGTAGAAGCTGGAGCAATTTTGGAGAAGCATCAAAAAGTGGCTTCTCCCCAAAAGTATTTTTCTGAAACACTTTTGAGGGAAAAAACTTCTCAAAATAAGCTGATTTTAGAAGCTTGGCCAAACAGGCTAGTATACTGTTTAACCAAAAATAAGAATTTTGGTCAAAGCTTGTTTTTAGAAGAATTCGGGTTACTGATAATCAAATAGAAATAAGAATAAATGATGTAAATAATAGCTGGATAAAAAGTAAAGTAAATCAGTATATTCCAATAGCATTTTGTGTCCTTACAAATATTCATTCCTCACCTTTTATAGCTATTTCTAAGTAATATGTTTCTTTCCTTCCTTAATGGAGTTATTATGGACAATTAATGACATTTAATGTAACGTTATAATTGGCAATCGCGACTGTTCAGTACAGATTCTATAACGTTTCCTGTAATAATACGTATCTATATTCTTTTGCTATCTAGGTTCATTCTTCCGATGCTTCTTCAAATTATCAAGAGGTTTGAGCACCCATCCCTTCTGGTTTTCTTGGATCTTTGTTCTGTCTGTTAAAGCTCGTGCCTCTTCAACTATTCTTCGCCAACTGTCATTGCTTTACTGATCCATGTGTCATGACATGTCATCACATAATTAATTCGATATATTAACTTGATTTTTCCCAATACAGATAGTCTCTCCACTTACCATTTATTCAACAATAGAATATTTGGGAAGTGGATCTCATTAAAGCGGGAATTTTTGCTACCATTACACCTTCTCTGGAACTGACGCTTCATATGTCACTTCCATTTAATGCTCGTGACATGTGGCATCTTCTGATTTGATCTGCGGCTCTTCAGCATCTTTTAGGGCTTTTTTGCGGCTTCATAAATTACGAAGTGATAATTCACATCATGACGTTTCCATCATTACACCTTTTTCTTTGATGGTTGCTTTTGAATATAAATATAGATTTTGTTTTTGCCTTTCTCATAAAAAGTTACTTATCTTAGAATATTCATTCTTGTTTTCTTCCTTGTACAACCATGTCTTCTTCAAACCCTAATCCTCGAAGAGTCCCCATTGTTGATGAACTTTCTCTTGTTCTTATTAGAAGTAGAAGAGAGGGAAGATTGCGTAGTTTAGGGTCTTCGTCTATACAAGGTGTTTCTTTACTCCAGTGAGTTCTACCTCTCCTTCTAGAACTAGGGGTTCTCATTCACATAGATCTTCTTCTAGAGGTAAAGATTCTAGTGAACCAGTTTGTGAGCCTTTAGTAGATGAAATTGTCCCTTCTGAACTATCTTTTTACTCTGATAGAGAATCGATTAGGAATCAGGTTTCTTCTATGTCTTCTTTGGATCGTGCTGATGTTTACCCTTCTCAGATTACCGAAGGTTTAATTTCTGTTATCCGTAGGGATTGCCATTGGAGACCTGACTTCCCTATCATAATTCCTAATGCAAACCAAAGAATTACATCTTACATGACCGAATTTTTGTTTGTGTATACATATCCCTTTACACTGAATTTTAAACCCCCAATTGATCCTGTTATCATTGAGTTCTGTCATTTTTTCAACGTTTGTCTAGGATAGATTGGCCCCATTATGTGGAGGACTGTTTCTTGTCTAAGGCACTTAACAAGATTGGCTAATTTGCCTTTTACTTTTTTCCATTTGATCCATCTCTACTCTCCTAAGCTTTTTCGACATGGGATCTTTACTTTAGTGGCGAGTAGTAAGAGAGTGCTAGTTAGCCCTGAGGATGACAAGGGCCGTGGCTGGTATGCCAAATTTATTGTTGCCCCTACTGTAGGTTTAGTAGGTGAAGAAAATGTACCATTCCCTGAAAAGTGGAATTTTGCACGTAAGTTTTACTTTTGCAATTTTCTCTCTTTTTTTCCTTTTCCATTTTGAAAGGGTTTATTTTTCCTGCGGCTATTTAACTTTCTCTTTTTTCAGCAACCATGGGAACTGTTGATGAGATTCCCAATTTTTGTGGTTGGGTAGAGAAGTTATTGATTGTTGCCCCGATGGAAGTAGATCTTGAAAAAATCTTTCACACAGGTTTGGTTGGAAGGTTAAAACTCATGGTAAATGCTTTATCCCCTTTCTTTCCATATTTTTGTTCATCTTTCCTTTAGAATTTAATTGACCCTTCTTTTTATCAAGGTTCCCCATACGTGGTGTAAGTGCTGAAGCAGTCGCAGCTTCCAGAGTTTCTTTGGAAAGAGCTCAAGAGATAATCGTGAGTTCTTCATTGGAAAGGAAGGCTGATGCGACCCAGGATTCTGAGAAGGAAGAGGAATAAGATGGAAGTTCCTTGGTTAAAAGGCCGCGGGCCAGAAGACGCGTCTTTTCAGATGATGAAATGAATCCTCCCCGTTCTGTTCCCGTGACCGAGCCTGTTGAAGCCACCTTGGTGAGTTTTGATGAAGATACTCTTACGGCAGCTCGTGACTCTGATGAACAGCTTTTTTCTCGTGAGTTTGATAGTGAAAATTTAGATTTAGTTTCCGATGAAATACCCCTTGCCTCCTTTACCATGTCTATCCCTGTGGTGCGTTCTTTGCCAGTTGTTACTGCTACTGTTTCTGCTCCGCCCCAAACTGTTATGACTTCCTCTACAGTTCCTAATACTACCATTCCTCGTACTGAGGTTAGTTCTTCAAGTGGAAGTGGAGCAATGAAGCAGATTACCATTGAGGTCCCTGCCGATGGTAATCTTTTGAAAAAGTCAGATCGGGCTGACGTATGGTTGAAGCCCTTGATCGATCCAGTCGAAAAGTTCAAGCTTGAGAGTCATAGTTCTTTGACTTGGATGAATGATATAGTGCAATCATCACTGAAAGTATTTGCTTTTTTTTACGCTTTATTCCATTCTTTTTTTATTAAGGTTCTTACCCCTTTCTTCTTTTTTAGATCAATCTTATTGGCATAGAGATGATAAAGAGAGTTTCTCATACGGAGCAATTAATGCTTGATTATCAAATTGAAGCAAACAATTGGAAAGAGCAATATGAAAGTCTTCAGCTTGAGATGGAAGTTCTAGAAGAAAGTAAGTGTACCTTGGAGCAGCAGCTAAGAGTTATGGCATCGGAGCTAGCAGTTGAGAAAGCTTCTTCCAATCAGACTGGAAAGGATAAAAATCTCCTTAAGACATCATTTTCCGAGCAACTCTCCAAAGCCAGTGAAGAGATTAGAGGATTGAGGGCCTTGCTGAACGAAAAAGAAGTTTATGCAGGTGAACTTGTTCAGACACTCATCCAGACCCAAGAGGATCTTCGTGTGTCTTCTGATAAGGTCAGATTTTTAGAAAGTTCACTTGCCCTTTGCAATCTTCTTATGATGCTACTTTGGCCGAGAAGGAAGAGCTCAAAAATGAGATTGACCAAGGGGAAATGGATTATGAAGCTCTTGAGGACAAAACTACTATTGAAGTGAATTGGGCTATTTTAAACACACGCCATGATACCCTAGTGGAGGCTAGCCAAGAGGGTTTTAATTTGGATGCTCAGTTAGCTAAGATAAAGGAAACCATTGAGAAAACTCAGCAAGACCAAAGTTTTCCTTCTCCCATGGCTGATACTCCTGAGTATGTTGAAGCTAATGTAGGTGCGCTGGATGTCCCAGCTCCTTCAGATCAAATCGAGCCTTCTGTTGTTGATGATATTGCTTTAGACTCTTCTTCTGCTCCATAGTGAAAGTTTATAAAGTTTGACTCTTTTTTTTTCTTCTTGGTGGAATTTATGGTTTTACCCCTAGTCCCATTTGGGAGTTAAGTTTTTGGTAATGACAAGTCCTCAGACCTTTTCGAGGTATTTTGTAAAGAATAACAATCAGATTATAACTAAGTTCATACTTAGTATAAACTTAATATTACAAGACTTTTTATTTCAACTTAATTATCTTGAGCTTCTGTTTTACTCTTTTTTGCCTTGTTTCATTATATAAATTCAAGGTCTTGCTTTTTAATTCATGGGTTTTCGTCTTACCCTTTTTGCATTTTTTTTATAAAAAAAATAATTTTTTAACTTCATGGATCTTTGAATCAAACATGAAATTATAAAATAGGGCCCTTTATATACGACATTTAATGAAGAAGACGTTTCACTTCAAAATGGTGTAAATATACGAAAAAGGAAATAGGAACACACATGTTTCTTGAAATAACTTTGATAAAGTTTTCATTTGAACTTTGTCAAGTTTAAATAACAGCTTACATGTATTTAAATATCTTCTATTACTTTTTCGTAATTGTTTTCTTTACAACAGATTTGCAAAAAGGAAAGAAAATCCAAGGGTTTTTTTATAATCCATGGCTAAATACTGCCTTTAACCTAGACATCATAAGATTATGAAATCTATATGAAGGTTTTTTTATTGTCTTGTCTTACATGTTCGTGACTTTGCTCTGAACTTGATATACTTGATGAGTAGACTTTTGGGCTTGACTTGAACTTTAATTATTTTCAGTCTTCTTTGCCTTCTTTATACATATATCATATGTATATTATATAGTCCCCCAAGTATTTGAGCTTTGAAGTATGAAATCTCGAGCACTTGATTATTCCTTCCATGCGATCCTTTTCCTGAAAAGGAAAAACATACGGGACTCGGAGGTATGATTTCAGATGAAGACTACTTAACCCATTTAAATTTCCATCATAATAGTTGTAACCCTAGACCGGGAATTATGTTCTTTCCACATGTCTTTTCAGGTCGTAATTCATCATTTAGTGCAGGCTAGCTTTTTGCATATCATCTAAAATCGTTAGTAAAATTTTAAAAATTCAAAAATAAAAGTTATTAGATGAGGATACCTGCACGTGGGTATTTCTTTTCCTTAGAAATAGTATCTCTTCAGATGAACAACATTCCAATTTGAAAGTAGAATCTTGCCATCCAGTGTTTCAAGTTCGTAAGCTCCTTTTCCTGCGACACCATGAATCTTATAAGGCACTTCCCAAGTTGGACTTAACTTTCCTACATTAGCTGCCCTCGTGGATTGGAAAACTTTCTTGAGTACGAAGTCCTCAATCTTGAAGTATCTGATACGAGTTTTCCGGTTATAGTATCGCTCCATAACTTGTTTTTGCATTGCCATCCTTATTAATGCAGTTTTCCTCATTTCTTCAAGTAAATCTAGGTTTACTCGCATCTCTTCTTCATTGATTCCTCAGTAGCTTGTGTATATCTCGTACTTGGTTCCCCTATATCAACTGGAATCAAGGCTTCAGCTCCGTATACAAGTGAGAATGGTGTTTTCTCCATACTTGTTTTTGTGGTTGTTCGATAAGCCCACAAGACCCCAGGTAACACCTCTGGCCAATTGCCTTTAGATTCTTTCAATCTTTTCTTCAAGTTGTTGATAATGACTTTATTTGTTGATTTAGCTTGTCCATTACCCACCGGATAGTAAGGTGTTGAAGTAATCCTTTTAATTTGCCAACTTTAAAAAAATTCTGTGATTTGTGTGCCTTGCCTTTAATAGCGGACCCACGATATCCATCCCCCATTTCATAAAAGGCCATGTTGCAATGACCGGATGTAATAATTTAGCAGGTCGATGCATGTTGTTACCGTATCTTTGGCACTTGTCATATTTAGCCACAAAATTTTCCGCGTCTGCTTCCATTTTTGGCCAGTAATAGCCAGCTCTAATCATGGTTTTTACTAAAGATCTTCCTCCCGCGTGATTTCCACAATGTCCCTCATGTATTTCTCTCATTACATACTCTGTTTGAGAAGGCCCGAGGCATCTTGCTAGAGGACCACCGAACATTTTACGATTAAGATTGCTTTGCTTTAAACAGTATCGAGCAGCTTTTTTGCAAAGTGCTTGGGCCTTTTTCTTATCATCAGGTAAAATTCCATACTGTAAAAAATTGACAATCTCGTTCCTCCAATCCCAAGTTAGATTATTGAAATTTACCTTATTTTTGTCTTGATCAAGTACGGAATGAAATAAATGAATCACAGAAGCATCTTCATCATTCGTTGCTTCTGCAGCAGATGCAAGATTAGCTAGGGCATCAGCCTCTGCATTTTCCTCTCTTGGTACATGCACGACTTTCCAAGTTTGAAATTGCCTGACCAAATCTCAAGCCTTTTCCAGGTATTGCTACATCCTTGCCTCTCTGGTTGTGTAAGTCCCCAGCATTTGGTTAACTACGAGCTGTGAATCGCTTTTGATTATGAACTGTTCTATACCAAGATCTCGTGCCAGTTCTAAACCTGCAATCACAGCTTCATATTCTGCCTCATTGTTAGTAATAAGGTGACATTTTATGGCTTGTCATACGGTTTCTCCCGTGGGTGGTATCAAAACAATACCTAAACCTGCCCCTTTCACATTCGATGAACCATTAGTAAATAAGGTCCAAGTTCCTGGATTAGACTCGTTTAATACCTGCAGTTCTTTTTCTGCTTCTAGTTGTATCCCTTGACTAAAATCTACCACAAAATCTGCTAAAACCTGTGACTTTATTGCAGTTCTAGGTTGATATGTAATGTCATATTCACTTAGTTCTATGGCCCACTTGGCTAATCTACCTGATAACTCTTGTTTATGCAATATATTACGCAAGGGATAGGCGATTACTACAGAGATGGGATGATATTGAAAATAAGGTCTTAACTTCCTAGATGTCATAATTAATGCAAGTGCAAGTTTTTTTAGACGAGGATACCGAGTTTCAGCATCTAATAATGACTTGCTAACATAATAAATCAGAGACTGTTTGCCTTGGTCTTCTCGAACTAACACAACACTTACCGCTTCTTCTGAAACAGCAAGGTAGATGAGTAGTTTCTCCCCATCTTTTGGTTTTGCAAGCAACGATGGATTTGACAAATATACTTTCAAATTTTTAAGCGCCTGTTGACATTCTTCAGACCATTCAAATTGATCCTGCTTTTTTAGGGCTGAAAAGAACCTGAAGCATTTTTCTGATGATTTTGAAATAAACCTTCCCAAAGCTGATATTCTTCCTGTCAGTCTCTGTACTTCTTTTTTACTTATCAGTGTATCCGGAATTTCCTCAATAGCTTTAATCTGCAAGAGATCTACTTCAATGCCACGGTTAGAAACAAAAAATCCTAAGAACTTACCTGACGAAACTCCAAATGCACATTTCTCAGGGTTTAATTTCATGTTAAATTTATGAAGAATTTGAAATGTATCAGACAAGTGTTGGATATGATCCCCTGCTTGTTGTGACTTGACTACCATATCATCTATATATACCTTCATGGTTTTCCCTAGATGTTCTTGAAATATTTTGGTCACCAACCTTTGATATGTGGCTCCAGCATTCTTGAGACCGAATGGCATTACTTTGTAACAGTAAATCCCCCTGTCTGTTATAAATGAAATTTTTTCCTCATCTATAGGATCCATTTTTATCTGATTATACCCTGAATATGCATCTAAAAACCTAACAATTCATGTCCTGTAGTAGCATCAATTAGTTGATCTATATGCGGTAATGGAAAAGAATCTTTAGGATAAGCTTTATTAAGGTCAGTATAATCTACACAAACTCGCCATTTACCATTCTTTTTAGGTACTGCTACAGTATTAGCTAACCAATTTGGATATTTTACCTCGCGGATGGACCCAATTTTTAAAAGTTTTTGCACCTCATCTTGAATCACCTGATTTTTGAAAGATCATTGCTTTCTTTTCTTTTGTTTTACAGGTGAGTATGATGGATATTCATTTAACTTGTGGGTCATCACTTCCGGAGGTATTCCTGTCATATCAGAATGGGACCAGGCAAAACAATCCACCTTAGTTTTCAAAAATTCAGTCAACTTACCTTTGATTTCTTGGCTTAGGTT
This sequence comes from Nicotiana tabacum, assembly GCF_000715075.1. Lineage (NCBI taxonomy): Eukaryota > Viridiplantae > Streptophyta > Magnoliopsida > Solanales > Solanaceae > Nicotiana > Nicotiana tabacum. The sequence continues at coordinate 146,475,504 of NC_134099.1, read as the reverse complement.
GGCCCCAATGTAGACTTTCCTTTCAGGTTGAGGTGCAAATAGTACTACAGCCTCCAATTCTTCAATCGTTGTTTGATGTTTTCATTTTCCTCTGGCTCTTGCATGGTATCAGGCCTAAAGTCTACATTTGTTCATCCGTGCTTAGTTGAGGCTTGTGTTGCAGCATCCTCAACTGGATTTTGTGATTGCTATTTCTCTTCGCTTTTTGCGCTCGAATCTGCTATGGAATTAATACTCCTAGACACTTGTTGATCACCACGGATTTTCCGTATTCCCCATTGTGAAGAAAATTTAATAACTTGATGCAAAGTCGATGGAACAGCTTCCATTTCATGAATCCATGGTCTACCAAGAATCATGTTATAAGCCATATCCATCCGCTTGAAATTTGGTGTCTTTGACTACTCCTTTAGCGAATGTGGTGAGTGTTAGTTGTCAAAATCGGACAATGTATGAGCCTTGGGTATCAACTTATCATCAGCTTGCATCTCATTTACCACTCTTAACAGAATGATATTTACAGAACTACCTGGATCAATCAAAACTCGTTTCACGTTAGTGTTATGTACAAGTAAACATATTACCAGTGCATCATTATGTGGAGTTAGCACGCCATCCGCGTCTGCATCATTGAAGGTAATATTATCTTCTTCCAAAATTTGCCGAACTCGCTTCCCGTGTGTAATCGTTATTTTTGACACCTTCCTCGCTGCTGTTACGCCATAGACTTCTTCTCCTCCGTTTATGACATTAATCGTCCTTTTTGGTGAAGGGGGTTTTGGAGGCTCCTGCCTATTTTTCATATATGACTGTTTTCCCTTTTCACTAAATAATTCAGTTAAATACCCTTGTTTCAATAAATGTTCTACTTCACCTTGCAGTAATCTACAATCCGCCGTTTTGTGGCCGTGATCATGGTGAAACTCGCACTAAAAACCAGGATTACGCCTATTCGGATTTGATCTCATTTCTCTTGGCCATCGTACCTTGTCGACCATATTCCTTAAAATAACCACCAATTCGGATGTGCTAACATTAAAACTGTAACCGCCGATCTTTGCCTTCGTGCTTTTGTCAATATCACGTGTTTCTCGCGTGTTTCGTTCTTTTCTGAGCCTTGATGATGAACCTGATTCACTATCTCTTGATCTATGATCGTACCTTAGGTTTTCCTGTTTTGAACGTAAGTCTCTTCCCGCTGGTCCCATGTAAGGCTCGTACCTATTTTTACCGGACCTTTTTTCAGTTTTAGTTCGCCTTGAACTTACCTTTTCATCGCTTCAAAATTGAATGATGGTATTTTCTTCTATCCGCAGCTTCGTGCTATATCTATTGTAAACATCATTCCAAGTTGTAGCTGGAAATTCTCATAAACTTTCTTTGAGTCTCCTAGTGGCTTCTGAACTTTTTCCATTTAGATTGCTGGCAAACGCCATACCTGCCCAGTTATCTGGTACACGTGGCAACGTCATCCTTTCACGCTGAAACCTGTCTACGAATTCCCTGAGTAGCTCTGTATCTCCTTGCTTTATTTTGAAAATGTCGTCCATTCTTTTCTCAACTTTTTGAGCTCCCGAGTGTGCTTTGATGAATGAATCTGCAAGTTCAGCAAAAGAATCTATAGAATTTTCGGGTAGAAAATAATACCATGTTAAAGCTCCTTTAGTGAGTGTTTCTCCGAATTTTTTGACCAATACTGATTCAGTTTCTTGCTTGGTTAAGTCGTTGCCTTTTACGTCGGTTGTGAATGCAGTCACGCGATCCCGTGGATCTGTTGTTCCATCATATTTCAGAATATCGGACATCTTGAATTTCTTCGAAATCGGTAGAGGAGCTGCACTTGGCTTCCAAGGTTGTTGTGAGTATTTGTCCATATATATTCCCTTGATTACAGGCGGTACTCCAGGTATTTGCTCTATGCGATCGCTCTGCTCCTTGAGCTGTTTCTGCAATGTTAGTACTAAATTTTGTAAATCAGAATTGATTGGGTTACCTGACCCTCCATCACGAGATTCGCTAGGAATTCCTCCAATGCCCGAATTAACGAGTCCTGAGCAGGGATTTTCTAAAGTGTTGTTGTTTGGATTTGATGTTGGCGGCGCAGCTGGCAACTGGTTAGCGAAAGCCTCAAGAGCATTGCTAACTTGTTGAGCAATTAACTTTTTCAAAGCTTCGTTAATAGCCTCATCATTTTGCATTTGATTGAGATCCATCAGGAGTTCCTTCTCGAGATTGTCGAGAAGAATTTCGTGGGGAAGGGACTGGGGTTCCATCGCCTTGATGATTCTCCTGTAACTGATGGTCTCCTTGATTGTTGTCGTTGACATTTGACATGATTGATTTTTACAAAAAAGGTCAATTCAGAAAGTAATAGATTATCAGATTCCCGGTAACGGAACCAATTTGTTTAACCAAAAATAAGAATTTTGGTCAAAGCTTGTTTTTAGAAGAACTCAGGTTACTGATAATCAAATAGAAATAAGAATAAATGATGTAAATAATAGCTGGATAAAAAGCAAAGTAAATCAGTATATTCCAATAGCATTTCGTGTCCTTACAAATATTCATTCCTCACCTTTTATAGCTATTTCTAAGTAATACGTTTCTTTCCTTCCTTAATGGAGTTATTATGGACAATTAATGACATTTAATATAACGTTATAATTGGCAATCGTAACTGTTCAGTACAGATTCTATAACGTTTCCTGTAATTAATGCTCATTAACTACCGGTAATACGTATCTATATTCTTTTGCTATCTAGGTTCATTCTTCCGATGCTTCTTCAAATTATCAAGAGGTTTGAGCACCCATCCCTTCTGGGTTTTTTGGATCTTTGTCTGTGCCTGTTAAAGCTCGTGTCTCTTCAACTATTCTTCGCCAACTGTCATTCCTTTACTGATCCACGTGTCATGACATGTCATCACATAATTAATTCGATATATTAACTTGATTTTTCCCAATACATATACGTATACTAAGTTTTACTAATTGTTTACTACTCTTAAACTGCTCTTTGCTTTGTTATTGATGCAACCAGGCAATTATTACTTCGTTACTGATGTAATCCGGCAATATTGGCCTTTTAGCTTTGGTTTTGTTTTTAATGTCTCAGCAACAAAAAAAATTCCCGCTGTAGCCCCCCTGTAGTAATGGAGGACAGGCTTAGCCAATTGCCAGATGACATTCTTGTATCAATTCTTTGTAAGTTGACACTGAAAGAAGCAGTGCTCACAAGTTGTCTTTCAAGTCGATGGCGCTACATATGGACACTTGTCGCACGTCTCAACTTTAAGGAAGCGTTGAGCCAGATTTAATCATGTCTTGAGTTTGCACAAGTCTTCTCTTTTAGAAGATTCACTGTCTCTTCTCTTTTTCATAGTAGTTTTCAACGTGACGTTGATAAGTTGCTGAAATTTGCATTATCAACAAAAGTCCAAAGCCTTAAGATAGAATTATCCCTCTAGGATGGCCAAATTTCAGATATGTTTGGATTTGAAAAAGTTCCAGGAGTACTTATCGTCCTCGCCAATCTTTGGATTTAAGAATCTCAAAGTGCTGACTTTAGGCAGTGTTGATGTAGACAATCAAGTGGTCAATATTTTCCTCTCGAGCTGCCCCCTTCTTGAACAATTATCTATAAGAAAATCTCAGGTATTAAAACATCTGGAAATCGGTCCTTCCCTCAAGTTGAAGCATTTGGAAATATATGAATGCGACATACATTATCTGGAGATCTGTAATGTCAATCTTGTCTCTTTCTATTTCTACGGATCTGAGAAAACAAACTTGCGTATAGAGAATGTTTCTTCGATTGTTAATCTTGAGATTGAGATTTACTATGGATCGCTGCCTAGACTCATTGATTTGATTACAACGAAATTCACTCAACTGGTGAAACTTCCACTTGAAGTAAAAACTAGCCAATATGAGGTAAGCAATTTTCCCCTCCCATAAAGAACAAATGAAAGTTCGAGTGCCCTTTTTTTAACTCTTCTTTATTTTTTTCCAGGATGTTGATTATTATTTTTCTTTTCCAAAATTCAACAATCTCAAATGGCTTATACTTACTATTGACGAAGCTATCGATAGCAGTCTACTTAATGTTACTCCACTTTTGCAAGCGTCTCCATACCTGGGAATGTTCGAGTTCAATGTATATAGAGGTGTTTATTCTTTTTAATTAATATGTCACCCTTTTTGGCTTGTCCATCTCAAAGGCTGGATGATTTTCATGCAAAAGAAAAACCAACTTTCTCCTTTTTTAGCCTTATCTGTCCTACAGTGTTTACATTTTGCCCTCATGTCTGAATGACCAACTGCTTTCATCTTTTGTTTTTGTTATTATATTCTTAACATATATTACAATGTATGGAACTTTTGAGGGTTAGATATATGTCATCTAGTGTCTTACTTGCTTTTGTACTTCTCATTGGAAACTAACGTTGGATGTTCAGAGGAATGTAGTACTGTACATTATAGGATGTGGCAAAACCGTGAAGGATCGAACGATTATCATAATCTATACATTGTCAAATTAAGTACAGTAATACACAACTTTCTTTGATATACACACATTCAATTTCTGATTTAGATTTTGAAGGAACCAGTTACTCCACTATATTTCAGAGTATAATTGTATTTTTTTTTTTTTTTTGCCTTTTCAGGTTAAGTGGACTAATACAAGGATCTTTGATCAATTTATTCTGGACATACGTAGGCAAAATCCATATCAACATCTCAAAGTGGTGAGATATGGAGGTTATCTTGGGGGTACAGCTGATAAGGAATTTCTTAAAAAATCGTTAGCACTTGAGAAAGCCATCGTTAGACCTTGCGATCATTCTTCATATTCAAGGAAGAAGAGTTCCAAAGTTGAGAGAAGGTCAAGAAGCCGGGCTTGGAGGCAGCTACAAGGGAAAGTTCCCAAAGGAGTCGAGCTTGTGATACTTTAACTCACCCCTCTCCTTCACAAGTTGATTTCTTTTCCCCTTTTTCCTCCCCCTCTGCGATTAGGCTTCGAAAGTTATTATTTAATCATTCTTCTTTTCTTGTTTATTCGATCGTAGTTAGTGCAGCTAATCTACCAAAAGTATTTAAATTCATCTTAGTCAGGAATTCATTATTGTGATAATGTTACAAATTGCCATTTAAAAATGCGCGTTTCCTTTCTTTTTCTGCTAAAGAAAGAAATGTCGATGCTCTTTCTTTCCTTCCATTATTTGTTGCTTTTCTTTCTGTTAACACCGCAATTTCCCCCTTTTGCACGCCCTCAACCATGACATATAATGCACATACAAAATAACAAACGCCAAACTAAAGGTGGATCCAGAATTTGAACTTTATAGGTTCTGAATTCTACAACAATGATTTCAAGCGCTAATTTAAAATTTGTATATATTTAGTGAATTTCAAACCACAAATACAGGGTTTAGGACAAACCTACTGGGTTCGGCCGAATCCATAAGTTGCCTTCAACCTCCGCCCCTGAATATAGTACTCCCTCCGTCTCAAATTAAGGATGAACTCCAGAGACTGCTGGATGGCATCACTTAGTAGCTCCTTTAGTTGCTGGTCTTTAACAAAATATGGGCTAAGCAGCTTCAGGTAGGTGTATCTCACACTTCCAGCAGAACATGAGCACCTTGGATCCAGACCAGTAAGCATCTCTGCATTGTCAAATTTTGCATGGGATTTTCAACAATTCCTGGAAGGTAACATCCAACTTTGGCCCAACATATGCAGGGATTTATAATTAAGCAATGGTGTAAGATACATGCAGTTGACTTAAATGTAATAACCACATATACTTCTCATGCTCCCCAGAAGAATTGTCAAATATGTAACACAATACAGAGTCTTCAAGACACCAGCTTCTCATCCTAATGCAGATATGAGCATGAATTGCTTCTAATCATAGCCATTTATATCGGAAAAAATTAGCCAATGGGCTTATATGTTGGGACGATATCACGTGATAACTGGAATATTATTATATTAACACTAATAATCCAGAAAATCAAGCTCAAATACTCTTGATTTAAGAACTAAATTCATTGCTTGAAGTGTATCACATATGACGTCAATCTGAGAGTGTACGCTATCAGCAACAAGAAATTCATGAACAGAACCATCTACTTCAATAAAAGAACATCCAGGTTGCTTCTGGATTCCCTCAGCACCCATATTCCTCCTTACCATTCTCACATCCTTCCACCTAGATGCAGAGGCATAAGCATTAGACAGCAGTACGTGTGCCCCACATTTCTCTGGCTCCAATTCACTAATCTTTTTGGCAGCAACTTCCGCCAACTCTACATTTCCGTGTCTACTACAAGTGAAAAGCAGGGATCGCCAAATGATAGCATCTGGTTGAATGGGCATGGAACCGATGAACTCCATAGCCTCAACCAGAAGATTTGCACGGCCCAAGAGATCAACCAGGCAGCCATAGTGCTCAACCCCGGGGGACAATTTGTATTGCCCGGTCATCTTCTCAAAGTAGTAAAACCCCTCACCAACACACCCACCATGACTACAGGCAGATAAGATCCCGAGAAATGTTACGCCATTTGGCCTTACTCCACTCGATCCTTCCATTAGTGAAAATAATTGCAAAGACTCATCGGATCTTGCATTCATAGCTAACCCAGAAATCAACATACTCCATGAATAAACATCCTTATTAGTTAACGAATGAAAAACTTCAAGAGCCTTATCAACTAATCCACATTTAGAGTACATATCAATCAAAGAATTCTTCACTACAAGGTTCATTTCAATACCACTCTTTTCACAATAATTAAGCACCCACCTTCCCAAATCTAGTGCACCCGAATGCCCACATGCAGAAACAACACATGCAATTGTGGCAGGTTCGGCCTTAACCCCAGCCATCTGCATCTCCCTAAATAACTCTATTGCTTCCTTAAACATATCCGACTGCAAATAACCTGCAATCATAGAAGTCCAACAGACTGCATTTTTATCTAATAATCTATCAAAAACCTTCCTAGCATCCTCTAACTGCCCACATTTTGTGTACATGTCAACTAAAGAAGAACCCAGAAACACATCAATCACAAGCCCATAAACAACAATCAACCCGTGAATCTTCTTCCCCAAATCAAGCAACCCGGTTCTTGCACACGCAATAAGAGCACTCACAATACTTACATCATTCAACCTCACACCACTTTCGTGCAACATTTTTCTAAACGTTTTCACTGCTTGATGACAAAATCCACATTGTAAATACCCAGAAATCATACTATTCCAAGTGACAACGTCTCGACCTGAGTCGGGCATAAAATCAAACACCTTCTGTGCAAGCTCAACAACCCCACATTGGAAATACATATAAACCAATGCATTTTGCACAAATACATCAAATCCAAACCCCATTTTCAAACTCACACAATGAACTTCAACACCCTTGTGAAAACTATTTAACCTACCGCAAGCTTTCAGTACAAAAGGGAAAGTGAAATTATCAAGAATCATACTTTTCCGCATCATTTGATTGTAAAGACTAATGGCTTGTTCAGGGAATGAACTGTGGGAGTATGCACGGAGGAGGAAATTACAAGAGAGGACATTAGGGTTTGTGATTTGGGAGAAAAGGGTGTGAGAAAAAGCAAGGGTAAAATCAGGATTTGAAAGACAGTGGCTGAGGAGTTGGCTGGAAATGTATGGGTTAGCGAAGAAGCCTAAAGTGAAGGCATGACAGAGGATTTGGGTGAAATGGTTGAAGTGTGTATGGGTTTGCAAAAGAGATAAAGAGAATGTGTGATAAGATGGTGATGTTCGAGATGTAAGAAGAAAAGAGATTAGGGTTTTGGGTTTTGGAGGTTTGAGTTTGAACGGAATCCTCAGTAGCATTTGACAATGGGCGTGCAAAAATGGCTTCATTAAAGGGAAGTTTGGCATGAGTGGAATCTAAGAATTAAATAAAAATTCAATCTATTTCTATTCTTTTTTGTCCTAGGTTGAGTTTTACGCTAGATACTCATCAAAGAATCCAAATTAAGTTGATTACGACCTTGGCTTTTTAATCTAGGAGTATAAATTATATTCAAGCACTCACCAAAGTCTTGTTCCGTTGTATCTAGCTTCATCATAAAATAAAAATATACTGCTCCTATTACTTATCAGGAAATGGTCAATCATACTTTCATTTTGATATTTATCTAAAAGTTTGCTGTAGTTGAGACTTGAGTAGATGGGCACTAACACAACGATATAGCAACACAGGATGGTCCACTACTTTTTAGGAATTTTTACCTCGTTTAACACCTTATTTATTTTAAATAGATACCATTTAAAAAAATTATATTTTATAGATACCTTTTAAGGTTTATACCAAAATATTTAATTTTGATTACCTCCTAGCCCTAAGCCACTAAATACGCTAATCGGTTATATTATTTTTTTTCTCTCTCTACTTTGATACATCTCATTCTCTTCCCCCATCCCATTAAAATTTTTGATCTCCTCCTCCTTCCACCGTTTTTGTGCAAAGCCCACTTCAGAAATTACTGTATGTGTTTTGATTAAAATAATACCCTCGGCTTCAGCAATGGAAATAGTGCATAATCGGAATCGATCGCGGAGTAAGTCGGTGGCTGCTTCTTCCTCTTCTCTGTCTAGTTCGCTTGTCATTTCTCCTCCGTCGATATCCTCCATTGTAGTAGGAGAATTGTTAGAGTATAGTTGCACTCGCAAATTAGGTGTTGATTGCGAAGGATGCGCGGGAAATAGGAGGGCGGGTCGAAGGAGTTGCTCAAGTATATTTGTCTCTGCCAACTTCGATTTGTTAGTGGAGACAAAGGTGTCTCCAAAGATGGTGAGCCTAGAGATATGGATGTTGTAGGATAATTTTATGTTAATATATTTCAATGTATTTTCATGTATTTCATTGTATTCATTTGTCTTTTTTTCATTGTAATTCAATGTACCTCGTTGTATTCCATGTATTTTATTGTATTCACGGTCTTTTTTTCTCATTGTATTTCAATGTATCCCGCTGTATTCTATGTATTTCATTGTATTCACTGTCTCGCTATATGCCATGAATGTATTCATAAGTTTTTTTTAATTAATATAATTTATGTATTCAGATGTATTATATAATTTCTCTGAAGATTGCTATGTTTTTGGGGTATTTTTCGGTTGAGAATCTTTTTTATAACTGAAAATACAAAATTTGTGTGTTATAATTGAGTTTGTTGAGTTATATTAGGAGTATATTATGTTAATTGATTCACTTTCCGTTTTAAAACCAGTGTAATCTCCTATTTCATGCCGTGAATACAGTCGAATACAATAATCTGTCCAGCTGTAATCTCATGTTTCACTCCATGAATACAGTCAAATACACTCGAATACAACAACTGATCAGCTAGACTTTTCTGATTCACGCCTATTTTTGCTTGAATACAATAGCTTAAATATATCAAATATATCTTATAACCACATAAAAGGTATTTATAATATGTAATATAGCAAATGGTATCTATGAATGACTAATTACTACTAAAAGATAGTGCTTTATGGAAATGTTCCTACTTTTTACAATGATCGGTCTTTCATAGCAACTTAGACCATGTTAATACTGTTAGAAATTGCTTGAGCAACATCGGATTGCATTAACGCGCCATTAAAAGCATCAATGATAGGAACCATTGATTGCATAAAAGTCTTGATGTCCCTGACATATTGGAGTGATATCATTTTAATTTCTCGTACATTCTATGTTCACTATTATATATATATATGGTGGAGGTGGTGAAATAAATCAGGTATAAGCAAACTAATTGATTGGGTTATGATCGGCGCCGGCTCTAATGTTATTCCAAGTAAGGCTTTTGCCTTAGGCCCCCAAATTTTGGAGGCCCCTTTTTTTAGAAATAATAGGTTTATAGGTGTTTAAAAAAAATAGTAATATTTAGTACTTTTCATACAAAAGTAGAATTTTTCTATAACAATTGCATCAAAACAAAGAAGTTTTGAAGATTATAATTGATAAAATTGTACCTGAGATTAACAATATCTAAAGATAGATTAAATGGGTTGGCTATATTTTCAATTGAAAAGGAATTATCAGAGGAAATCGATTATAAAGAAATTATTATCAACTTTCTTTTAAAAATTTAGGCCTCACATTAAACTTTGGTTTTAGGCCACAAATATGTTTGAGCCGCCCTGGTTATAATGTGTCAAAGTGGGAACAGTAACAAAGATGCAAATCTAACAGCTTGGTTAAGTTTTAGTTTAGTGTTAAAATTATGAGGGTTATGAGAATATTCTAGAGTCAAATACAACGCCTCTCGTAACCCTCAATACTAGTGTCATCAGTTGCTCTCTTAACTCGTTCCACGCTAATAAGAACGTCCACTTGTACTTGATGAACGGTTTTTAGGGCAAAGCTAAAACTTTAGTTGATTATGTCAAAGTATATTTCTATATAACCAAAATCGTACTAATTTATAGTCCATTTGGCCAAGCTTCTTTTGAGGCAAAAGTATTTTTTTGGATCAAAAGTGTTTTTTTTTTCTAAAATTAAGGTGTTTGGCCAAACTTTTGAAAGGAAAACAGATATTTTTGAGGAGAAACACAAGTAGTTTTGGAGAAGTAGAAAAAAACAGTTTCTCTCCAAAAAGTACTCTTTTGAAAAATACTTTTGAAAAAAACACACTTAAAAGTGATTTTTTAAAGTTTGGTCAAACACTAATTGCTGCTCAAAATTGCTTTTTTAATTAATTAGCCAAACACAGATTGTTTCTCACCAAAAATACTTTTGAGAAAAAACACTTCTCAAAATAAGTTGATTTTTACAGCTTGGCCAAACGGGCTATTAGTTTCCCTTCTCTTTCTCTGTGGTCATGGTCCATAAAAGCCAAGTTCAGACCACCCTACGCATTGTTTCTTTGATAATTTTAAGGAGGTGGTGGTGGGAGGGAAGCACACTACTAAGTACTGAGTAAACTCTTTCTCAACTTGCAATTTCAGTATTCAAAGGAGAGGCTTAAGGATATTTTGCAATAGATCAGATCAATATAGTTGAAGCCACTTTTCTTGGTCATTGATAAATCCGTAAACCTTTGATGAAGACATACAAGCATTCAAAATTCATCAGTAAGTTAGAACAAGAATAACTGAATTATCACACTAGTTGCTAGAAAAATATTCCTTGCCTTCACGCGGAATCGTCACACCCACAAAGGCATGACAGACAACGGGAGGCAGCTTCATTACAAGTCAATACAAATTTTAAAAAATAAATAAAAGGAAAACAAAATTTATCTCACCTCTCAAAAGTCAGTTTCTAAAAGTTACAAGTGTATAAATAACACATTAAGGGGTCGTTTGGTTTGAATACCCCTTGTTCTGGGATAAGTTATGCTAGGATAAGTTATGTTGGGATTAGTTATGCTGGTATTGTTTTGGTATGTTATATTAAAAATGACATGCATTGCATAATTTCTAAGAAGAAGCTATTTGTTTACAAAAATACCCTCCATCTTATTTAGCCTCCATCTTCTTACTCCTTTATCCAATTGACGTACGTCAATTTCCAATTCTTACATCAACAAGTACTAAATAATTTTTTGAGGCTCTAGTTTTCATTTGTTTGAAATATATCTGCTGATTTCTTCTTCTAAATCTGCTTCCTAACTTAATTCCATGTTTTCTTCAGATGTAAGATCGCTAATTGCCATGTATAATATACTGATTTCTTGGTCTTCTCAATTTTCATGGAATGTATTGTGATTTAAAAAAAAAACTCCACATCAGAGGTTCAAACCAAGATCCACAAGTTGGCTAGAACATAACCAAAACTATAGAATTTAGAGGCATCAAAAACATAGTTAAGCTAAAAAGAGAAATTGAAGAATTGTCATAGTAGTAATATAATTACATATGTACATAACATTTACACTAGAGTTAAGCTATTTAATAGATATTAGTTACACAAAAAATATAGCATCCTCGTGCCCACCAGTCATAAACAAAAGAGTATGGACATAACCCGAGGTATCAAAAATAGCACTACAGTTTAACTTTAAAGTTGTTAGTCGAGCAAAAACTATCAAACTAGTACCACCACATATACACAACTTTACCATACTTCAAAGTTTGCCATTAATAATCATGAACATCATTGTTTGGTGCTCAAGTTCACCCATACGTAAAAATAATTTCATCTTTTTGACATCTTCACAGAGAATCATTGTAGCTTTGATATATTCTTGTACAGAGTACAACTCAAATGCGGGAGACTCAAGGATGGAATAAATTTCACTACGAATATCGGATCGGTCACAATTGTCAATCTTATCAATCAAGGCACCCATTCTTTTATCTTGACTTTCAATAAAGTTTTTCATAACTTCTGTCATACCCTTAAGAAATGTCTCACTAGAATCTTCCACAACCCTTTTTCTTTTCTTGCTTTTCTCTTTTTCATTGAAATTAGAAGAGGATCTATTAGCATGTTCACCTTGTTTATGATTTTGTTGGAATCCTGCATGTTCATTTTCAAATGCTCCAGCACATTCTTGTTCAGATGCTCTAGCATCTTCCTTTTCAGATGCTCCAGTAAAACTAGGTCCATCATAAGTATTTTCATTTTCAGCTTCTCCAGTAGCTATATTAGGTCCATCACCAGCATCATCTTCTCCTTCATCATCAACAACAATAGGCCATCCTAAGCTCATGTCATTAGAAATTCCTGAAGCTTGACTCCTTAGAATATCCTCAGCAACATCTAGCGGCCCTTTTGTGAACTCTCCTGTCGCTCTATCCTTGCCAAAAATTTCCTCCCAATCCTCAAACATTGGCCATTTCTTAGTTTTCATGCTTTTTGCTTTTGGATCCATCTAGAAAAAATAAGGAAAGAAACAAAAGTAATGACATATGCGTCAGTTATAAACTATGATGGGAACTCAGGAAAATTCCTATATGAAGTAACAATATTCTAATAACTTAAGCAAAGTATAAATTACCTTTATAAAGTCATCCCACTGTTTTGGATCGTCAACAATTATGGTTCCATCACTATATTGAAATCTCAAACCACTTCGACTCTTTAATAAACTTATGTTTGAATAACATCTCTTCCACGCTTTTACTTTATTATTAACATGTGGTTCACCTTTCAATTGACTACTATGATGACATTCATGCAAATAGTGCTCTAATTCCATCAAGTATCCTCGCCTAAAGGTTTCATTATCAGCTCGCCAACCATCAGCACGCAATTTTTTTAAACCATCTAAAAGAGCACTTTCTTCTACTGGAGTCCAGATCCTTCGGGAAGAAGGTGTTGATTTTCTTGATCTTATTGGCAATAGCTTTGAATTTTCTGCCTGTCTATTCATTATATCTGTATAATCTTGTGAAATAAATCATCATAAGTATTAGTTATCTCCACAAAAAGCATAAGTATCTCCAATATTATTTAGCATCACAAAAAGCATATGTATGGAAGTATAGAACTATCAAAAAAGAAACGCTAACTAAATATAAGTAATCTTCACAAAAATTAAAGTAAGTAACTATTTCTTATAATCACAAAAAAACTGAAAGTTGATACACCTTACAATCATACAAAAAACTAAAGAGCAAAATACCCAAACACCACAAAATATAATACAAGCATGGAACGTTTTGAAACGATCAATTGTTTAGACTTGCATTCCACATTGATTGAGCCAACTCATCCCTCCATGTGGTCCACTCCTGAGATGATTCAACAACATTAATGTTGTCATGTTGATACTCCACTTGTTCTTCCATATCAATATTTAAGGGATCCACTTCCATCTCTCTACGAATAAAGTTGTGCATCAAACAACAAGCACTAATGATCCTATTATGAACCTTAACTGAGTACCACGAAGAGTTTCTAAGAATTCCCCAATGCTCTTTCAAGAGACCAAATGCTCTTTCGATAACATTACGAGCCCTAGCATGCTTCATATTGAAAAGCTCTTCTCGACATCGAGGTGGTGGATTGTCACCTTGCCAATCCCTTAACCAATATCTATACCCTCTGTAAGGTGAAAGAAAACCGTTTCCATTTGTATATCCTCCATCGCACAAATAATAATTTCCTATAATATAAACATAAAATTTTGTTACTTTTACGTAGCATTCTTTTTGTGATATAACTTGAGTGTATAAGCATACGTATGGCATACCCTCAGGGATTTTCAAACCATTCGTTCGCACTATAGCATCTCGTAATACACGACCATCGGTAGCTGATCCTTCCCAACCACGTAATACATAAGTAAAATTAAGATTTTTATCACAAACTCCCAATACATTAGTTGTTATTTCTCCTTTTCTTGTTTTGTATCTTGGTTTGTACTCGAATGGAACTCTAATTTGAATGAAAGTACCATCAAGTGCATCTAGACATCCCTATAAAATCAATTATAGATTATCTCAAACTATTAATTTCTTTTCGTATGATTATATATTTTTTTAGTTTTACATAAATTAATATATGCTCAAAAGAAATTTTACATACCTTAATTCATCTCCATTGATCTTCAACCTCATCTTCAAGCACTGGTTTGAGATTAACAAGTAACAATGGAGATGATACAATTCAAATGAGATATAATTTTAGGAATTCGAACACTCATACGGTACCTAATCACACGCCTATTTCTATGTTGTATTCTTATAGAATAACCATAAATAGTCATTAAAAGAAATATAAATACAACAAGTTGTTGGCACAATATCTCCTCAAGGATAATAACGCATTCAATATCGGACAATAGTTGATGATCCATAAGAAAACCTAATTTTGCCATTACAAATATGAAAAGAATTAATATACAAAAAATTACAATTAGAAAAAGAAATCTGTGAGTAAAAATTTATAATTTTCAAGTACATAAAGAGAAACAAATGAACCCAACAAATATTTGGAAAGAAGCTAAACTAAGATTTCATCATCAACATAAAGAGAGAAGGGCTAATAAATGGCAGAAGACAATCCACAACTATGATTTGTGGTACTCTTTCATATATTTCAGCTCTTTCGGCACTACATATTGAGTTTTAAAGGCTATGATTTTTCTCAATTATTTGCTAAATAAAATTCAGCAAAACAATTACGTACCATTCATAAAAGAGTTCAGAATTTTACTATTTTGGTAGAGAAGAGGACTGGACCCAAATTATGCAACAAAGAACTTATAAATGATAACAAGAAAGAATAAGAGAAATAGGTTTTGATAGAAGTTTTAACCTTGTGAGAAAAGCAAAATGGAAGATAATGTCTTCTTCAATCACTACAACATAGCTTCTGCATTCAAAGAAGAGAAGAAGTTTTCCCCGAGAGCAGAGAAATTTGTAGCGGCGTTGCTTTACCAATGTTGCGTAAAGAATGGGAAAAGTGACGTAGAAAAAGGGTTTGAGGACTTTAGGGCTATTTTGGTGAATTTCGCTATTTCGTCAGGGGATAATAATCGCAGCATTAATTATCCCACCTCCTGAGAGGTATAAGTAATCCCGGTATTAATTTTAATACTGGAATAACTTATACCAGATTTGGTAACCAAACAAGGTATAAGCTGGTATTAAATTTTTATATCAGCGTTATTTTTACTTATACCCCATACCAAACGACCCCTAAAGCTAAGCCGGACTTTCCACCTCTCTATTCTTGTAAACAGCAATTATCTTGTCTGCAGTTTGTAGACTTTTCCTGGCAGAGAGAGCTCATCTAAATTAGTACAAGAAAGTTCCGTTCACCGTTTCCCAGCGGCTTTTCTAGCAGAGGGAGCAGAATCCTCATCATCTGACTCAACATCTCCGTATTCCCACATTCCAAGTCTTTTATCTTTTGCTTCTTTTTGGTATTTTTCCAATTCATCCATAGCCTGTTGTCTATCCTTTGGCTCAAATCTCCTCCTTTTCTCCAACCTAGCAAGTCCTTCCTGATATTTGAACAGCTCATTGTCAGTAAACAAGAATGCTGTAACCCCCGACAAACATAATCCTTGCTACAGACTATTTAGAGGGCTAAAGAAAAGCTCAAACAGGCAAAGAAAGTGATTGAAATGAGGACCATATGTTTCTATTGATAGATCTCCTAGTTTACATCAATTATTATCACAGGAATGTAGTCAAACATTGAATGCACTGGACATACTTCATAACAAGTCCCAGCAACAAAAACTCTCTGAGGCACCCACAGGTGTAGCAAAGTGCTCAATGAAGTGGGAGGACACCACGAGGTCTTAGGTTCAAATCCTATCAGAGGCAAAAAATACTACATAATTTCTTCCCATCTGCCTATGCCTTAGTGGCCAGAGTTACCCCGTACCTGTTTTGGTGGGAGGTAACGGGTGCCTGGAGGATAGCCGAGGTGCACGCAAGCTAGCCCAGATACTACCATCGTAAGGAAAAAAAAAAGAAATAACTCTTTGAAACTCAAATCAGTCATCCTTCACAATAATATGGTTCTACCAAAATGAAACTTAATTTTTTGTGAGTTGGTGCTCGGGTAACTTTAATTTTTTGTGAGTTGGTGCTTGAGTGGGGTTCTTTTTGGTTTGGGGGGGTTTGGGGGGTAAACATTACTAATTTAATTCAATAATTTCCAAGGAAGAGGAGGGTTAAGTATTTCAAACCTTTAACAAAGTAGCATTTACACTGACATCAGTTTCTGGATCAACCAAAGTCGCCAAAAAGATTGTCCCGGTTCCTTGACCTTTAACTTTTCCACCTGAAGTGTCTCTTTCCTCTATTATGGCCTTAAATTCTTTAGGGGCACTTAATACAAGCTCACTTAGACGATAAGCAACCTCTTGGCCATAATCATCTTCCAGGCCAGGAACTTTAAGATATGCAAAACTGCACAGCTGAGCAAGACCAGGTGTAGAGGACACAGAAGCATCAAGGAGTCGCAACTGACTGTAAGGAACCACTTCTTGGTTTCCGTAGTCGATGTAGAAAACTTCAAACCTGTCTTGAGAAGACTGTACAGCACCTCGAGGAGCATTTACAATCTACACATATTTTAAAGTACAAAATTAGGAAGAGGAATAAAGTATGACAAGCAAGAGGAATAAGTATGACAAGCAAGAAGAATAAAACATGCAATCACCTCTGTAACTCAGAGAAATAAAGTGATATTTCTAAACCAACAGAGAGAAATAACCCAACCATCATGAATATGTGTGTATATATATACATATATGATCTCTCTCTCTCTCTCTCTCTCTCTCTCTCTCTCTCTCTCTCTCTCTCTCTCTCTATATATATATATATATATATATATATATATAATAAAAAAAATCATGTCAAATTATGATTTCATCCACCAGGCATGCTCTCACACTTGACACCACTACGATATAACATGCAATAGATGTCTCTGCTATAGTTTTTGGAGCTTTCCTATGCCATAATATTGCTTTCTATAGACATGTTAGAATATGCAAAGCTAGGTCCTATGAGTAATTTGATTAACAGCTGCTATCTATTCAAATCGAAGCATAACAAAAAGAGATCAGTGACCTATGAACCTTCACGTTGGAAAACTACATGTATCAAAATATAATACAAGAAAGAGGATGGTTGGAATTTCACCATTGCTCGGTTCCATGAATTATCTGCACTGAATTGAGCAAGAACAAGATCTCCTTTCTTTGGATTGAAGGCACCAATTACAGGAGCTTCCTGAAGGTTGAGAGAGGCAAGCTGCCTCTGAAGGGTGGCGACTTTCTGATCTGTGACCGACTGAACATAAAATTTTCCCCCTCCCAAAACTTCAGTGACCGTGACCTGAGAATATAAATGAATAACATTATAGAAGGCCATGTAATCAAAACACAAACTGCATACAGCTTCAGCTCAACAGCAGTACCTTATGTCCAAATAATTGAGAAGCACCATACGTAACTACATTACCTTCACCTCTTCTTTTTGACGTCTTTCAGCAACAGCACCATTTGAAACTACCTCTCCCTCGACATAGTTCTCCCATATCTGCACTTGTGCAAGTTAATATTACAAGAATGTGGGACTAATAAGTGTGATATATACTGTCTAAGTCACTTACCTTCAGTTTCTGCCTTTTGGCAGCCTGTTCAGCTTGCATGAGGAGGTGAGCATCCTGCAATCTATCAGCACCAAAGGAAGTTTGCGTTCTAGCCAATCCAGCTTCTAATAGTATCACTGCCACATTGGATCTTGACTCCCATAATGTGCCCAAGAATGTTCCAGTTCTATCAACTGTTTCTACCTCAATCTGAGCGAAGAACATGTAGGAAATGCGAAATAAGAGAAAATTTCAAGGCAACTAGTTATATGATAAGAAAACGGACCTCAGGCCTAACTCAACTCCAAAATTTAGCTCATGAGGTAAGGATTGTCAAGATCACACAAGGAGAACAACTCACACCCTCAACCAATATGGAATACTAATATCCCCCCCCACCCCCACCCCCACCCCCCAAAAAAAACACCGAGAACTAGATATTTGGAGCATGGATAACATGACATGGAGGTATAACATAGGGTAAACTAAACAGGGATGGGCTTGGTTTTGATACCAAGTTAAGAAAGAGGACCTTAGGCCTAACTGATCCCTGAAAGCTAGCTCATGAAGTGAGAATTACCCAAGAGCATATAAGGAAACACAGCCCATACCCTCACCAATGCGGGATCCTTAACTTTATAAATCTACGAGGAAAAATTACCTCAACGTCCCTTTGCATTATTTTTCGCCTCATTAAAGCAATAGCTTCATTGGAGTAAGGCTCATCACGACCCGGGCATCTCACACCAGACAAGGAGAAAGCAATACTGCAAGTCTCCTTGGGAATGAACAGCTTATATCGATGACCACTTAGGACATACTCCACAACAGCAGGCATCCTCCTGTTGCGCTGCAGGAAAGGCAAGAAATCCTTGGATTTCTTTGCAGAGGCCTGAAGGACATTAAAAAGAAATATTAGATGTTTACCATGGTCACTGCATAAGGAGAGAACCAGATCATATGACAAGGATACTAACCGTTAGTAGGTCTGTTACGTGCATCACTGGAGGCTCCTTGGGCGAATGCATACCCTTTTTCCCAGAAATAGCACGCGATTCAGCAGCCAGAAGGGCATCATAATAGTTTGATCGTTCTTCAAAGTCACGATGTCTAACCACTGTTGCAAAGCCACGGCCAACCAAAAGCTCAGCAACATTCACACCAGCCTGCTGACTGCCTGCAGCAGATGGAGCAGGTGACACATCCTCCCCATCCTTGGACGCAAGGAAAACAGTACCAAAATCCATGATCCTTGAATCTGCACTAGCAGAGGGAACAGGTCCATCTGCCAAGCTGACCTTCCGGGAGTACTCCATTGAAACATGCACCTAAAAGGAACTAAGATAAGTAAATCCTCCCCATTCTGATTCTATCCTAGGAGAATAGGAAAGTGATATTAAAAAATAAAGCCATACCTGTCTTCCAATAAGGCGATTTCTTAAAAATTCCTTTGCTTCCCGAGCATAGGGAGCAGGTTTTTCATCTCGACGAGGATTCCCCAATTTAGGTGTTCTAATACTTGAAAGATTGACTCTTCGCTCAGCTGATGGATCTCCGAATGACAGAGAATCATCAGCTACAATAATGCAATCACCGCTTACAACCTCAACCACCTACAGAAAGCCAAGCAGATACATATGACCTTCAATAGTAGAAAGATAAATGACCATTTACATGACCATCTGATAATATCTACCTTTCCTGCAAAATTCTGGTCATGAATAGCCTTGGAATTTGTTGCTGGGGGTACATAGTTTGTCCAGATCCTCAAGCGAGTCTTCTTAGCTTGCAGCTCTGCATTTTTCAAACGCCTCTTGGCATCATCCTCAAGCATGTTTGCACTCCATTCAACATATTTAGCAAAGCCCTTTGATGAGAGACGAGCAAGGTGTCAACTTTAATTTTGAGAGTGCCTTATAAGTTCTAGAGCCACAAAATTTAATCTTTTTTCTCTTCTAAAGAACAACTAGTAGACAATCAATATTAGTTAAGGAAGTGAAACAGCATAAATGACTCGAACCAAGTCTTTTTATCTTTTCTCAACAAAACCAAGTCTATACAATACCTTGTGCAAAGAGATTCACATGACAATAAGAAAGAAACAGTTAATACATATCATTGCATGAGAATCTCTTCGTCAGTGCCAGGAAGAAACCAAGATATTGAGAAGAATGGTGATTGACACTTCACCATTGTTTAAGGAGTTCATTCCTAATGCTCATGCATTGCGAGATAAAAGTTTCCAATTTCAGAAAGAATATGCGTCAAAATATGGCAGATACTTCAAACTAATGCAAACTTATCTGATCAAGAGGTAGATATGGAATAACGACCTATCTAAAAATGTTAATACTGAAAGATAAAATTGATCAAAATACAGAAAGGAGACTATATATGATGAACACCAAGTCATAATTACGTAGAAATCATCACTCTTACTGTTATAGAACCAACAGAAAACTAGGGATATGTGTCTAAGCAATAAACATGAGATAGCCAAATCTCCTCTTGAGCATATAAAATCAATCAAAATATCATCAAATGGAGAACCAACAAGACAAGGACATCTGAGCTATAACAATCTCCCATTCCTTGGAGAAGAGTTGAATACCAACTGGTGAAAACAAGAAAAAAACCCATTTACAGAAATTCGCTAAAAGCTTGTATTTCCGCGTAGAAGAACAGGTAAAAGCAAATGTATCAGAAGAAAAATGACAGCACCACTGCAGGAGAAAAAAAGGCTGTTGAATCATCATAGTGAAAAGAAGATAGTGCCCAATATTAGTATGCGCACACACACGCACAAAAAAAATTCTTGTAATCTGAGTCTATGACATAGTAAGTGCAATAATGTTTATAACATACATTTTCAACAAGCTCCAATCCCAGGTCCTTTGCCGATTCTCCATCAGGATAATACACTGAGCCAATCAGATTGCTATATTTGTCAACGCCCTCAAGGACAATTCGGACCTGTAAGTTAAACCGTCTTAGAAGAGAGCAACCTTGAATACACAAGCCAAAATTTAACGGTAATAACTTGAATCTCACATCTCTGCTTAATATGCGGGTTTCAGTAAAATGCTTTGCTTCTCTGCCATATGGATCAGGGGCAACTTCTGCTATAGATGCTTTTGAAGCTGCAAGTCTCTGAGCTGATGTCAGTGCACGGGGTTCGCTTGATGATTCTCCATTTGGTTCATCAGAGGTAATATCATTGTTAACAACAGTTTCTGCTGCAACTCTTCTTCCCATTGTTGGTGCCTATTCACAGAAGTAAAAAGTAAACCGAAGAGCTAAATGCATGATAAACCTCATCAAAGGAAAACATAAATTTCTGCTGTATCAACCTGTATTCCCGCAACGAAAACTTGGACAAATTGAAAGTCTGGAAGCAAGTATACTCGTAGTGTACTTCCATCACGAACCTGCTCCACAATTGCTTCCATAGGCTTACCTTTATTTGAAGCCAAAAGACCCATCGCATCTAAGTTACTAGGATCAACCATGGCAGAGGGAGGAAGATTCCTGATCGATGCCTCAGAAGCACCAGGTGCCTGAAACCACCAGTAAGCCAGATTTAAATATACAAGAAAATGGTATCTAGGTGGACTTAACATAAGAATGCGATTCAATGGAAAAAGATAAAATGAAGTATACCTAGAGAGAAGCAAATCAATAACTCATACCAAGCTCCATGAATTCATATTATGAGAAACAAAATGAAATCACAAACAAGCTATGGCAGAGATTCACCAGCCAGAATGACAGGAGCACAAGTGGTGTTCACTCAGAAGGTTACAACTTATGCGGGTCAAGACTCAAGACGGCCACTAAAAATTTGTTTTCATGGCGGCATATTCTACTTAGCAACAATAACAAGTCAGAACATATAAAACAAATATATTCCGGAGGGGAAGACCCCACTATTTCATCAAAGATCCTTAAAAGCTAACACCAAAGCTCAGTATACAGTGGATTAGATTGAGTTACTGATACTGTACAGAGCTAACACGTTGCCCAATTTAAAGTGCAGACAGAAACAGACCACAAAATGGAAGCCATTCTACATACTCCAAATCTCATCATGAAAAAGAAATCCTAAAAAACACATCTGCCTGACTAGAAAAGCAAAAGAGACATAAGACTTATCAAAGAAAAAATGTGTATTATACGTGGTGTCCACCAAGAAAGGAGTAAAGGACAACCTCCGGTGCTCAGCCACCTCACACCCCATCCCCCTCCTCCAAAGAAAAAATAAAGTTTTGCGAGAAACTTTGTGAAGAGCATTTGTCCAATGGTTTAACAGAAATCAAAGAGAATGAGAATATAATATGAACAGACCCTGCTCCAACGGCCTAGACCTTGTTGCTTTGCTTGGTCTTCAAGATCAAGCAGGACTTGTAAACTCGAGCTAACTTCACCTTTCTGTTGACCATCCCTAATCTGAATCCACCGAAATTAGTTCGTGCATGAGCTTTAGATCCTAAAATAAAGAAGAAACATTAGAAACGAAAATAAAAGGTAATGCAACCTTGGCCCAGCCTGCAGCAATAACCAGCATGGCAACATTCTTGTCACCGAGAAAAACAGAGCCAAATTCTCGCCCTATAGCTGGCACAGTGTACTCCACTCTGAATGTGACTTCCTGCATATGGAACCGAATGTAATTAGTCTTATGAAAAAAGAAAATAAAAGAAATTAAAGCTAGTATAATAACTGAAAAACACCTTTCCAATACAAAGCTTCCTTAAAAACTCTTTGCTCTCCCATGCAAATGGCTCATCCACCCCACCACGACGGGCCTACAATTGGGAATACAGAATGAGCAATGAAAGCAGAAAACAGTGATAGAAACAAGTATTACAATGAAGATATAGTACAACAAAGAATGAAGAATTCATTATTACCAATCGTGGAGCACCTAGAT
This sequence comes from Nicotiana tabacum, assembly GCF_000715075.1. Classification (NCBI taxonomy): domain Eukaryota; kingdom Viridiplantae; phylum Streptophyta; class Magnoliopsida; order Solanales; family Solanaceae; genus Nicotiana; species Nicotiana tabacum. The sequence continues at coordinate 146,452,505 of NC_134099.1, read as the reverse complement.
GCGCTAAATTTATTGTTTTTTCAGGGGGAATTTCAGCCTTGGAGCTCCCAATTATCACCAAAGTGTCTCCAGAGGGAACGGCTTTCACTCTTCCCTTCAACCATCTTATGGTTTCAGCTGGAGCTGCCATTACAACAGCTACACGCCTGCAGCAACACTCATGTGATGAAGCATAACTGTGAGGACATAAAATCTTTTTCTTTTTCTTTCTCTTTTTTGTTTTTGTTATTAAGTCAAAATTGTTGGAAATCATACTGTTGAAACTTGAAACCAAAAAAAGCCTTTTCCCCTTCAACATACATGCACTCACAAAACAAGTAAAAATCATGTGTACTTTTGCAAAGAAAATGCTGAATTGGACGTTACACATTCAAAGAAACATCTTTTCCTTTTGGCACAAAAAGCTCGAACCTTTGCAGGAGGAATACCGAATAAATACTGAAAATTGGTAGAAAAGTGGGATAGAGGAAATAAGAAAAAAGATATTTAGTTATAGATCGCCGCAAAAAATCCTCAAGCAAAATATGTGCGCAATTAGTAAATAGAAAAAAAAAAAAAAAAAGACTCAAAAGGCACTTAGTAGTAGCGATTAATGCATATCCCAAGCCCAAGACATTGTAAAAGCAGACAATACTCATTAAGAATTTGCAGATAAATGCAAAATAGTCACATTAAACAAAATCTTAGGGAAACACAGATAAACATATTCAGAAAATCGGATTGCATAGCACACTACAAGCAAACATGAGCATACAGTCTTGCTGTAATTGCCGGGAGGGGCGAAAGCTGACCTATGTTTAGGAGTGGGGTACACTAGCACCCCGATGATCTGCAAGAACTGTGTATATTTATGGTTACATTTCATTAAAAAGTAGCTATATAGACTACTTGACTTACCTCATTCACAATAGAGATAGGAGTGCACATGTTGCAAAAATGTGGCTAATGACTGCCGTATGCGTCCTTCTGGCATCTACGGTGTATTCTGTCTTTGCCAGGGCTTCGGCTCTTCCTTTGTTTTCTCTCAATTTTTTTCTTTATCTTTGCTATTCTCTCTTTGAAGAACAGCCGGGTTCAAGCTATGGAATTAGCCATTGGCGCTTGTGTCGGTAGGCTGCCTACATCACTAACTACGTTCGTGTGGTGCCCTTCCCTGGACCCACTGCATCAACATCGGGCGACCCTTTTTTAGCTATTTTGTTTGTCGGGTCTTCATCTTTTTTCTTTCCTTTTCTCCAATTTTCCTTTTTCTTTGCCTTTGTTGTTCTTTGTTTTTTCCTTTCTTTTTTTCTTTATTCTTCTTTTTCCGTTGACGATAATAGACAAAAATAAAACTCGAAACATTTTAAATCCTTAAATCGAAGCACTATCGCTTAACCAAATCCGAGCTTTCTACAAGTTCGCAAAGCTTCGATTCTCTTTCGGAACTCTAAACTGAGAATAAAATTAAATGTCTATTTCTTTTCTTTATTAGATTTGAATTTAGAAAATTTGAGATTATATATGGTGTTAATTCGCTGTAGAACTTTTTGATGTTTAAATTTTGATGAGAATGATTTATGCGTCAGTATAGAGATAAAACCAATTCTCTGAGTTTTATCCTTTAGAATTTTTGGTTTTCCTGTTCTACATATACATGATATAATTTATTTTGCTTGAATTTGATCTTCTTTTTATTCATAGAATCATAATCATTTGCATAAATGGCATTTTAAAATTAAGATAGGGCACTAGTTTTGCGAATATTATGTTCTCATTCTGCTGCTTTTCAATTAATTGTTCAAGATATTGTCGATTAAATCCAGCACTTAAGTTAAGCTAAAAATATGTATACACTTCTTTTAGTTTGTTGATTATGTTTAATTTACGGTAAAATATTCTAAATTACATAATTGTGCCTAGTAACTTCATTAATTTAGTGGTAAGGCGCACGCTTTATTTTGCAATAAACAACAATTTCAGCTTGAGGCTTGGATTTCTAATTGAATAATTATTGAGTTTTATGTATGCCTTTACTTCGCATTATGAATCTTAAAATTGATAACTGTGTGAAGGAAAATATGGATTTAAACTGAATCATCGAATCGGATCTATCCAATACACGCTCTACTCATACTATATAACAATGTGACGTGCACATCAAAAGCAATGTGGCATCTAATGACTTCAAATCCTGGATTCGTCTTTGATTGCCGGACTGGAAAAAGTGATTGCCGGACTGGATTCATCAAAAGTATAGATTCCACTACAGCACAAATACATGCACGCGCGCGCACACACACAAAAAAAAAAAGTGATATTCCATGGAATCTTTAAATCTACAATTATGCAGCAAAAACAACGAATGCATGTATACTAAACAATAAAACGCACATAATAATACAGAGATCTGCAAATGCATGGATTAATATAATTACAAAAAAAAGGGTTAAAAATAAAAGCAGCTCAATTCAATTGATAAGTGCATGCAAAAGCACAGATAATTACGATACCTGAATGATCAAGCTAAATGGATCGATCGACCGGAAGCGGAGAAAGGGAAGAGAAGTTTATCGATCTTATAACAAATGGCTTACAAAATCATGAAAATTCCGATTTTTTTAATGGGAAAAATTCTAATTGAATACTTAGCGAGAGTACAGAGGCGGTGACCGGAGGCTGACGGCGGATCCGATCAGAGAGAATGAATATACACCTCCTTCTAATTGAATACTTAGCGAGAGTATCGTGATGTATGTGTAATGTTTATATCCGAATTGGGGTAGGGGGTAAAAGAGGGGAAATGGGGTGTATAATACACCTCCTTATTTAGTAAAATAACCTTCAATGCCATGGTAGTTTGGCCGGTATTGGCAGTAAAGGTCCAAATTAATACACCTCCATTTTGTTAAAATCACTAAAAAAATTATGGTAATTGAGAAAAATATAATTATTTGTTCCCGCTGTCACAAGAGTTTGTTGTATTTCTGCAAGAGGCTATTTTTACGGTTCGAACTCGTGATCTTCTGGTCACACTGCAACAACTTTACCAGTTACGCTAAAATTCACTTTCGATTTGAGTTAAACACTGAACTGAACGTAAATAAATATTTTCTCGCATTATTTTTAGGTACTAATAAGAAAGGTAAAATTGCACCCCCATTTTTTGGTAAAATTGCTTTAAATACCATAGTAGTTGTTCAGGTAAGGGCAGTAAAGGAATAAAATACATCTCCATTTCGGTTAAATTACTTTAAATGCCAAATAGGCTTTTGTGATTTGGTTGAGCTGAAAAGCTGACTGTACTTGGACTTGATGAGGACGGGTAGATTTGCCGTATTTATACAACAACAACAACCTCCAAATAGACTCCCTTGCTCTTGGGAGACTCGAACTCACAACCTCTCGGTTGGAAGTGGGGGTTGCTTACCATCGGAGCATTTATGACGAAAACAAAAAACCAGGTAGGAAAACTCAACCAATGAACACATGACATGTCAGAAAGAGAGAGGTACTTTTGCCAAATCAGCAACATAGTATAGGCTGGAGTGTAAATTTGAATTTCACCTCAGCAGACAGCAGTAATTATTTTTACGCGATTTGTGCCTCTGTCTCATCCAAAGAGTAAGTTTTGAAAGCCGCAGTTACTATTTTTTGAAAGAAAAATAATTACTCCTTTAAATTTGTCCGCTTGCGTAAAAATAAGGACTGCAGTCAGATTTGCAGAAAATTTAGTTTCACAAATGTAGTACCTCTATTTTAATTTATGTGAACCATTTTGACTGAGTACGGAGTTAAGAAAAAATAAAGATTTTTGGATTTTTGTGGTCCTAAACAAGTTAAAAAGGGACCAGAGTATTTGTGTAGTTATAAAAGCTTCTCACTAAGGGTAGAATTGTAAATTTAAGTTATATTGTTACCAAATTTAGAAAGAGATCTTTCTTTTTGGAACGGACCAAAAAAAAAATAGGTTCACATAAACTGGAACAACGGGAGTGGTACTTACGTAATTATTACCAGCTCAGATCCAATTTATATCTACTTATTGTTTTAACAGTTTAGTACACCTCTTAAAGGAAATATTTTAAAGTAGTTTTAATCACAAAATTATTAAATTAGAATATTATTTAATTTTTTTTACTGTCTATCTTCCTTTTCATCTGGTAGATTTTCAGATTTCCAACCAGCTCATCTATGGTCAGCTCCTGCAAATCCTTTGCTTCAGTAATAGCATTCACTTTACTCTCCCATGAACTGGGCAGGATACTAAGAATCTTCCTCACTAGCTTGTTCCTAGGAATGACTTCACCAAGTGAGTGTAACTCATTTATGATGGAGGTGAATCTTGTGTGCATATCTTGAATAGATTCATCGCTCTTCATCCTAAAGAGTTCATACTCGGTGATGAGCATATCAATCTTAGATTGCTTTACTTGAGTGGTTCCCTCATGTGTTGTTTGCAAAGCTTCTCATATCTCCTTGGCGGTTTCACAAGCATATATCTTATTGTATTCATCAGGTCCTATTCCATACATCAAAATTTTCTTGGCACGAAAATTTTTCTCCACAGCTTTCCTGTCTGCGTCAGTGTATTCTTTTCTAGTCTTTGGCATCGTCAATGGAAGATCTCCGACGTTCTTCGTTGGGATATAAGGACTATCACATATGACATCCCACAACTCATAATCTTCAGTCATGATAAAATCATGCATTCTTGTCTTCCACCACCTATAGTATTGCCCATTGAACCTGGGTGGTCTATACGTAGATTGACCTTCTTCAAAATTTGGTGGAGCAGCCATAAGGATCCTTCCTAGGTATTAGCTTGGTAGGAGGAACCCGCTCTGATACCAATTGATAGTTTATATGAGTCCACTAAATTATAGAGTACCAGGTCCTCTATGAGTTTCCACTAAGGATACTAATAAAACAGTAAGTAAATAAGACGTGGAGTTTTACATGAAAAAATCCCTGCTCAAGGGGATAAAAAACTATGACCTACACTGATAGGATTTCAACTTCACTATGAACAACTTTTAGATTACAATCTATGCAATCTAGGAATTAAACTCGTAATCCCTCATTAACTCATAATACACCTATTACAAGCCACTTTACAATACACCTATTACAAATACTTCAACTCATGACTAACTCTAGTCACGACACAAACACAAAGGGTTTATGGTTTTACAAAAGGGGTTCCTAAGCAATGCTTCTAGCTAAGCAATTTAGGAATTACAATGAAGAACAATTACAAAGTTACAACTCAACTAAGAACAACAAAATACTAGATTTAGGAACTGGTCCGTATTAGCATTAAACTTTGTTCTTGAGGTTCTTGAGAATTAAATTCAGTGTCTCAGAAGGCTTGAATGCTTAAAGTGAATTCTCAAGTGTTCAAGTGATGTTTTGTTGTAATACTCTTGTTAATACACCTTTAATGACATCACTTGAATGATATAAGCACTTGGTTGGTCAAAGGACAAGTGACTGCAGAACTGTGTTGCACTCTGTGCACTATTTCTATGGCAATCACTTTTCAGTTGTACACAGTTAACTTTCATACTGCTGGCAGGGACACACAAGGGATCAGGTCCCTGTGTTGGTTCTCTGTCTTCTATAGTTGCAGCAGTTCACATTAGCTGGAGTCCATTGATTAGCAATGTATACTAAGTGTGTCAGGTTCCCTATCTGGTTCTTGATGATAAGTTTGTTAGATCATCAAAACATAAGGCTAATACATTGAAAAAACATCATAAAGCATATTGAATTAGATTTGTGCGAATATTGCATTTACGGGAAACAAAAGATAGTTAGTTTTTCAAAGGCAGGACGGACGCCAAAGAAAGAGAAGCTGGAACTAGTGCATACGGATGTGTGGGGACCAGCTCATGTAGATTCTCTAGGAGGCTCACGCTATTATGTCACCTTCATTGATGATTCCACGAGAAAGGTATGGGTTTATTTTCTGAAAAATAAATCTGATGTGTTTGTTACCTTTAAAAGATGGAAAGGTGAAGTTGAAAATCAGACAAGCCTAAAGTTAAAATGTCTAAAGTTTGACAATGGAGGATAGTATGATAGTCAAGAATTTAAAGCATTCTGTTCTGAGAATGGGATCAGAATGATCAAGACAGTTCCTGGAACACCGGAACAAAATGGCGTTGCTGAGATGATTAATAGAATCCTGAATGAATAAGCCAGAAGTATGAGAATACATTCTGGGTTGCTAAAGTATTTTTGGGCGGAGGCTATTAACACGGAAACTTACCTCATAAGCAGGGAACCCTCTATACCGCTGAATTTTAAAATTCCTGAGGAGGTATGGATAGGAAGGAAGTAACTCTCTCACATCTGAAATTTTTTGGTTGTGTTGCTTATGTGCATGTAAACTTTAATGATAGATATAAGCTTGATCCTAAAGCCAAGAAATGTTTCTTTATTGGGTATGGTGATTATAATTTTGGTTATCGATTTTGGGATGATTAGAATAAAAAGATCCTAAGACACATGAATGTCATATTTAATGAATATGTGATGTACAAGGACAAGATTTAAGTAGAACCAACCACCACAACAGACAGACATCTGAAATAATTGAGTTAGAAGAAATCTCAGGAAATGAAGTGGCTAGAGACACTACAACTGGATCTGAAATTGAAGATGCCGAACCAGAAGCTGAATCTAGATCAGAACCAGAACCAAAACCAGAACCAGAACCAGAGATAGAATCAGATGGAGAACCAGATCTGGAGTTAGGACTTGAATCAAATTCGGGATCAGTTAATCCTGAAACTACATTAAGGAGATCTAAAAGAGTCACGAATGCTCCAAATAGGTTAACTCTCTCTATCTCTCTCTCCATTATTTACTTCTGACTGATGCTGGAGAACTAGAGCATTTTGTTGAAGCAATGAATGTGATAAACTCTGATAAGTGGAAGCTAGCCATGAAAAAATGGATGAATTCTCTTCAAAAGAATAAAATATGGATACTTACAGAGTTACCAAAAGGAAAGAAGGCACTGCAAAACAGGTGGGTGTACAGGGTCAAGGAAGAGCATGATGGTAAGAAGAGATACAAAGCACGGTTAGTAGTAAAAAGCTTTTAGCAGAAGAAAAGGATTGACTACACCAAGATTTCCTCTCCTGCAGTCAAATTAACTATTATCAGATTGGTGCTAAGTATCATAGCTGTAGAAAATTTGCATTTGGAGCAGTTAGATGTTAAAATTACTTTCTTGCATGGTGACCTTGAAGAAGACATCTACATGAAGCAACCTGAAGGTTTTCAAGTTTCTGGTAAAGAAAACCTTGTGTATAAGTTGAAGAAGAGTTTGTATGGTTTGAAATAAGCTCCCCGATAATTGTACAAGAAATTTGAAGGATTCATGCATAACAATAATTTCACACGATGTGAGATGGACTATTGCTGTTATATCAAAAATCTTGATAAATCCTATATTATTTTACTGTTGTACATTGATGATATGCTAATTGCAGGATATAACACAAATGAGATCAATATAGTTAAGCAACAACTAGCGGAGGAGTTTAAAATGAAAGACTTAGGACCAGCTAAGCAAATGCTTGGAATGAGGATTAGCAGAAACAGGTTTGAAGCAACCTTAAAATTATCTCAACAAAAGTACATACAGAAGGTACTAAGCAGGTTTAGTTTTCATGATGCAAAGACCAGAATCACTCCACTCGAAAGCCATCTTAATCTATCGAAGGACCAATCACCTAAGATAGATGAAGAAAGAAAGTACATGTCCAAAGTTCCATATGCTTCAGCGGTAAGAAGTTTGATGTATCTCATGGTTTGCACAAGATCTGACATAGCCCATGCAGTTGGAGTTGTCAGTAAAGACATGTTAGATCCAGGAAAGGAGCATTGAGAAGATGTAAAATGGATATTGCGATATCTCAGAGGAACCTCAGGTATGACACTTTGTTTTAAAAGGAGCAATATTATCTTACAAGCTTTTGCTAATACAAATTTAGGCGGCGATCTGGATAGTAGAAAAAGTACCATAGGCAATGTGTTCACCTTGGGTGGTACTGCTATTAGTTGGATGTCCAAACTTCAGAAAAGTGTTGCTCTATCTACCACTGAAGTAGAGTACATGGTAATCTCAGAAGCTGGAAAAGAGATGATTTGGCTCAAGAATTTTCTTAAAGAGCTATTTAAAGAGCAGGACAATTGTGAGCTTTTCAGCAATAGCCAGAGTGCAATTCATCTTGCCAAAAATCCAGTATTTCATGCAAGATCAAAGCACATCTAGTTGAGGTATCATCTTATCCGAGAGTTGATAAGTGAAGGAATTCTTTCCCTGCAGAAGATACCGGGATCAAAGAACTCATCAGATATGTTGACCAAAGTTGTCGGTGTTGACAAACTAAGGCCGTGCATCGCCTCAGTTAGCCTTCAAAACTGATAGAGTGAAGGCGCCATTAGAGAATAGAAAATCTTTTTTTAAAAATATCTTTCTTGATATAACATAGGTTTGAAGGGGAGAATGATGGGAGCAAACCTTGCTATTATTTGTAAAAGAAAGAAAAGAGAGAAGACATAATAAAAGTGAAAAATCTCAAAGAAAGAGGAGAAAAAGATATGTGAAAAAGACAAAGAAAGAAAGGCCGGCAGAATGAAAAAGACTGCAAAATCTGTATGCATTAAATTTGTTTACAATCGCGATGCCGTCCTGCCGTATGTTCATATCTTGCTGAAGATTTCAGCTGATTCCTCTGCCTATAAATATGCATTCCCTTCTTCAGTTGAAATCATCCCTCACAACATTCTTCTTTCTCTCTTAACATCAATATAGAGCTATTCTTTGTGTGGCCATGAAGTAGGCAAAAATTGCCGAACCACGTAAATTTTTGTCTTGTCTTACGACTTTTTATTATTTTTCTCTTTGAAATTACTACATCCTTCATTTAATCCGACACGCTTGCCAACAATGTTCAACAATACTTTTAGATTTTCAAATAGTTCTTTACTTCTATTGCTCTGTAAAATCTTATCTAAGATCAACAATATCACAAGAAAGATTAAATGAGTTGGTTATATTATCAGTGGAAAGTGAACTATTAGAGAAAATCAATTATAAAAAAATTATTAACAACTTTATATATCAAAAAGTTAGTAGAACAGACTTCGAATAAAACATATCTTATAACTTTCTTTTAAAAATTTAGGCCTCATATTAAATTATGTCTTTAGGCCCCGCATGTGCTTGAGCCGCTCCTATAGTTAAGTTTCTAATCACCCTTAATCACATAAGCTGCATGTGTTCATCTGCAATCTGGTAAGCCTCTCCTTAGTTAGCAACCTGCCTTGGTTAGCTAACCAGATAATAAATCTTTGTTTTGGCTGCAACATTATGGTCCATATTAGACTGGCCTCTTGTAATCTTAATTACATGTACCCATAATAGAGCATGGTAACTTCTATCACTGAATATGCACCATTTGAAGTGAGTTGATTACTCCCCATCCTGATATCACTGAGCCATGAGGACCTTGAGCAAATTCAGCTTCTTTTAATACCAGCTATAATAAATCAGTGGTTTGTGACTCCAAATATCATTCTTCTTTTATTAAAAAATAAATAAATTATATCTACATTTTCGAGCTCACATCCTCAAGGTTAAAATTCGTGAAAAGTTCTTTAAAATTCGTCTGCAGAGATTCATGATGTTTATTTCCAAAACCTTACCTCAAGGTTAACATTATGATATGTTGAAGAGATTGTTTGGTAGGATGCATTAGAGAAAATAATGCATGCATTAATTTTTGGTATTATTAATCCCTTGTTTGGTATACTTTTTAAACATATGTATTACTAATTTTGATATTATCCTATGTACAACGACACAACTAATACATAGTAAACCATGATATTAGCAATATCAAGGCTATTAATGCATACATTAGTATGGTTAAAAGCAAAATTATCCTTAAAGTCTCTTAAAACTAAAGAATATGTATTTTAATTTTTAATACACATTACCAAACAGTGGATAAGAATTAATTTTTACATAATTAATGCTTGCATTATTAAATCATGTATTACTAATACAGCTTATTAAGTACTACAAAAAGTCAAATTTTGGATTATATCAAAAGTAGCCAAAATGAAAGAATATTTTCATGAGAGGGATCTTTCGTTGGCAATGTCAAAAAACAAGAACATAAAAAGGGAAAAAAGAATACATACATTTATAGGAACATCTTTTTTGAACAGATTAATTTAGTAAATTAAAAAATAGGCATGCGGAAAAGCGAATACTCCTTTTGAAGTTCGGATCTGATACGAATACTACTTTTAATCAGTTTTTATTCTCTACAAGCTTCCAACAACAAGTATCAGTACAATTGGTAGGAGCTAGACAGAGAAATAACACGTGTCAGATTATAAATCTTCCACATCACCGCCTTACTACAGAGCTCAATGAACCCGCAGTAGTCAATCTTATTCTCCTCCTATTTAAACCTTGTTCTTTCCAAAATTCTCACAACTAAAATCTCACTTTTCAAATCATTGACTGCTTCTTCGAAGGAGTTGAAAGAGAGGTAATTATTTGAATTTTCTAATTCAAAACTTGCTTTATTTTTTTTTTTCTCGAATTTTGATGTTGCTTTATGTGTAAAGATTGTTAATACCTATAAAACGTCTTTTTTATTTTTCAACAATGTTTTATCCTTTGGCAGTGATTCAGATTTTTAGGCGGAAGAAAACTTCAGCTTTGCTTTTATTTTAGCATGTAAAGAGAAATAAATACTTAAAGTTGCAAACTTTGGTCTGATTTCTATGGTTTATTATTCATATGCTTTTGTATTTTTCTTATTGTTGCTATCACATAGGCCAAGCTGGTTTAATTTTCTAGTTCAGTTGTATGTTTTATATTGTGAAAGAACTTAATCTGACACCACTTTTTCTATTCCTTTTTGTAGATTTGATTTGATTTTTATTTCTAAGTATACTGCCAAAGTTGGGATTTTTTCCCAGGTTTCTTGCATTTTCTTAATCTTAGAGCGATATTTTGTTCCTTTATCTGTCTAAAACCCAGTGATTCATGTCTATGTTATGCTGCAAATCTGTACTTTACCTGTGATCTACCTATGCAACTCTTTAGAGGTCAATCCAAGATCTAAAGGCAAGGGATGTACCATTAAATATATATATATATACATATTTTTTGAAATTTTTCTTTGACTTCTCTATATACATATATTGTCCAAGTTTGAGGTCGTTGGGTCGTGCTGGATCTGCCTCTGCGACTGTTCAGAACGGGAAACTTAGTGCAACCTTTACTAAAATAGAAGTGGTTTAAGTTTTTTCCCGGCCCAGAATATTACATGACTATCTTTCGCTTTTTTCTCTCTCAATCCACTTGTACATTGGATCAAATTGGACACGGAGGTTTCATATAGCTAATTTTAACTTTTTTTTAGATTGATGCTTACTTGATTGATAATGTTGACTTATTAATTGGAGGAGAATGGATACAAATGATTCATATAGTAGAATACGACTAAGTTAGGATTCAGGTTACGTGATTGATATATGTCCAACTTATTCATTAAAGGGAATGTACTAGACAATTTGTTTGTGCAGATAACTCGTGTAATTCTACAAGAATGTGGTGCAAGCTAACTGGGCATCTTGTATTTCTAACTTGTTTCCTGTTTTTTTTTCCCTTAACCAACTATTCTCTGCATAATTTAGTGATTCTGTTATAGGTGTTATTTCGTTTTGGTCTTGTGACTTGTGTGTTAATGTATTAGAGGTCAAATTTGTGTTGTTTGTCCTGGAAATTCATTATCCAAAATGAGAATGACACCGTGTGGTTGTCCTGGTGGATAGTAATTTTTAAATCCATCCGTCAGCGGTTGAGCCGTTAATGGAATCATTGTTGGTGATGGACCGGGTGAAAGAAAGTCTAACAAAGAAGAGAAGTACCTGCATAAGCTTCGGCATGGGAGTCAGGAAAGGGTACCTCAGGAATAAATGAATTGAAACAAGAAGTTTGGGTTATAGTCTTATATTTCTCGTCTTGTTTAAAGAGTTTGAGTACTGATAGACAGGACCAGCTAAAGAAGAAAACTAGAGGGTGTTTGGCTAAGCTTATAAGCTGGTCAAACTGGCTTATAAGCACTTTTTGGCTTATCTACGCTTTTGGTAAAATTAAAAGTGCTTATAAGTTAAGTGCTTATAAGCCAAAAATAAGTCAAAAGCCATAAGTTGGTCTCCCCCAACTTATCAAATTTCAGCTTATAAGCACTTTAAGTTTGACCAAAATATTTACTATTCTATCCCTAAAATACTTCTTTTTAAAACAAAACTCTTCGTATACCCAGTTCTTCAGCTGCATATTATTAATTTCAGCACTTTTATCCAAACACATAACTGCTTATTTTTTAAATCAGTTTCAGCACTTAAAAGTGCTTTTCAGCACTTAATGTTTATCAGCTACTCTAAATTAGCTAAGCCAAACGGGCTCGTAATCATATCTTGGATGATCAACCTTGATTGGCTTTGTAGTGTATCCTTAAATTCGTGCATCTCTTGTGTAAGTTGGTTTCCTCTGGTAGTTTCTTTTAGCTTGTTTGAGCATAAGATTTGGGAAAATAATAGTAATGAAGTGACTTAAATTTGATTAATGTCATAAAAGGTGTTTCCAGGAGACCATGAAATATTTGACCACTCGGACTATATGGGAAAAATGTAATTTCTCACCAGTGATATCCTAGAGATAAAAGCATAACTAAGTCTTCGTGTATGAGACAACTGATATATTTTCTTTTTCTATTTTTTGATTTTTACTTTTTCTTTTATCTTTGGGCTCTTTTGGTTCTTGGATCCGTAGTGATGATCATGGTGAAAGTTAATTTAAGTTATATGTGCTATTGCAATCCCAATAACAAAACTGGAGTTCGATTCAATCTATTACTTGAATATCTTGGTTTTGCAAGTACCAAGAATTCAATGATTTTCCTATTCCTTTTACTCTGTTGCACTTTTTGCTTTTCCTTGAGGCTGATATGAGCTGTAACTGGGTCTCAATTTCACAGGAACGACTTTTTGTGTCAGAGACTTTGATTGCTAGATATTTCCCTTCTTTTTATTCTGAAGTACTTCACTTTCTGTGAAGATGCTTAAGGTCCCTCCCCATCAAGTTGCAGGACACGAAGCGGTCGATGGAAAGCTGGGTCCCCTCGTGGACGAATCAGGGCGCTTCTACAAGCCTTTGCAAGACGATGAACGAGGGTCCAATGAGGTTGCTTTCTATAGTTCATTGTCTACCAATAGTGGGATCCCGGAACACATTCGAAGATTTTTCCCCACCTTTTATGGCACTCAACTCATAGAGGCATCTGATGGATCTGGCTTGAAGCCTCACTTGGTCTTGGAAGATCTTGCTCGAGGTCAAGTCAACCCGTCAATTATGGATGTAAAGATTGGTTCAAGAACCTGGGCACCTGAAGTATCCCAGAAATACGTTGAGAAGTGCTTAAAAAAGGATAGAGAATCATCAAGCCTTCCATTAGGGTTCAGGATATCGGGGTTGCAAATCTTTAGAAACAAAGAATTAGGCTTCTGGAAGCCGGGAAAGAAAGCTGCTCAGAAACTCTCTACAGAGGAAGTCAAGTTAGTCCTGAGAAGGTTTGTTTCTTCGAATACATTAAATGACTTGGATCTGGAACCAGACTGCGGTCTCGCGTCAACTGTCTATGGCGGCTCTGCCGGCATTTTATCTCAGTTATTAGAGCTGAAAGCTTGGTTTGAGGATCAAACTATATACCACTTCTATGCTTGCTCAATTTTGCTGGTCTTTGAAAAAGAGCTGGCATTGGAAGGAAGGAATCCAAATGCTCAAATCAAGCTGATTGACTTTGCTCATGTTAACGAAGGACGAGGTGTCATCGATCATAACTTCTTGGGTGGTCTCTGCTCGTTGATAAAGTTCGTTTCTGAAATTCTTACTGCTCCTAATGAGTACAAAACAGAAGTCTCTGCAAAAGATGGTCAGAAGAATCTTATTAACACTGATAATGGTGTTGTAGCTGATCAGGAGAACCTTATTAACTCTGGTAATGGTGTTGTCGCTGACCAGAAGAATCTTACTAATGCTGTTAATGGTGTTAGCTGAACCACTTCAACACTTTGGAACCATTTAGGAGCATGGATTCCAAGCACACCATGATTGTCCACTTACACGCGTTTTTTAAGATTTATTTGAAGTGTAAAGACAAGCAACAACATTTTTGATTGGATTGATTTGATGTTGCAAGCATAATTCTATGATCATTCTTTGTGTGATACTTTTTGCATATTTGAAAATTTCAAGTGCCCAATACAAGAGCTTGCCAAACATAATATTTTACTTTATCGAGGAAATGGAATTTTGTTAAGAGAGTAGAAACGGAGAGATTCGTATACCAGGCCTTGAAAATTGAGCAGGATCATTTACTTAAGCTAGTAAAACATAAGAACATTCCCCACACTTGTGCATCTTTGATGCAATTAGCATATCACATTACAAAATTTTGTATACTACAAGAGATTACCAAAGTTCTAGAAGTTACTGCATGCCTTAGGGATAATATGTCCTTGAGTACAAGTAGGAAGAACGATGGTTAACAGAGGGAACAGCACCTACTGCATATGAACCACTGCTCTGATATGGTGCACTTCTTGGAACAGTATTAGCCAACTGATAAGGATCCGAAGCAGAGCTCAGGCGACCGACACCAATGGGAACACTGTTTGGCAACCCCATAGAGCCTTGCCACGGTGGTGGTGACCCGTATCCATAGTTGCGAGAGACGGACCTCTCATGCATGGATGCATCCCCTTGCCATCCATATAACTGATAGTTATAATTTCTTGCTTGCCTGGCTCTACCAACAACCGGCATCCTTCCACGAAATCCAGCATATGAGTCAGCTTGTAGAACATTATCTGTGCTTCTTGTTATACCTGAACCAAATCCACCCATAACCACACATCCCCTACTTGCTGCTAGTGAGCCAGGAACAGTATCAGCTATCGAGCCAGCAATAGGTCGTGGTGACAAAGAATAATCATAAAAGTGGCCGGCAGTTCCACCTTCTAGCAAGGGTCTCTGGCTACTGACGTGATTAACAGCTCTTTGCTGTTCTGAACCTGGAATACGTGTGCGCTTTGCTTGTCTGTCATCGAACCTTCTAGACAACCCAGTTTCATCAAATTTCCAGTTTTGCACCATCTTCTCCCTTCTTTGATCATTCCTAGCTATTTTTTTCTCCAAGCTCTCAATTCTGTCACTGATACGAAACCGTGGAATAAGCTTTGAGGGATCAATGTTATGGGCTTCCAAACATTCGATGACAGATTTCATAGTAGACAATTCCCTCTTGTTTACTTCATTCTGTATGATGTAACAAAGAGCAGTTATGTTTAGGACATAGGAGAAGGAACAAAAGGGTTGGGGGGTTGGGGTGGGGTATTAGTGTTCGAGATGAAATTCAAGAATTACCACAACATCATGTGAACCATGCGATTTCCATTTCCTTTTCTTCAGCGATTCTTTAAATACATGTAAAAACGATGACAAAATTGTGCAAGGGCTAATTTTTTCCTCGACGCCAAAAGTATAAGCAACATCAACAGCCTCAACTTCCATCTTATGCTTCACCATGCCCTCTATTATTTCTGTTGCAAATTTACATAAATCAAAGTTAGGGGGTCAGATAAATTAGTAGGTCCTCATGCGGGCCAAGGGCCCAAGTATCAAGTGGGGAGAATAAAGCATGTATCCAAGGTAGCATATAAAATAAGTTAAGTCATAGTCACTTATTTGTTAAAATATATGAGGTGGATTATGCGCTCCTGGACTTGACCTGCAGGTTTTCCCCTATCAAAAAATTTCCCCCAACTAGAAATGAAAGAAAAGGGCACCCAAGTACGCGACCTAGTGGTTAATGAAGTGGATGAAAATTATCGGAGACCATGGTGCAAATCCCACTAGAGCCAATAAAAACGAAAGGTGAATAGGTGATTTCTTCACAACTGCCTAAGCCTTGGTGGGCAGAATATATAATACTCTGATATTTGTGCCGGTGGGGAGTAGCAGCTACTCGGTGGAATAGTCGAGCCTCGCACAAGCTGCTTCAAATGCCGCTAGTGTTTTTGAGAGCCAGAAGAGCAAAAAAGCGACAAGGGCTTGTTTCTCTTAAATCGAGAAATGAACGACATCTTTATAGAAGTACCAAAATATACCTTGCGTGCGCGCACACACACAACACACACACACACACACACACACATATATATATATATATATATATATATAAAAGCAAATCTTTCAATTTAAAGACTAAAAAGTCGAGTCTCAAAAATCTATGTATATATAAGCAAATCTTTACAGTTATAAGCTGATTTCTTATAATAAAACAAAAGTTAAAAGGAATTGAAAGATAAAAACAAAAAAGGAACAAAAGCAAAATAGCTTTAAAAGAAATATATCTCTAAAACAAAGAAAGAAGGGAACAAGTAACTGTAGCAGTTGCAGCAAACGTATTTGAACAGTGAAGGGAAAAGAGGTGTGGAATGAAGGTGCAAACTAGAGAACCAAATTCAGGTAGAGTAACAGGTAATGAAAGGTCACATCGCGACCTTTGATGAGATCTTACATGGAATATCACGATATAGAAAAACTGTAGCACCACAGCAAGGAGAGAAAATGAAAGGGATGTAGCACCACAGCAAGGGAAGAAAATGAAAAGGGAAGTGCAAAGGTGCCAGAAGAGATATATAAGTGGTTTTCACCAATTCAATATCTTTAAGCTGCTTTACGATTTTAACACCATTACCATAACGCAGACATGAAAGCAACACAAGATTCTCTTTATTTCGATGCCTTTAAAAATGGTTACTTACCACATCAAGAACAAAGGTGCTGATTTTACCTCCAAAGATATAGTTCTCGCGATTTTCTAGCATTATCACCTTAAACATTTCTTCTCCACATATAAGAACTTAGTTGGAATAATTAGCAACTAATACAATAGCATCATCCTAAACAGTATAAAAGCCTCCTTTTTCCCGGTATAAAAGCCTCTCTATTTTACTGAAATCATCTACTTCAAATTACTTGATTGAGTGTGTGACGACCCGGCCAGTCGTCTCGTGAGTTACCGCTCTGTTTTTTCCCATTTCTGCTTCCTATTGCTTTGTTTATCGGTTCTATATGTGATCGGGTTGGTTGGCTCGGGTTCGGAAAGGTTTTGAGAAGGTTTGAGACACTTAGTCTCTTTTGAGGAAGCTTAAATTGGAAAAGTCAACTGAATATTGACTTATGTGTTAGAGGGCTCGGATGTGAGTTTCGATGGTTCAGATAGCTTCGGGAGGTGATTTGGGACTTAGGAGCGTGATCGGAATATGTTTTGGAAGTCCGGAGTAGATTTAGGCTTGAATTGGCAAAAGTAGATTTTTGGCGTTTTCCGGTTGATAGGTGAGATTTTGATATACGGGTCGGAATGGAATTCCGGAAGTTGCAGTAGTTCCGTTAGGTCATTTTGGATGTGTGTGCAAAATTTCAGGTCATTCGGACATGGTTTGGTATGCTTTTTGATCAAAAGCGTAATTCGGAAGATTTTGGGAACTTAGGCTTGAATCCGATGTGTTTTGGTTGATTCGACGTTGTTTGAGGTGTTTTGAAGATTGGTACAAGTTTGGATGGTCGTATGTGACTTGTTTGTGCCTTTGGTTGAGGTCCCGGAGCCCTCGGGGTGATTTCGGATGGTTGACGGAAAGAATGAAAATTTGAGATGGCAGCTGAAGTTGAAGTCTACTGTCATAACCGCATCTGCGGTTGGGAGGCCGCAAGTGCGACCCCCGCAGACGCGGAAAAGAAGTCACAGAAGCGGAAAAAAGCTAGGAAGGCTGTGACGGCAGAAGCGGTTGGGTAACCGCACCTGTGATGGCGAAGGTGCGGAGCGTGCATCGCAGATGCGGTATTTAGGACTTAAGTGAAAAATCGCAGAAGCGGTTCATGGACCGCAAAAGCGGGATTTTGGCCGCAGATGCGAAATCCCTGGGACAGAAGGTATAAATTATTTCCTTCGCGATTTTTGAGCCATTCCACCATTTCTAAGTCGGTTTTGGAGCTTTTTGGGAGATTTTGAAGAGGGATTCAAGGGATATCGTTTTGTTGAACCTAAAACTCGTTCCTATGGTATTATCTCACGGATTAGAGCTGTAATTAATGGAATATAAGGGTTAAAATTGGGGAAACTAGGGTTTGGTGTTGGAGACCTAGACTTGAGGATTTGAGGGACCATTTGTGGTCGGATTTTGGTACTTTTGATATGTATGAACTCGTGGGGAGATAAAGAATCTATTGATGTGAATTTTATCGAATTTTGAGACGTGGGCCCGAGGTTGGGTTTTAGCTAATTTCGGGATTTATGTTGTAAATTGATTATTTTCGCATCGGCTTCGTTCCCTTAGCATATTTTGACGTCGTGATTCTGATTTTGGATAGATTTGACGCGAGTTAAGGCCGATTCGAGGGGCAAAGGCGTCGCGGGCTAGAGTTTAAACCGGATTGAAGTGAGTAATGATTGTAAATATTGTCCTGAGGGTATGAAACTCCGGATTGCACATCGTTGTGCTATATTGAGGTGACGCACACGCTAGATGACGAGCGTGGGGTCGTGCACTGTTGAGGATTATGACTTAATCCATCCTGAATGATTGTTTTACCGCGTATTTGACTGAAAACTGTTTGCTATCATCATGTTTTGGGCTGAATGCCATATTTGGGCCTCGTGCTAACTATTTGAACCCTTAGGGAATTTTTACTGATATTTCCTCACTGTTTTGACTTTACACTTGTACTCAGTCATGCTATATTCTACTGTTTTCATAACTCAGTCATGTTTACTCTGTTTTAACACTTAATATGATATATTAAATGATATTTTGAGGCTGAGCATCATGTTTTACTGTTTGCCCGAGTGACTTATGAGATTCTGACTGAGTAAGGCCGAGGGTCTATGTTTTGAGAAAACACTGATTATGATTATGAGGCCGAGGGCCTGAGATTTGTACGCCACGATGTGGCTTGTTGATATGAGGCCGAGAGCCTATGTGACTACGCCACGAGATGGCTTGATATTGCGCTTGGGCCGTAAGGGGCCCCTCCAAGAGTCTGCACACCCCCAGTGAGCGCGGGTACCCATTGTGATATATGTTAGAGCCCGAGGGGCTGGTATTGTTCCATGTATTGCTCGAGGGGCTGATTCTGTGGTATTGTGCCCGAGGGGCGGTTCTTTATGTGTTTATCTTTCCTAATTGTCTGTCATTTACTTGCTTAATTGTTAAAAGGCATTCCAAAGAAGTTTTAACTGAACTAAAGTGACTTTGCATATTTTCACTGTTTCATTACTTTTACTGGTTTTCACTACTTCCTTATAACCTGAAATATGCCTTACGTGATTTCTTATTTCTCAGTTTTCATTTATTATTATTACTCACTGAGTTGGAGTACTCACTTTACTCCCTGCACCCCGTGTGCAGATTCAGGCGCTGCAGATCCTGCTTGCGAGGGTTGAGAGCTCCTTGCAGATTTTGGAGTTCACGAGGTAACTGCTCGGCGTTCGCAGCCCCGTGTTTCTCCCCCTATCTCATTTCTTCTCTTGTTAGTGATTCTGTAATAGCTGAGTAGACTCTTCAGACTTGTAGTATATTGATAGATGCTCATGATTGGTGACACCCCGATGTCGGGATGTGTTGGTTTTAATTCCGCAAATTGTACTGTTTACTGCTTATTTTGGGATTTTATCATGTTAAAGGCTTAATACTTATTATTTTAATTGCTTAAAAATGAATTGGAGGTGTGTAGGCTGGCCTTGTCTTCACGAGAGGCGCCATCACGATCGGGTCCGGGTTTAGGGTCGTGACAGAGTGACTTTTGATTCTTCCCACCAAAACAATATATGCAAATGAAGAAAGCACCGAGTCAATTTAGTCATCAAGTCCATAGCCTAACATATCCCACTTCCTTCATGGGAAAGCAACAGACTCACCCGACCCTACTTCTAAAGATAGATAGGAAATTAGGGGGTTAACTGCTGAATGTGGGTAGTGACAACTGAGAGCAATAACAAGAAAAGCTTCTTCAGTAGCATCTTTGGTTGTTTGTGTAGAACAAAGGAATGAATATCGGACCCTACTGACGTTTAGTTGACAACCTACATCTGAACACAGGAACAGTGTATGCCATTATGGGGCAAGAAAAGTAGAGCATGGCATTTCTAGTCAACTATAACTCCCCAAGTTAGTATAGATATGCAATGTGCATTTTTTTTTAATATATAAGTAATATACTAATATGCATGCACAACATTGTCATTTGCATTTGAGGTAAAGGTTTAGTATAGTTTCTTAACCCATTTAGTTTTTCCAAAAGAAACCTCCTATGCACGAGCTTCTACTAGAGAAATTTGTCAGAAAAAACATACATCTGTTGCCATTGCTTGTAAACTAATTGTAGGTGGATGTGGAAGGCACATGGAAGCTGATGCGCTTCGCAAGGTTGGCCATAAAGTACCATAAGTTGGTCAGATTGATGCTCCGAGATTTGTTTACAAGGCTACCAAGTAGAAGCAGTCCCTCTACTCCTCCGGAGTAGGGGCAAGATCTGCGTACACAATACCCTGCCCAGACCCCATTTGTGGGATTAAACTGGGTTGTTGTTGTTGTTGTTGTTTGTTGCTACCCAGTAGAAGCAACCAAATAAAGATCGGGTTTCACTAATTAAAAAACAAACAGGGTTGGAAGCTCTTAGCGTCTCTGGGGCATTATGGAGAAAAAGCAAAAACACTTCTGAATACATTGAGACGAGCAACAATATATACCAGGATAGAAGCTGTTGTAGAAATAGCAATATACACCAGTTAATGCAGTGAAAGAGATTATTCTTTATGGTTAGCCAAATCTAAAACTAAAGTTATGCTTAAACAGCTAAGTATCTAGCTAATTTAAGTTGAATGGCAGTCTTACTGGGATACTAGTCTGTATTTAGGGATGGCAATGGGGCGGGGAGGGTTTGAACCTATGCGGTTGCGGGGCGGGTTTGGGCCTGAGCGGTTGCAGGGCGGGGCGGGTTCACTTTAAAAATAAATATTTATGGTTGCGGGCGGCTGCGGGTTCAAATCCTGACACAAAATTAAGAAAGAGATGAATCTATTCTACACAAACCTATTGCTGGCTATTTTAAAATCCAACCCCCTCCCCTCGAACACACCACAACCCCACCCCCACTCCTGAAGAAACAAAAAGCAGAAGATAAATTAACAAGTATACTTTGATAATGAAAGAAGGAAACGCCAAATATCTCTTCTAAAAAAAGTTATTTTGATTAATTTCAGCTTTGTAATTCATCTGCATTAATTATTTTCTGTTTTTTATGGGTTAAACTCCTAATAGCTGAAGCATATTCTTCAGCAAGATACAACTGAAGCAACTGAAATAGCTCTAATCATAAATGTAACCCAGATTTAAAATCCCAAAAGAAACATTCCATTTGATATATACCATTACCAAAGTAATGAATTAGTTTAATGAAAGTAAATATAATTAACTAACTTAAAAAGCTTGAGCAGAAAATTCAAAGCTAAAAAAATAAAAATATTAATTGGAGCGGGGCGGGGCGGGTGAATGCGGGTGCAGTTGCGGGGCGGGTGGATGCGGGTGAACATGCTATGCGGGGCGGGGCGGGTTGAAATTTTGTGGGTTAAAACAGAACCCGCACCCGCCCCGCCCCATTGCCATCCCTATCTGTATTTATTGGAAATATGGGGTTTCCCTCTGGCCCATCAACTCTTTTTGAGTGTTCACAGTCTGCTTCTTAAGTTCCTTACAACTTCCAATATACAGATATATCACCCATTTTGTGGTGATGAATAAAATACTTTACTAAACTCAATATAGAAATCTTTAGGGCCTAACAGAAGGTAGAAGTTTAATAATAGCAATACATGTAACTTCAATAGGCGACATTGCATACATTGACACATAAAAAAACGAAAATAGAGTGACATATCAACAAGTAAACAACTATGACATAATGACACGCATTACCACTAGTAAAGGGAAACAAAACTTCCCAACAGGTCAAGCCGTCAAGGCAAAAGAAAGAAAGAGAAAGGGGGTAGAGGACAAAGTGAACAGCTATGCTCCGGTACCTTATAGACATGTTGCTAGGAACTGCCAGAAGTTAAGGAACAACTCTTTCACTACTCACCCACCATGTGCTGCAATCTTACTAAATCCTTTGCAGTAAAAACTCTCACTTCCACAAGAAACTGCCATAGTCAGACTGCTTTGAAGACTATGGATTTTAGGAGCTCTCTGTATACCCCAGACTGGAACTCTAGCAACAACATAGTCACAAGGTATAACAATGAAGTCCAAGACTAAAATTTACCATCACAAATTTTATTACATGCACTGTATTGTGGTATAAATAAACTCAGTACTTCAAAAGACTAAACCAGTTGATTTTCCTACAAATCCTCAATTATCTCGAAGCAGAATAAGTAACCTTCCACCTAAGAGGTCCATCAAAATTTCTTATTTTCCCACAACAAATTTCTTACTTCACATGTTCTCTTTTCACGTCAGGCCTTTCTACACTTGCATCTAGGAGACCCAGCTCTAGTTTTGCCGTTTAGAGCAAACTGATGTATGCAACACCCACCTCACTAATTGAAAGTACAATTAGTTCAAATGCACTTCATATTCATACAATCAGTTCCAGTCAGCTTGATGAATCTTGTATGTCCATTTTGTTCTATACAGGTTTATTTCATTCCAATACTAAATAATATCTTTGTAAGCAAACTTAAGAATCCCCTAATCACACGCTTATCTCTACACATTCAACTAGATTAATCCCAACTAGTTGTTCCCATTGTGTTATGTTTTAGCTCCATCATGTTACATGTTTAGCTAACTCTGCATTGGTTTCAAGAGATTTTAGATACTCTAAGACACCTTCTCTCCATGTGGTCTTAGTTCTACTTCGCCTCTTTTTACTATCTTCAATCATCAAATTGTCACATACACTGATTGATGCATCTAGCACGACTCATCTATAATTTGGCAAAGAGTTTAAGTTCTACGCATTGACAGTGTCAGTTATCACGTAATTACAGGTAAATTTTTTGTAAGCATTAATTGGAAGTCTAGTAAACATTGTAACAAACCTGCTATCACAGATTAAAATTCACTAAATAATGGGAAAAAAATCTTAACATTATCGGTGTATAAAACTTAAATCCTTTTAAAAAATGTACTGCAAAATGATGAAATGCAAATGTACCTTGCAGATAAACAGATAGAGTGGAGGACCGACCTGGAATCTTATCGATGAGCACATTTGATCTCCTAAGTGCACTTTTAATCTCCCTGATGTTACTCTTCCGAATCAAGTCCCTAATATCCTCATTCCTAAAAACTTGTGGAATCCCAAAACACCCAATAAGCAATAGCAATCCCCGCGCATCCCTTTCACTTGCCTTTTTTATACCTCGTTCATCAACCAACCTTCTCCTCCATATAATCGCTGCTTGTTCAGCTTCTTTTGAGACCACTTCATCAATTTCGTCCAAACCCATTAACAAAAAGCACTCCAAAACCAATGCCGACGCTTCCCTATAGGAAATCATCTGCGTATCCTTATTAAGATCTTTGCCTCTTTTAGCATAAAAGTCTCCCACACAGCTGAGTACAAGCTTCGCTGCGTTAGGTGCAAGCTTTAATGCCTCTGAGAGTTGTTCGCGCAGTGTGTTTTCTTGCTCTGGGAGTGGGAGTTGCGATATTATATAAGTTCGAAGTCCCTTGCCGCACATCGTCTTGCAGAGGGTTTCGAGCTGTGGATTTGGAGGTGGTTTTTTTGAGTCTTTTTCTTCGGCGGCTGCCGGTGGTGACGCCGGTGATGGGCTGGTGGTGTCAGCCGTCTGCGGCGTGGCGGCGGTGGAGGTTGGGATCGCGGCTGGACCAGCCGGATTCTCCATTGAAGATGTGATAATCAAAAAGCCTCTCCAATGCCATTTTATTTCATCCTTTCAATTTATATTAGTAGTACAATGTTTCCATTTTAGACGTTAAATACAAGAGAAAATATTTAACAGTACTAAATATAGTATATAAAAACTTTTTATATCTTTGTCTGGAATTTTTAGCCAAAATTATCCCTTATCTATAGCGGTAGGCTTAACTTTGTCCTCTACATATAAACATTAGCACTATTTGTCCTTTAAGTTTATAAAACTTGAGCACTTTTAGTCTCACTAACGGAAAATACTCACTCCTGTTAAAAACCTAACAGAGACATAACACGTGATTTGCACGTGATGCTTAAGGGTAAGAAATACCCGCTCTTTCACCCCCAATTCAGTCAATTTCCCTCCTTTTTCAAGAGCCCCTTCTCCAATTCACTCATTTTTATCTCTATTGCATTCGGTAAAAAAACTCTAGCATTCTTGATTACATTTCAAGTTTTTACTACTTGTGATCCCAGCACTGATTATTAGGAACAATGGTGAAATAAACCCAAGTTATGGTAAGTGTTCTTGCTACTTGTATTTTGTAAATATTCCTTTTTAATTTATTTTCGAAATCTCCACCATTTTTACAATACTTTACTTTTTTTGAAGTTCTATAATATGTGGCCCTTATCTCGAATTCATATAGTATGTCTAAATAAACTTTTAATTTTTTTTATGCAGATCCTTTGTACGAGGCAGATTATTTTACCATTAAAATAACATATGGTGGTTTAATGAAACTCAAGCCTACAAGGCATTATGTTGGGGGCAGAATGAACTTTATTGACTATGTCAATGGGGCTGAACTAAAGTTGTCGATATTCAAATCTATGGCTGAATTATGCGGTTATGGGAATGACTCGGTAACTTTTTGGCACAAGCCCGAGAGGCTAGGTGACAAAATGAGGCTAGTTTCAACTGATAAGGAAGTCGCCGTTGTTGCAAAAGATATTTCAACTGATCGGTTAGTTGATGTGTATTTTGAACATTTGGATTTGTATATAGAAATGGGTATTGAGGATGCTATCTATGAGGGGCAAAACAATTCAAAGAATGATAATCATGTTACTGTTGAAGAATATCAAAAAGAAGTTGGAGGTGAAAATTCTTCAAGTAGTGAAGATTTTGAAGATTCAGAAAATGACTTGTCAGATGAAAATGATTTATCAGAAAAAATTAGAAATGAGAAGCGTAGATATGAGGTTAGTGAAGAGCTACAGAGAAAGTGGAATGTTGAAGATGGGGAGTCGGACTGCTGCAACTCTGATGACACGATGAGCTTACAAAGTGATTCGGATACCGAAAGTTTAAACTTTCCAAAGTTCAACTCCAAAACAGATGGAAAAAATCCAAAACTACCATTAGAGTTAACATTTGGAAACACGAGAGAGTTCATACATGCTGTAATAACTCATGAAGTTAGTCAAGAAAAATACATAAAATGGCGAAAAAATGATAACACACGAGTGAGAGCAATTTGTAGACATTCAGGTTGCGAATGGGAGATTATGGCTTCAAGAATGCATAGGGATAGGGCATTTCAGATCAAGACATACAATGATTATCATAGTTGTAAAGGATGGAACCATAGGAACAACACCATAACTTCTTCCTACATTGCAAGAAGATATCTTGATGACATTAGCAGGCATAGTGATTGGAATGTCAAGGAATTTAGAGATCATGTGAGTGTAGAGCTAAGAGCTCATGTGACATTACATCAGTGTCGAAGAGCTAAGCAAAAGGCGCTCAAAATAATTGATAGAGATCTAAATGCTCAATACAAGGTAATGTGAAACTATTGTAATGAAATTGGGAGGACAAATCCAAATACTTCTATCTATATGAAGTTGGCTGAAAATGAGGTTCCTAACAAACCTAATAGATTTAAGAGAATCTATATTTGCTTTGGAGGTTGTAAGGAAGGTTTCAAGAGTGGTTGTAGAAGGATAGTTGGAGTAGATGGTTGTTGGCTTAAAGGTCCAATGTATGGGACTCAGTTATCAACAGCTATTGGAATTGATCCTAATAATAATATCTTTCCAATAGCATATGCAGTTGTGGAGAAGGAAAGAATGGAGTCATGGGCTTGGTTTCTGAATTATTTGAAGCGTGACTTAGAGATTGATGATGATTATACTTGGACTTTTATGTCAGATAAACAAAAAGGTTTGATTGAAGCATTTAATGAGGTGTTGCCATTTGTTAGTCATAGATTTTGTGTGAGGCACTTGCATAATAACTTTAAGAGGGCGGGATTTAGTGGTATCTCGTTGAAGAATGCACTTTGGAAAGCCGCAAGGGCATCAACAGAGAAGTGGTTTAATACTTGCATGGTTGAGATTTTTGATTTAGACTCTGAAGCTGCTAATTGGTTCCGAGACAAATTACCAAGTGAATGGTCTAAATCTCACTTTTCTGAAAATGCAAAATCTGATATCCTACGTAATAACATGTGTGAAAGTTTTAATGGAATGATCCTCGAAGCTAGAGACAAGCCAATAATCACTCTATTGGAAAAGATAAGGTATTTATTTATGGCTAGAATGCAGGCAAATAGAGATAAGGCTGCCAGGTGGGATATTGGTGATATATGTCCTAGGATTAAGGATATATTGCATAAAAATCAAGCGGGTGCTGCGGAGTTCATTCCTAGAAAATCTAATGAGTGGAACTACGAGATTATAGGGGCAAGCATACATGATAAGTGGGTTGTTGACTTGCTAAACAAAATATGCAGTTTTAGGAAATGGGATCTGACAGGAATTCCTTGCAAGCATGTCATTGCTGCAATTTGGGCTAAAAAGATGAGATTAATTCCTATGTTCATGATTGCTATAAGGTGGAAACATATAGAAGGGTCTATGACTTTGCTATTCTTCCTATGAATGGTCAGCATATGTGGCCTAAGTCCATCAACGTGCCTCATTTGCCTCCACAACTAGTAAGAACAAGCACAAAAGGAAGAAAGCAAAAACTAAGGAGAAAAGAACCAGATGAAGTAGGAGCAAGTAGAACTAAAATGAAAAGAAAGCAGAATTCCTTGCTTTGTAGCTTATGTCATGATGTTTGCCACAATAAAAGAACATGCAAATTTAATATTGTTCAGCCAGATTCCCAAGTTGATGAGGCTTCATCTTATGCTCTTGCCTCGTCAACTCGTGCAAAGCTTCCGATATCAATAACTTACAATTGAATTCTGTTTATTACGTTATTATAATATGAAGTAATAGTACCATATATTTTGTTTGCAGGTAAGAAGAGGACATGTGGCGCATGAACATATGCAATGTGCTCAAGAATTTGATTCTTAACATGACTGAAGTTCTGATATTGTTGCTGCTGAAATATTGATATTTTGTTGCTGAAATGGTGATATTTTGCTGTTGAAATGCTCGAATGAGTACTTTTGCCTCTGAAATGCCGAATTTTTGCTGGTGACATGTTGATTTTCGCTGTTGAAATGCTATTTTTCGCTGCTGAAATGCTAATATTTTTGCTGTTGAAATGCTGTATTTTTCCCGCTGAAATACTGATTTTTGTTGATGAAATGCTGATTTTGGCTGCTGAAATGCTGATAGCTTTGCACTTTGAATACTTTTTTACTGTTGGAATGCTGGTTTTGTAGCTGAAATGCTGATTTTGGGTGCTGAAATGCTGATAGCTTTGAACTTTGAATGTTTTTTTTACTTATAGAATGCTGATTTTAGTTGTTGGAGTGCTGATTTTGCTGCTGAAGTACTGATACTGTTGCTGTTTGAAGGCATTTTTATCATTGAAATGTTGTCCATGATAAAGATTATTTTTGCTGTTGCAAAGAATTATTTTTCTTCTGTTAGATACTCCAATTCTGCTGAATCTGTTTCTTTTCTTCCTTTTTTTATAAATAACATTCTGTTAGTTTTTTAACTGAAGTTATTTTAGGTTTCTGTTAGTGCGAATTTTTAACTGAAGTTATAATTTCTGTTAGTGAAACTAAAAGTGCTCAAGTTTTGTAAACTTAAAGGACAAATAGTGCTAAGGGTTATATTAAGAGGACAAAGTTAAGCCTACCCCTAAAGATAAGGGATAATTTTGGCTAAAAACTCTCTTTGTCTGCATAGTTTTATCAAATTTCAAACTTCTCAAATTGATATAGTTTGTTAGTCCCATCATTTTAATTTATAAGGTATAATTTGACTTTTCATAAGTTTAAGAAAATAATCAATACTATTGACACTTGTGGTATAAATATGTTTTCATATTTGTATAGCTATAAAACTTTAGAACTGTTATGAAATATAACTCAAAGTAACAATATGAAACAAGAAAATAAAAGCAATTTAGTAAAACATGAACAAGAAATAGAGATAGAGAGAAGGAAGAGATTTCTTCTTCAATTGTGTGTATCTTTCCATTGCAATTACATAGCCTTTTATAGGCATAAAAAGTAAAGATGATGGACATAAAGTAGGAGATTTAATCTTTAAGTTATTCACAACATGGGAATCCAATGTAGCATCCAATGTAGTATCCAATGTACAAACTATTCATAACACTCCCCCTTGGATGTCCATGTAAGATAATGTGCCTCATTAAGAACTTACAAAAAAAAATTGGGATGTACATAATTATTTATAATATGCATTGCTTGCTGCCTCATTAAAAACCTTACCAGGAAAACCCAGTGGGACAAAACCTTGGTTAAGGAAAAGAGTGCAGCGTGTAGTTACTCCCCCTGATGAAAAATCACTTAATGTCTCGAAGACGATGCATTCCAATCTTATATATCAGCTTTTCAAATATTGATGTTGGTAATGCCTTAGTGAACAGATCAGCCAAATTATCACTTGAACGAACTTGTTGTACATCTATTTCACCATTCTTCTGAAGATCATGAGTGAAAAAAAATTTCGGTGAAATGTATTTTGTTCTATCTCCTTTGATATATCCTCCTTTCAATTGAGTTATGCATGCATCATTGTCTTCATGTAATATTGTTGGAATATTCTCTTTCGAAGAAAGACCACACATTTGCTGAATGTGTTGAGTTATCGATCCCAACCAAACGCATTCTTGACTTGCTTCGTGAATGGCTATTATCTCTACATGATTTGAAGAAGTAGCAACCATAGTTTGTTTTGTTGAACGCCATGATATGGTTGTACCTCCATTTGTAAATAAATAGCCTGTCTGAGATCGACCTTTGTGTGGATCAGAGAAACATCCTGCATCTACATAACCAATCAATGATGGCTTGGATTCATTTGAATAAAATAAACCCATATCAATGGTCCCTTGGAGGTATCTGAATATATGTTTAATACCATTCTAATGTCTTTGTGTTGGCGAAGAACTAAATCTTACCAATAAGCTTACTGAGAAAGTTATATCTGGTCAGGAATTATTGGCAAGATACATTAATGCCCCAATTGCACTAAGATATGGTACTTCGACACCAAGAAGCTCTTCATCATTTTCATGAGGTCAGAATGGATCTTTCTTTATATCAAGTGATCTCACAACCATCGGGGTACTCAATGGATGTGCTTTATCCATATAGAATCGTTTTAAAAACTTTTCGGTATATGTTGATTGATGGACAAATATTCCATCTTTCATATACTCAATTTGTAGACCAAGATAAAATTTTGTCTTTCCAAGATCTTTCATTTCAAATTCTTTCTTCAAACAGTCTACTATTTTTGAAATCTCCCCAGGAGTTCCAATGATATTTAAATCATCAACATACACGGCGATTATAACAAATTCAGATCTAGACTTTTTTATAAAAACACAAGGACAAATTGGATCATAAATGTAACCTTCTTTCAACAGGTATTCACTCAGGCGATTGTACCACATACGACCTGATTGTTTCAATCTGTATAAAGATTTCTGAAGCTTTATTGAACAAGTTTCTCGAAAACTTTTATATGCTTCTGAACAATTTAAATCCTTCAATGATTTCCATTATATGCATATCAAGTTTTTCATGTATTGCCAGATTAAAATCTTAAATGACTACATCCACCACAAGAGAACATGTCTCTATATAATCAATGCCAGGATATTTACAAATATTCTTGTGACACAAGTCATCTTTATGTCTATCGACTTGACCTTTTTCGCACAAAAACACATTTAGCTCCACTGGATTTATACTTTCAGGTGTTGGGACTCCGTCCAACTTTATATTTTTCAAGTGAAGTCAACTTTCATTGCGTATTTTTCATTTGGCCAATTATTTATCTGTCCAAATTTCATGACAGATTTGAGCTCAAGATCCTCGTCAATATTAATAATATTGAGCGCTACATTATGTTAACAATATCGCCGACGATCATTTTATATCGGTTCAATTATTATCTAATAAAGACATAACTTATTGAGATCTCTTTATCTCATTATTTCAGGTACCTGAGCCTCTCCCATGAGGTCTTATGAAATATTATGTCGTGGTGCTCTTCTAGAGCATTTGCCTCCTTTTTATGACCATTTTGAATATTTGTCCCTCTCCTTCTTCAAGGAGTTTTATCTTTGGAACCGATTGGTCTGTTACGCTTTATGCGTGGCATACACTCTGTCCCCCATGGACTTTATTCTATTTGGAGCATTAGCAGCTGAAATATGACATTTAGCTTTGGGTCAGCAAATACGTCTGGCAATAATTTGTAAATGAATTATCACTTGAACTTCAAGTTCATATTTTCTTGTACGGGGATCTATATGTATTCATAATAATTCATTTCACGTATCACTTTCTTAGCTGCCCATTTTCTCCCCCTAATGTTGGGATCACCAACACATTTCCCAACTTTCTTTGGGAACACATCTTTGTGCATTGTGGTGGAATAATTAAATCATATAACACATTCATATTTCTATATAGAAATTATTTGGTTCCTGACCCTGAACCGATTGTGATAGGAAGAAATTTTCATAACTTGGCTAGATGCGTACAAGTGCTGCTGTATATTAAATAATACATCTCATACAAAATTTCGTTTTTTGAGAGTTTTGTTCTCATAACCAATGATTTAGCTATAACTGGAGGCATACAATTTCTGCTAAACCAACTTGGATTTAAACCAGTATTATTAAGATAAATTATCATAATTTATATTCTGGAATTGTGCTATAATAATTTGAGCAAGCAATCTTGCAAAAGCCAAACTGCAAGTTGATAACAAATGCACATGTGACCATATAATAGATGCATCTATTAAAACTATATAATAGTAAACGGTCCACATGTCAGGTGACTGAGCCCATATATTTATCACCTTTTATTTGTTCCAGAAATCAAGGGATGCAATCCCTACCTTAACTGGTATATCATGAGAATAAGCAGCATAAGAGAATTCTTGAAGAATCTTCTATTCTTCAATATATGCCAATGTAATTCTCAATTAATTTTTTTTCGCATCATAATTGAACCGGGATGGTCAACCGGTTATGCCAACTAATATTTGTTTTAGTAAACCTCTAGTTTACTTGTGGCATATGATTAAAGCATCATGCTTATATTTGTGTAGTACAAATAAAAATAAAACAAGGTAACCTTTCATATTTACCCGATATGATTATAGAAATATGAATATATTCAATCTTCCTTTCATTTATTGTCTCAATATGATAATCATTTTGACTTGTACATTTGAAACTCAAAAAGTTTCTTCTGAGACTTTACAATATCAATGTCATGAATAATTTTATTCATCCGGAGCTCTTAACAAATTTTGTACTACACGATCTTTTATCAAACCATTCATATGAATGTCTCCTTCACGGAGAAACTTATATTATAATAAATTGTCATGGTCAAAATCATCATAAGCAAAATCATTTATTGCTTTAATTTTGACTTTAATAACTTTTGTAAGGCATGACAAAATAATATTTGGCGTATCACATGTACGCGACCAATGACATATTTATGTAACCACACAATAATATTTATTCTCTTTATTTCACTCAAACCTCCCTTAGAGGTGAGTTGTGTGGTATTCATATAATCATGAATTGCATGTCTTTATTCATTGCTTTTATCACATATTGCCACATTTTTAGGAATGGGTTTGCATTCTCAATGCTTATCACAAGTCACATTCTCTTCAAGGAATGGATCATAATCAGCGACATGCTTTATTATTTTCATACCAATTTTATGGTAAACATTGCCTTCACATTTTGAAGGACTATTTTGAGAGCCCTTATTGTTTTCTTTTAAAATCATAGTGATGATTATTATTATTTTGATCTTTGGAAAGCCCACGTTCATTGTTCAACCACATGTCTTCATTTAAACTTATTATGTACTGCTACCACATTCACTTCAAGAATGAAGCAAATCAAGTGGGACAATCTTCATGCCTTTAATGAAAAATATATTATTTTTCTTTAGTCATTATTATACCATCAATATGGTTCATTGGGACTCGAATCCAATGTATTACCCATGTAAAGGCATGTTTGACGATAATGACTTGAAACTCTATCAGGATTCAAATCCATGTCTTACCCCAAGCTTTAATTTATCGAAATCTATCAGGATAATGACTCGAACCTTGTATTTGCATTGAAAAATTTATCGAAAAGATATAACTATAGAACGGCAAACCCAATAACAAAAGGGCTCTGGGTTCCGTGGTAAGTGTTCTTGGTTCGGAAACAGTTTATGAGCGCGCACCATACGGGGTCGATTCTCCACAGAAGAGTTAAGGTTTTAGAAAGTTTTGTCATTGTTTAAAATCAAAATCAAAAATACCAAATTGTCATATTTTTCTTCAAGGTCCATCCCTGCTATTCCATCTTCTTTTCTACTTTTATTTGTTTGCCTTCCTTTTATCATTTGATTTTTTTAGGTAAATATTAACTTGGTTTTAAAAATTTTGTTTCCAAATATTCACGAGATATGAAGATTTGTTTATTTGCTTAAATTTGATATTTTCCTTGGCTACTACAATTGTAGAAAGAACTTTTAGTTTTATGAAGTTTTGCACCGGTGATATCTTTTGATTTTTTAAGTAAATATTAACTTGGTTTTAAAAATTTTGATTCCAAATATTCACGAGATATGAAGACTTGATTATTTACTTGAAATTTGATATTTTCTTTGGCTACTGCAATTGTAGAAAGAACTTTTAGTTTTATGAAGTTTGCACTGGTGATAACTTTTTGAATGATTGTTTAGTTTGTTATATAGAGAATAAAATGTTGAAACTTAAAGACCTGCCTAATGATGTGATCATTTTTTTTTACAAAATCTGACAAGTCGTCAAGTATAATTATAACGATAATATTAAGTGGTCGTTACTTTTTAAATAAAAATTAAATATTAGTACTCGTTTCTTAGTATTGTAATTATGTATATTAGCTTGAGGTCGCGGACCTGTCTTAAAATTCAAAACGACAGAACCCTTACACTTAAATTTCTGGCTTCGCCTCTGGCTCTAATGGTGCAAGTGTAGACTATCTCTCGTGCAATGGTAGTCCAATCCCTACTCTTCTTTTAAAAAATCCTCAAGTTCCTTTCTATCCAGATGGCATGTGAGATTTCTACATAGACCATCCGAAAGACTTTTGCTATTTGAGATCTCCCTTTGGCATTCTGCAATGTCCATTGTAGATGTTGTTCCCAAGTTGCTGCCATTCTATAGTCCTGTTGCATCCAGTATCCAATCTTGTTCTAGATATTTTGAGCAAAAGCACACTTGACAAACAAATGCTCCCTGTTTTTCTCGTGACCATGGCATAATATGCATTGTGAATTCACAGTCATTCCCCATTTTGTAGCCTATCTATAGTGAGGAGCCTACCTTGTAGCAGCATTCACATAGTAAACGGAGCTTTAGGCCTAGCAGTGTTCTGAAACACTAAGCATTTCTGAGGAACTCGAGGTCTATCTCCCATGAGTTGTAGATATATGTGCCTAATCATGCTCTTCCTAACATTAAATCCTTGTATTTGACTCAAAGTGCTTCTAGCATCGAATATTTGTCAAATCATCCAACAAGCTTGCTGAAGCACTATCATATATGTCACGACCCAAATCGATGGGCCGCAACAAGAGCCCGAATCCTACATGTGGAACACCCTTAAGCATGTGACTAAGATATAAACATGAATAATATCTGCTGAATTACGAGAATAATATGTGCGAGGAAAACCTGTCCAAAAGACATATATACATATACGTGCGGATTACGGTGGGCGAGCCGGCAAGGCCGCTATAGACACCTATATACCCAAAACTCAAAATTGACGAGGCCACATACTATCCAACTATACATAACTGTCTACGGACCTCTAATGAAAATACAACTGTACAAAGACGGGACTGGGCCATCTCATACCCATATATACATACAAGCATATCGTACCAAAATCAAAAGCAGCTCTGGATCAAGTGGAGCACGCCAACTCTTGCTGATCAAGGATGCTAAGAAGGGGGACCGTCAGCTTGCCTACCTGCACCTGCGGACATGAAACGCAGGCCCCGTGAAATAGGGCTTCAGTACGAAAAATGTAATGAGTATGTAAGTCATGAAAATCAGTACGTAAAAGACGTAGATGAAACATGGAATAAAGAAATCCATCTGTAAATCTGAATAACTTTGTAAATTCTGAAACATTTAAAATGTCATGCACGTGCATATAAATGTCATGTCATGCATAGGTATAAGTGTACATAATATCATCAAGCCTCTGAGGGCATCCCATCATATCGTCTCAGCCACTGAGGGCAATATCACCAACATATACCAACTGATCAGGTGGTGCGTATATGACGTCGTAACCTTTTCCCATATCCCATATACATATAAATACGCGTATATAACGTCATCTGTTCATGGGTCAATGTACATGTATAAATGAATGAAATGCATGAAAATATGTTAATAATCTCAACATTCCCTTCGG
Source organism: Nicotiana tabacum (assembly GCF_000715075.1). Lineage (NCBI taxonomy): Eukaryota > Viridiplantae > Streptophyta > Magnoliopsida > Solanales > Solanaceae > Nicotiana > Nicotiana tabacum. The sequence goes on along the minus strand of NC_134099.1, from coordinate 146,417,508 downwards.
ATAAACTTTATCAACTGTGTATTATTCTGAGACCCATGAACAGAAGATATAATAATATGTACATGAGGAATCAAGAACACAGAGACCCCCTAGTATTTCTATGAATAGAGTCGTTTATGAAAATTGTGCACTTGCTCGTTTCTTTTGTATGAGTTGGATCAAGCCAAAAAAAAGAAGGGATAGGCTTAACATACCTGGGGTAGGGAAAATCCGTAAAGGTTGTACCGTACTCCTTTAGAACCGCAAAATTTTACGTTGCTAACAATTCTCGTTGGATTTCCTTTAGATGCAATAATTCACGTTATTGTTGAAAATCATAAGAGTGGCTACCGAAAGACCTTGTATTTGGCAACTCATCAGAATGCTAAAGTGATATATGGTTTGGGTTTTAGCTTTTGTTCTTGAAATGCTTTTGAATTTGAAAGAAAGTATATGATTTCTATTACTAAGAGACTTATGTCTTATGACTAAGAGACTAAGTAGACTCTTTTACACGTTAAAGTCTTACCACCTAAGCTAATATGACCCTCATATGTTTGGTTAGCTTATTTGCTGCCACGTTTGGGGGTTGTTAGTCTTATCTTATATTTTAATAATTAATTAGGTAATGTCCCATTATCCGATAATTAATCAATTACCCGCATAATTAATAATTATCTCAAATTATTTAAGATTTTACTTATTTTTAATATAATTTATACATCATATTACCGTGGTGATATGGTACCTTGCATGGTATTAGTCCATAATTATTGGGTATTATCGCTCGACCCGTATTTTATCCCAAATCGGCCACCTTCAACAAAACTCATTTTCTTTAATTCGTGTACTCTTTATCCTTCATGACACTTACTTATCGCTTGTTATAAATATCATAAATACGTTAACCTCAAGGTAATCTCATCCCCGAGTCTACGTCGATTAACTGAAGACAAAACTTTAACATACGAAACACGAGATGTAACATCCTTCCCCCTTAGAAACATTCATCCTCGAATGTTCAACTCCCCGGGATCTATATAAATTTGGCAGAGTCACTTTTGTAACAACACTACCACTAACTCTTCCTGTAGAAACCCAATAATTCAACGCCACATAGTATCATGGTCATCAATAACAACAATGGCCTTACACGACCAATGATAATAACTAACACAAGAATCCATACACATACCTTAAGGTTATGACGTCTCAGTCGGACCCTTCTCTGGAGGAGGAAATAAGTAGGGATATCTAGACTTCATGTCCTCCTTGGCCTCCCAAGTCATTTCTTCCACATTGTTGTTTCTCCAAAGTACTTTCACCGAAGCTGCGTCTTTAGTTCTCAATCTTTGAATCTATCTGTCTAATATAGCAATGGGAGTTTCTTCATATGATAGCTGCTCTGTGACCTGAACGTCGTCAACTGACACAACTCTGGAAGGATCTCCGATACATTTACGGAGCATAAACACATGAAAAACTGGATGTACAGATTCCAAATCAGAAGGCAAGTCTAACTCATACGCTACCTGGCCTACCTTGCGTATGATCTTATATGGTCCAATGTACCGAGGAATAAGTTTTCACCTTCTTCCAAACATCATAACGCTTTTCATCGGTGATACCTTTAGGAATACCCAATCTTCAACCTAAAATTCCAAGTCTCGCCATCGATTATCTGCATAAAACTTCTGACGGCTTTGAGCTGCTAATAACCTTTCTTGTATAAGCTTAATTTTCCCGATTGCTTGTTGTACCAATTCTGGTCCTACTAACGTAGTTTCCCCAACATCGAACCACCCTATAGGCGACCTATACTTCCATCCGTAAAGAGCTTCGTATAGAGCCATCTGAATGCTAGAATGGTAGCTATTATTATATGCGAACTCAATAAGCGGCAGATGATCATCCCAGCTACCTTTGAAGTCTATCAGACCAGATCATAACATATCCTCAAGTGTCTGAATAGTACACTTAGCCTGTCCGTCTGTATGGGATGAAATGTTGTACTAAGACTTACTTGAGTCCCCAATCCTTTTTGGAAGGACCTCCAGAAGTTAGTTGTAAATTGAGATCCTCTATTCGAGATAATAGATACAGGGACACCATGCAGTCGTACTATCTCCTTAATATAAAGCCTTGCATAATCCTCTGAGGAATATGTAGTCCTAACAGATAGAAAATGAGCTGACTTTGTAAGCCTATCAACAATCACCCATATTGAATCGAACTTATGCTCGGTACAAAGTAAGCCTACGATGAAATCCATATTGATTACTTCCCATTTCCAAGTCGGAATCTCCATAGCCTGCAATAATCTACCAGGTTTTTTATGCTCAAACTTAACTTGCTGACAGTTAGGGCACTAAGCAACAAACTCTGCTATATCCCTTTTCATTCTGTCCTACCAATATATATCCCTGATATCATGATACATCTTGGTTGCTCCTAGATGAATAAAACAACGAGAATAGTGAGTTTCTCCCATAACCTGCCGACGCAACCCTGCAACATTAAGGACACATAATCGCCCTCGATATCTGAGGATCCCATCTTCTGTAATTTCAAACGGTGTCTTCTCCTTCTGAGGGGTGGTACCCTATAATGAACTAACACAGGATCCTCGTACTAGCATTCTTTTACTTCAGTTACTAAAGAGGATGTTGTCGTATCCTGAATAGTAATTCCAATATCACCTGAGTCTAGTAACCGAACTCCAAGACTAGCTAGCTGATGAACCTCGTGGGCTATTCCCTTCTTTTCTGGCTGTAAATATGATAGGCTACCATAGATCTATGGCTGAGGGTGTCGTCTACTATGTTCGCCTTCCCCAGATGGTATAAAATATCAATTTCATAGTTTTTAAGTAGCTCCAACCATCTCATTTGATGTAAATTCAATTCCTTTTGCTTGAAGATATACTGGAGGATTTTATGATCCGTATAAATATCAACATGAATGCCATACAAGAAGTGCCTCCACATTTTTAGTGCATGAATCACCACGACTAACTCTAAATGGTGGGTCGGGTAGTTTTTCTCGTGCTTTCTTAGTTGTCTAGAAGCATAAGCTAAAACCTTACCATGTTGCATCAGCACACAACCCAATCCAACGCCTGAAGTGTTACAATAGATCACATAACCATCGGTCCCTTTTGGGAGCATTAGAACCGGTGTTGAAGTTAATCTGTCCTTTAATGTCTGGAAACTCCATTCGCAAGCATCGGTCTATTGAAATTTTGCTCCCTTTTGAGTCAACTTTGTCAAAGGTGCTGAAAGGGAAGAAAATCCCTCTACAAATCTCCTGTAATAACCTTCCAAACCGAGAAAGCTACGAACCTCCGTCGGTGTTGTGGGTCTAGGCCAAGTTTTCACTACCTCAATCTTTTGTGTATCCACCCGGATGCCTTCACCCGAAATGATATACCTAAGGAAAGCTACAGAGTTCAACCAGAATTCACATTTAGAGAATTTTGCATACAACTTCCCTTTTTATAGAACTCTGAGCACAGTACGCAAGTGATCTGCATGCTCAGCCTCTGAACGAGAATATACCAATATATCATCAATAAATACAATTACGAAGAGATCTAAAAAGGGCCTGAACACTTGGTTCATCAAATCCATGAATACTGCTAGGGCATTGGTCAAACCGAACGACATAACACAAAACTCAAAGTGCCCGTATCTGGTCCTAAATGTTGTCTTCGGAATATCTTCCTCCTTAACCCTTACCTGATGATACCCGGACCTCAAGTATATCTTTGAAAAATACTTGGCACCTTGCAACTAATCAAATAAATCATCAATCCTTGGGAGCAGGTTCTTATTCTTGATCATCACCTTATTCAACTGTTTATAATCAATACACATCCGTAAGGAATCATCTTTCTTCCTCACAAATAACACAGGTGCTCCCCATGGTGATGTGCTAGGTCTGATAAATCCCTTTTCAAGAAAATCATTTAGTTGTTCCTTCAACTCTTTCAGCTCTGCGGGGGCCATTCTATAGGGATGAACAGATATTGGATGTGTATCTGGTAGTAGGTCACGGGAAACTTATTAACCACAGGGATGGACTGAATGGTTGGTGACTCTACTTCCACATCCTGAGCCCTTTCTGTTCATCTTCCTTGCCTTGAGATAGGAAATAAATGTTCCTTTTGGCGACGCCGTATTACCTTTCCACTCCAAAACAAGCTCCCCCGGAAATTGAAATCGGACTATCTTTGATCTACAATCAACGTTGGCATGACAAGAAGCCAACCAATCCATACCCATTATAACATCAAATTCTACCATATATAACTCGATTAGGTCCACTACGGTAGATCGACTATGAACTACTATTATATAACCCCTATAAACTCGCTTAGCTATCACTGAGTCCCCAACAAGTGTAGACACCTCAAAAGGTTTAGCCGATTCAGGTTTTATTCCAAACTTACTATCAACCAACGGAGTAACATATGATAAGGTGGAACCCGGGTCAATCAGTGCATATACATCATATGAGGAGACTGATAATATACCTGTAACAACATCAAGCGATGACTCCTGATCTTATCCTCCTGCCAATGCATAAATGCAGTTCTAAGGACCGCTCGAGCTAGATGCTCTACCTCTACAATGACTCATTTATGCTTGTGAACCTTGATGATGACGAACCAGCTACAGATCCCGTTAGCTGAGCTGTGCTTGCATTGCCTCTCGTTAGATAATCCCTCATAACATGGCCCGAATAACCAGAAGTATAACAAATACCCAATCCTATACGACACTGCTCGGCATGCTGCTTACCACACTAAGTACATCATGGAAAGGGCAACCTCTTCTGAATTGACTTACCCCTATACTGAGAACGTGAGGCCCTGGAATTCTGACTAGACCCTAAATATATGGAACGATCAAATCTCTTACCGCCAAATTGAGGGGATGCGCTAGCCGATGGTTGGGCTGGATACCTCGGGTACTATTGCCTTTGACCACCTTGAAACTCACCATAAGGACTCAAAGACCACGCTCTCTTATTCTGGGCCCTATCATGCTCACGATCGGCCCTCTATTTTTGCTTACGCTCCTCTATACCTTGAGCGTATGCCTGAATATGAGAAATATCCATGTTTGGCTGAAGCGAGACCGACATACAATCGTTAAGCAAGTGTGACTCTAATCCCATCATGAACTGGTGAACCCGATCCTCTATCTTAGATATAATAGTGTGAGGATACCTAGCCAACGAATCAATCTGAAGACTGTACTCCCAAACACTCTGTTACCCTGCCGAAGGGTCAAGAACCTATCAACTCTGGCCCGTCTAAGCTCTGGTGGCAGATAATGACGAAGAAAAGCTTTTGTAATCTCATGCCATACTACTGGAGGGGCATCTCACCTTTGGACAATTCCCAAGACTCGTACCAATTAACTGCAACATCTCGGAGTCTATAAGAAGCTAGCTCAACTGACTCAGTCGTAGTGGCCTTCATTACCCTTAACGTCCTCTGCATTCTATTAATAAATACCTGAGGGTCCTCGTTTGGATCTGCCCTAGTGAATACCAGAGGGTCTAAACTAATGAAGTCACAAACCATCGCACTGACAAACCTATCTACATGACCAATACCTACTTCCTGACGCCGAGCTTGTGCGGCTACTAATCGAGTTAATAGCTGAATAGCATCTCTCATCTCCTGACCCGGTGCATCTGGCTGAGGTGTGAACGTACAGGGGCGGGCGCTGGAGCTGGTGCCCCTCGGAGCTCTTCTGGAAAGGGCGGGGTATGTGAAGTCTGAGATGGAATCTCACTATGAGACTCTCCCCGAGCCCTGGTAACTCATGGCGCTCGACTAGTAGTCTCACCAGCCATGGACTTTCCTTTTTGGGCGGCTGTAGTCATTGGAGGCATCGCTGAAAATATAACATATTGTTAGGAACATGAATTCTTATATCGCACAATCTAAGATAAAAAGAGAAGGTAACATCCTATATGTCCTGTAGCCTCCTGTCTATAAGTGTGATGCACAACACACCCATAAACATGACTCTACTAGACACGGTCTGTAGACAATCGTAGGATAGAATTGCTCTGATACCACTTTTGTCACGACCCAAACCGATGGGCTGCGACGAGTGCCCGAGTCCTACCTGTCCAACACCCTTAAGCATGTGACTAAGATATAAACATGAATAATATATGCTGAATTACGAGAATAACATGCGTGAGGAAAACCTGTCCAAAAGACATAAATACATATACGTGAGGATTACAGTGGGCAAGCCGACAAGGCCGCTATAGACAACTATATACCCAAAACTCAAAGTCGATGAGTCCATATACTATCCAATTATACATAACTGTCTATAGACCTTTAATGGAAATACAACTATACAAAGACGGGACTGAGCCACGTCATACCCATATATATACATACAAGCATATCGTACCAAAATCAAAAGCAGCTCCGGATCAAGTAGAGCACGCCAACTCTCGCTGATCAAGGATCCTAAGAAGGGGGACTGTCAGCTTGCCTACCTGTACCTGCGGGCATGAAACGCAGCCGTGAAATAGGGCGTTAGTACGAAAAATGTACTGAGTATGTAAGCCATGAAAATCAGTATGTAAAAGACATAGATGAAACATGGAATAAAGAAATTCATCTGTAAATCTGAATAACTTTGTAAATTCTAAAACATTTATAATGTCATGCACGTGCATATAAATGTCGTGTCATGTATAAGTATACGTGTACATAATATCATCAAGCCTTTGAGGGCATCGTAGCATATCATCTCAGCCACTGTGGGCAACATATACCAACTGATCAGGTGGTGGTGCGTATATAACGCTGTAATATTTTCCCATATTCCATATACATATACATATAAATACGTGTATATAACGTCATTTGGTCATGGGTCAATGTACACGTATAAATGAATGAGATGCATGAAAATATGTTAATAATCTCAACATTCCCTTCGGATAAACTTTATCAACTGCGTATTATTTTGAGACCCATGAACAGAAGATATAATAATATGTCACATGAGGAATCAAGAACACATAGACCCCCTAGTATTTCTATAAATAGAGGCATTTATGAAAACTGTGCGGTTGCTCGTTTCTTCTGTATGACTTGGATCATGCCAAAAAGAAAGAAGGGACAACCTTAACATATATGGGTAGGGAAAAATCCGTAAAGGTTACACCGTACTGCTTTAGAACCGCAAAATTTTATGTTGCTAACAATTCTCGTTGGATTTCCTTTAGTTGCAACAATTCACGTTATTGTTGAAAATCATAATAGTGGCTAACGAAAGGCCTTGTATTTGGCAACTCATTAGAATGCTAAAGTGATACATGATTTGGGTTTTAGCTTCTGTTCTTGAAGTGCTTTTGAATTTGAAAGAAAGTATATGATTTCTATTACTAAGAGATTTATATCTTACGACTAAGAGACTAAGTAGACTCTTTTATACGTTAAAGTCTTACCACCTAAGCTAATATGGCCCTTAGTCATATGTTTGGTTAGCTTATTTGCTACCATGTTTTTTTTGGGGGGGGAGGTGTGTTAGTCTTATCTTATATTTTAATAATTAACTAGGTAATGTCCCGTTATCCGATAATTAACCAATTATCCGCATAATTAATAATTATCTCAAATTACTTAAGATTATAATTATTTTTAATATACTTTATACATCATACTACAGTGGTCATATGGTACCTTGCATGGTACTAGTCCATAATTATCGGGTATTATCGCTCGACCCGTATTTTATCCCAAATCGGCCACCTTCAACGAAACTCATTTTCTTTAATTCGTGTACTCTTTATCCTTCATGGCGCTTACTTATCGTTTGTTATAAATAGCATAAATACATTAACCTCAAGGTAATCTCATCTCCAAGTCTACGTCGATTAACTGAAGACGAAGCTTTAACGTACAAAACACAATATGTAACAATATGTGTAAGTTGTTGGCCTTTGATGTAGTAGGTATGAATCCATTTGATCCAAAGTCTGTCTTGTTTATTTGCAGGATCCCAACAAACTTTTGCAATTGTAGCTTTGTTCCACAATTGGAGGTTGACTAAGTTCAAACCACCTACAGACTTTCGAGTGCATATCTTTTCTCATACTACCAGTGACTTCTTAGTGACATTACTATCAACAGAAAAAGTATAGCTTTTACAATAGGCATCAATAAGTCTCAGGACCTTAATAGGAAGAGAGAGTAGTTGAGCCGAGTAAGCCTGGATGCCAAAGTGTACACTTTGCACCAATTGCACTCTCCCTGGATTTGAGAAATTCTTAGCTGTCCAAAAAGACACTCTTGTCACTATTTTCTGAATAAGAGGTTACCATTGAATTAGTGAAATCTTCTTTGTCGATAGTGGTATGCCTAAGTACTTGAAAGGCAATTCTCCTTGTCTATATCCCAAGTGTTGCAAGATCCTTGTTCTCTCAGCCTGAGAAACTCCTCCAGAGTGAACAGAACTTTTGCCTAAATTAGCTTGAAGCCCTGAAGTTTGAGAGAAATAATTGAAATATCTATACAAGGCAATAACTGATTGTAAATCTCCTCTGGCAAACAAAAGTAGATCATCAGCAATACTCAGATGAGTGATGCCTAGTTTAGCACACTTTGGATGATATTTGAAAGCTTTGTCTCCTTTTAATCTATTTAAGCTTATAATGAGGTATTCCATGACAATTGCAAATAGAAATGGGGAGATTGGATCCCCTTTCCTAAGTCCCTTAGCAGCATCAAAATGAATAGTAGTTTATCCATTCACCAGGATGGTATAATTGATAGTTTTGACACATTCAAGTACCCGACCTGTGAATTTTGTAGGGAATCTCAGTGTCTCTATTACCTGCTCCAGAAAGATCCATTCTACTAAATTATAAACCTTCTACAAATAAATCTTGATCATACATCTATCAGAGATATGATTCCTTGTGTATGACTTGACTAACTCATGAGCTAGAATAATATTATCAGCTAGCCATCCTTCTGCCAGGTATAAATCCAACCTGATTCTCACTAATCACTATTGCAATGATTTTCTGTAATATTGCTGCTAAAACTTTAAATATGAGTTTATACAGTAAAATGTAACATGTTATAGGCCTAAATTCTTTTACTGTAGTAGGCTTGTCAACCTTAGGAACTAAGATTATGGTAGTACAATTAATATCTTTGTACATCCTACCATACCATAGGTAAAAAAATCTTTCACAATTCCACAAACCTCCTTCTTAATAATGTGCCAAGTTTTTTTCGAAGAATTATGAATTATAACCATCTACACATGGGGCCTTGTCATCACCTATAACATGTAGTCCTCAATAATTTCCTAGTCTGTAACATCTACACACAACTGGAGTTTTTGTTGCTGTGTAAGGGTATGTCCTTGCTTCATGGATTCTCTGTTAATGGCAGGAAGGAACTGTGCAGCAGCTCCCATTAGAGATTTATAAAAGTTGATGATCTCTTGCTTTATCTCCTCAGGGTCTTTTAATACCTGTCCATCAAGGGAAGTAAGCTCCCTAAGTTGTTTCTTCTGAGTTCTTTCTTTGACTATAGCAAAAAAAAGATTGGTGTTTAAATCACCAAGTTTAATCCACCTGACCCTGGACTTCTGCTTCATTACACTCTCCTCAGTGAGGGACTATTTCTCTAACTGATTCAGCATAGTTTTCTCTTGACCCAATAAAAATTCAGAGTATTAAGAAGCAATTTATTCCTGTATATTTTGCAGTTCACTTCTGGCTTGTTCAATATTCATAGTAATAGATTTAAACTCTTAATTATTCAATGCCTTAAGCTTAAGATTTAATGTTTTAAGTTTCAACCAGATACTCTTCATCTTCCAATCTTTTTGTGGCAGTCTCCGTACATCTTGCACTTATTGGAAGAAACTGGCATATTCTGCCCATACATTGAGAAATCTTAATGGAATTTTGCCATCCTTAGCAGCAACAATTATAGATATCATCATAGGTGAACGATCAGAGATAAGTGGCAAGTCATATTCAGTCTGTACATGTCCCCATTGCATCATCCATTTAAAATTACCAAAGACCCTATCAACTCTGCTACTTACCCTATCTGATCCATGTTGCTTATTGGACCAGGTATAATAATCACATTTCCATGATAATTCACTGATCTGTAGAACTTGAATACAGTTAGTGAAATCCTGAGTTTCAGCATATGTGATTGGGTTGCCCAACAACTTGTCTTGAGGATATATAACAACATTGAAATCTCCATAGATTAGCCATGTTGTAGTTATAGTTGTGGCTAGCCCTTGCATGTCAGCCCATAAGTTTTCTTCTGTTCCGCAGTATTGTATCCATAAATCACTTTCAAACAGGAGTTCAGCTTCCTAGTGTAATCTCTTATGTGACAGTGTAGGAATTGTGCACCTGTTAATACATTTATAGTGTACCATCTTGGATCCCATATAAGCCAAATTTTACCATTTTGAGCATGTTGGGTAGTTAGTCCTAACATCCCATCCAAGTGCAATAACTTTGCTTATTCTGCATGAATTATGCTCCTTGACTCTTGTTTCAATCAGTCCTGCTAATTTGATATTCTTAGCCTTAATATATTGGTGCAGCTCTTTTTGCCTATATCTCTTATTGACTCTCCTTACATTCCGAAACAACCAGTTAATTAGCATGTAAAATGGCCTCCATCTCTATCCAGAGGCAAGTTGTATATATCACAAGGTCCACAAGGTAGCACATCAAAAGTGTTTTCACTGTAACAGCAGACAATAGAAGGAAGTTTATCATATTGAATTCATGACTCCCTGTCACTTGTTTCCTTCTATGATTCTCATTTGACACATTAGCAATAGTAGGAGATGGAGTCATATTTTTTCTTTAGATAGGCTTAGGAATATTGCTGGTAGAGGCTACATATATAGTTTATTGATCAGCTGGCTTCATTGTTGTAGTCTGCTGATCAGCTGGCTTCATTACTATAGTCTGCTGCATCTCTTGTTGTATAGGTCCCTTAGTTCTCCATTCCATAGTCACCTTCTTAGACTTTTTTTTTCTGCATAAGTTGTTTCACCTGCTGGTTATCCACTTGATTATTTGGCCTCTTGGTAGCCTTGCAGTTGTGCCCAACTACTTGACACTACTCACAGAAACCAAGCCTCTAATCACAATACACACCATGTGCAACTACTTACCCATTTGGATTCATAACACTAATCTCATTAGGTAGAGGTTTTGTAACATTAAACTCAATGAGCATTCTAGCAAAGGACACCCTTATCTTCTTAGTAGTACACTCATCAGCATATATCAGCTTACCAATTGTAACGACCCGACTGGTCGTTTTGAACAATTGCATTCGGTTCGGCAATTTGAGTTCAAGGGCAGCTTCACATTATGTATATCGACTTGTGTGCAAGGTTGGATTCAGTTTTTGGATGAATCAGAGTCGAATTGGAAAGAAGGAATATAGTCCTGGAAGCTTAAGCGAAGAGAATTTGACTTTTGAGTAAACGGCTCCGGAATGAGTTTTGAATGATGTCAGTAGCTTCGTATGGTGATTTTAGACTTGGACGTGTATTCGGATTTTGGTTTGGAGGCCCGTAGGGTAATTTGAGGCATTTTGGTGAAAGTTGGAAAAATTGAAGTTTGGAAAATGGAGAGGTTTGACCCATAGTTAACTTTTATATTATCGAGGTCGAAATGCAATTCCAAAAGTTGGAACAGCTCCGTTATATCATTTGGGACTTGCCTGCAAAATTTGGTGTCGTTTGGAGTTGATTTGATATGGGTCAGATGCTTGGTTGCAATTCTAAAGGTTCTTGAAGTTCATAGTGATTTTCATGCATTTGGGCATCTAATTCATGGTCTTAGCGATGTTTGAAGTGATTTGAAAGTGGGGTCTAAGTTCGTATGATGTTACGAGATGTGTTGGTACATTTAGTTGAGGTTCCGGGGGCCTCGGATGAGTTTCGGGGTGAGTTTTGAGCGAGTTCGGATATTTCGGCACTCAATTTGTTACGGATCGTGGGAGGACCGCGGTTAGAAGTGATATTTTGCTGCAGCAGTGGAATTTTTGCGGTAGCAGAAAATGGTTCGCGGTGAGGAAGAATCCGCAGGTGCACTGGTCTGACTTCGAAAGCCTATATCTTTTGATCTACAAGGAATTTTGAGATGATTCAAAAAAGAAAAGTTGTAGGCCTTCGTGTCTAGTTTCCAGAAAGGTAAAGAAATTACAATTTGGACATCTGCAAAGAAAGTTATGGCCAAAATACTAAAGCATGTCACTGCAGTCAACATTCTCCGAAGGTAGCGGTGGATTTACCGCGGTCAGTAGTGGGTTTTTTCGCGGCCAGCAGTGATGAAAATCTAGGAGGTGCACTATAAATACGAGGTTTAGGGTTTTATTTTATATTTTTACCTAGATAGCTCGGATCTTGGCGATTTTTCGAAGGGTTTTCAAGAAATTCATCGGGGTAAGTGATTCTAACTGGGATTTGGCTAGAATACATGAATCTATCATTGAATTTATCATTTGATTCGTTATTTGGGATGGAATTTGGGAAAATTGTGAAATCTTTCAAAAATGTAAAGTGATGATTTGAAGGACCAAATGGTATCGAAATTGGATAATTTTTGTATGGGTGAACTCATATCGGAATGTGTATTCGGTTTTTGTAAATTTGTCGGTTTTCGAGGTGCGGGCCTGGGGAGTTGACTTTTTGTAAATTATATAAGAATCATAGTTTTGTTAATTGGAATTATTTTCTCTTGCATTGTTAGATGTATTCAAGTCGTTTTTGGCTAGATTGAGTCGAGCATTGATGAATTGGTAAAGAAAAAGCTAAATTGAGTATTGAATTGGCCGGATTGAGGTAAGTATCTTGCCTAACCTTGTGGGGGGAGGACTTCCCCTTTAGGATTTGAGTCTTCTATGCTCATTGTAGTCTGTGCATGCGAGGTGACGAGTGTGTGCTCAAACTTATTTGTGGGAAATTTGCTCTAGGGTTCTTAGGTCCTTATATTCATTATGTGGAAAGTATCCCGTTATGATTGGGTTTAATAATTGCTTAAATTGCCTCTATATGCTCCATATGATGTTGTTAGCTTTCCTCTAAATCTTACGGGTTACATTGACCCTTAATTGCCTTAATTGAAGTGATTGTCTTCCTTATTATTTTGATACTTCTTGATTGTGAGTTCCTCTATGACTTCGTGCAAATAGGTTACATGTCCAATTGTTGTGGTTACCGGTGTAGTTATCACGTGCTTATTATGTCATGTTATTTTGTTGAAGTTATCGTGCTTCTTGGTTTTTCCGTGATCCTTATTATGTACTTGTTGATTCCCTTTCCGGGATGTTATTGCTTACGATATTATTTCCCTTACCGGGATATTATTGTTATACTATTGTTCACTTGACGGGATATTATTGCCTGGGATTCTTTTATGATTGGTGTTAATTTGTATATTGAGATCGGGTTGCACGCCGCAATAATATCATATGGGATCGGGTTGCATGCCGCAACAATATCATATTGGATCGGGTTGCACACCGCAACAATATCATATTGGATCGGGTTGCACGCCGCAACAATATCATATTGGATCGGGTTGCACGCCGCAATAATCTTATATGATTTGGATCGGGTTGCACGCCGCAACATCATTATATAATTTGGATCGGGTTGCACGCCACAACGGTATTATATGATTGGGATCGCGTTGCACGCCACAACAAGAAAGAATAAAAGTGAATGTTGATTCTTATGGTGAGAACGAGAGTAAAAGCACGAAGGGTGAGGCCGTACACTTTCTGCTGCTGTGTTTATTTGTTGTTATCAATTCAAGTGTTTCAACTGTTTTAATTCCTTTATTGGTGTGATCCTTTGTGTTAGAACCTATAATGTTTTCAATACCTCACCGTATTTATATATATATACACATATTCCAATACTTCAAACTTCAATAATTGTTACATTTTTAATTCAAATAGTTTCTAAATTATATCCCCTTAAACCGTCTGAGGTTGTATTTTACTTAAAAAGGAATTTCTACTAAGTTTTGAATTATTAACTCTCATGACAAAAGTAATAATTCTTTCGATGTTGTATTTTAATTGAAAATAGTACTTTCTTTATTCAAATGATTTCTAAAAATTATTTTATCTTTTCTTGCTGAGTTCCTAATTAGCTTAGAAGTTGTACTCTACTTTATGTTATGTAAAAGAGGCTCCTTGAACATCTTAACTGCATTAATTATAGACCCTATGTACTGAGTAACATGAGAATGTTGTTGTGTAAAGAGAGATGGAAATATGTGGGCACAAGGTGCCAGGTGTGCTAAAAGTTTGGTAATTGAGGTTATGATATGAGACATCGAGTTTGAGATGGCTGGGAATTGTGCATCAGAAATGATATGATTTATTGAGCTGACATAGCCTTCCTTGTTTGAGTACATTTTTACTCGTCTGTGTCCCAGCTATGTTGGTGTTAAATTATTTGGTTATCTTCGTTTCCACCCGTGTTTCTCTTTATTGTTCCTACGGATTGTAGTTTGTTCTTTCCCTGTTGTTGATATTACTATGTCATTTCTAGGTTGATAGTTTATTATCAAATCCTGTTCAATTTATTTGACCAGTAGGTGTCTGGACTGTTCCTCGTCACTACCCTACCGAGGTTAGTCTTGATACTTACTGGGCACCGCCGTGGCGTGCTCATACTACACTTCTGTACATTTTTGTGTACAGATCCAGGTATTTGATCGGTAGTAGCTGTGCGGGTCGTTGCGGTGGAGACTCAAGGTAAACCTGCTACAGCATTCGCAGGCCTCGGAGTCACCTTCATTTGTACTTATTTCTATTAGTTCCTTTTATTTCGGAGCAGTGATGTATTTATTTTGTATAACTACTCTGAGAAAGGCTTGTGGATTGTACCACCGGTTTTGGGAATTATAAGTTGTTCAGAGTAATTTAATTTAAAGTTAGTAAATATCAATGTTATTTCAGTTTATGTTAGAAAGAAATAATCCTTCAAGTGATATTATAACCATATCACCTTAGGAGCCTCCAAGTAATACAAAATCATATCACCTCAGGAGGATTCCCTTGTGCCTTACCCGGGATAATCAAGGCAACAAGCCACAAGACTCAAAGATATCATGAGTTTATGCAATGTCCAATTGGAAATAAAAATAAATAAATTATCATGTTAGTCATAAGCATAACAGGTATCAAATAACACAAGCTTGCATAAAAATAGAATTTATCAAAAGCAATATCTCAGTCAGCAATTATAAAGTAACTCCCACTGACTAAAGCACATCAAAAGACTCTAAAATACCCATATTTTTAGCATGTTCATTAAACACTACAGGCCTAAGACCTTTAGTCAAAGGATCAGCCAACATAGAATCTGTGCTAATATGCTCAATACATATATCACCTTCTTTTATCATATCTCTAACCTTAAGAAACTTAAGGCTAACATGCTTAGAGCTTCTTGTTCTCTTGTTATTCTTGGAGAAGAACACAGCTACAGTATTGTCACAGGAAATAGTCACCGGCTTAGATATAAAATCTACAATTTGCAATTTAGTAAGAAAATTCTTCATCCAAACATCATGTGAAGCAGTCTCAAAATAAGCAATAAACTCAGCTTCCATTGTAGATGTAGCAGTGATACTTTGCTTCTCACTTTCCAAGAAATAGCACCTCCACCCAACAAAAATATATACCCAGAAGTTGATTTCATAGTGTCTTGACAACCTGCAAAATCAGAATCTGAATATACTAGAAGATCCAGATCATCAACTTTTTTATATACAAGCATGAAGTCTTTGGTGCGTTGTAGATATCTCATCACTTTCTTTGCAGCCACCCAATGTGCCCACCCAGGATTAGAAGAAAATCTTCCCAACATGTTAACAACAAATGCAATATCAGGCCTTGTACAAACCTGTATGTACATCAAACAACCAACAACACTTGCATATGGCACATCTTTCATATTTCTCATTTCAACTTCATTTTTCGGACATTTATCCTTGCTAAGTTTGTCTCCTTTTACAACAGGTGCAACTCCAGGTCTACAGTCTTGCATATTGAAAGTTTTAAGAACACTCTCAATGTAGGAATGTTGTGATAAGAGGCTTCACCAAGATCTTTCATATCAAAAGACCTAGACAAAAATTGTTTGGTCTCATTCATCAACCCCAAATCATTTGTGGCAAGCAAAATGTCATCAACATAGAGAACCATAATAATAAAATTGCCATTAGCTATTTTGAGATAAACACATTCATCAAGCTTATTTTTCACAAATCCAAATTTTGTAATAATTTTATCAAATTTCAAGTACCACTACCTGGAGGCTTGTTTAAGCCCATATATGGATTTGTTAAGCTTGCACACTAGATGTTCTTTACCAGCTTCTTTAAATCTTTCTGGTTGAACCATATAAACTTCTTCAAGTAGACTCCCATTCAGGAAAGCAGTTTTAATATCAATCTGGTGCAATTCTAAATCAAAATGAGCCACAAGAGCCATCACAATTGTAAATGCATCTTTGGATGAAACAGGAGAAAATGTTTCTTTATAATCAATACCTTCTTTCTGAGTGTAACCCTTAGCAACCAACCTTGCTTTATAACGGTCTATGTTTCCCTTAGAGTCTCTTTTAGTTTTAAACACCCATTTGCAACTAAGAGGTCTAAAACCTTCAGGCAATTCAACTAACTCCCACACTCCATTGTGTTCCATGGAGAGCATTTCATCTTTCATTGCCTCACGCCATTTATCAACAAATGGAGAGGAAATAGCTTGAGCATATGATAAAGGATCAGTCAGCTCTCCAGTATCACTAAGATTTTCAGTCACATACACGATAAAATCATCAGATATGGCAGACCTTCTTTCTCTTTGTGACCTGCGGAGTGGTTCATTGTATACATTTTGTTCAGGAACTATGGGATCTACGTCATTGTTCCCTTGATTCTCCCCCTCATGAATAGGTTGGTTTACCACCTTTTCATGTATAACAGGTACAAGGACAATGACTTCCTTCTCTTTCAATACAATTTCCTTACCACATGAACAATCACAATCACAAACATCATGCTCAAGAAATTTTGCATTAATAGACTCAACGATTCTAGTGTCATGCCTAGGACAGAAAAACCTAAAACCTTTAGAGTGATCTGGATAGCCTATAAAGAAACAACTAGTAGTTTTAGGATCAATTTTCTTTTCTGTGGGTGAATAAATATGAACTTCAACTGGACATCCCCAAATGTGAAAATGGTTCAAGCTAGGTTTTCGGGTTGTCCATAGTTCAAAGGGAGTTTTCAAGACAGATTTTGTAGGAACACTATTCAGGATATAGCTAGCTGTTTTTAAGGCTTCACCCCAAAGAGACTCAGGTAGGCTAGTTCTTGACATAATACTTCTCACCACTTCCATGAGAGTACGATTTCGTCTTTCGGCCACACAATTCTGCTCACGAGTACCTGGCATGGTATATTGTGCTACTATCCCACATTCTTGTAAAAATAAAGCAAAAGGCCTCATACATTAACCAAACTCATCATATTTTCCATAGTACTCACCACCACAGTCAGACCTCACTATCTTAATAGACTTCCCAAGCTGTTTTTCAACTTCAGTCTTGTAAATTTTAAACTTATCAAGTGCTTCAGATTTTTCTTTTAAAAGATATATATAACAGTACCTTGAAAACTCATCAATAAAGGTAATAAAATACTTATGATTGGTCAAAGTAGGTACATAATGTCCACTAATATCAGTATGAATTATTTCTAAGAGTTTGGAGCTCCTAGTGGAACCCTTTCTCTTAACCTTAACACAATCCACACAAGTTTCAAAATCTTTTGGATCAAGAACAGGTAAAATATTTTCCTTTATCAATCGTTCAATTCTTTCTTTAGAAATATGACCAAGACGCCTATGCCATAATAGGTAAGACGTTTTACTCATAGCAGACTTTTTGTGGGCAATATTTTCAACATGCATTGCAGAAAAAGTTTCATTCATTATATTCAAGTGATATAGACCATCACTTTAAAAAGCAGCAGCAACAACATGTGAATCATAGGAAATTTTAATAATACCATTATTTTGTTGAAATGAATAATCAGCTTTGTCCAAAAGGGAAACCGAAACTAATTTCCATCTCATAGACGGTACAAAAATAATATTTTCTAAATGAATACTAGAATTATTCTTAAAAGGTAAAATATATATTCCTATAAACTCTACTTTTGCTTTGAGTCCATTGGCCACAACACTGGCTTCATCCTCTTTTGGCTTTCGTCTGCTTACTAGGTCCTACAAGTCATTGGTTACATGAACAGTTGCACCACTATCCAACCACCATGAATTTAAAGGAACATGAACAAGACTAGTTTCAAAGTAGACAAAAGCCAAAAGATTACCTGATTTCTTTTTCAGAGGACAGTCATCTTTCTTATGACCTACTTGTTTGCAATCCCAGCACTTGATTTCTTTCTTAATTACAGCTTGAGGACCAAGAGAATTATGAGACTGACCTTGGTTAATACCAGGCTTATTAGCAAGACCACTATTACCACCTGGATGATGAGAATGACCATGTTTCTTTTTGTGAAATTTGGGTCCACCTTTTTCTTTTATAAGAGGGATAGTCAGCTGTTCTAGACGAACTAACAAAGTTCACTACACCCTCAACTTTCTCCTTTTGGATCCTCCCTTCCTCTACCACACAAACAGTAATAAGCTCATCAACACTCCACTTATCCTTTTGTGCATTATAGGTTATCTTAAGTTGGTTAAACTGCTCAGGAAGGGACCTTAGAGATTGGTGAACAAGAAATCATCGGTAATGGTTACACCTAAGTTGTTCAGTTTGGTAGCAATGTTAACCAATTTCATAATATGATCACGGACACTACCTACAAGGTCATACTTTATGGTGGACAAGGAATCAATCAGGCTACCTATCTCAGCTTTATTAGATTCTAGGAATTTCTGTCCAATGGCACTCAGGAAATCTTTTGCATTTTCATTATCCTTAATTGCACCTTTTATGTGATCAGAAATGGATCTCTTCATGATCATAAGACTCAATTTGTTAGCCTTCATTCATTTTTCATACTTAGCTTTTTCATCAGCAGTGCTAGTAGCTGTGGGGTCAACGAGTTTCTGTTCAATCAATGCAAAGTCCTGGTCCATCAGACCTAATACTATTTCAACATCCTGTTTCCACTTCTTGTAGTTGCTACTAGTGAGAGTTTCAATGAAATTCAATTGAGTAGTCATGTTGTTAACAGATGTATAAGCAAACAATACACAAAAAAATTAGATAGGATTATGGGCAGGAATATATTAAATCAAAAGAGTCAAAGACATCCATTATACCCCTCCTTTGGGTAGAAGATGCAACCGTTTCCCCTTTCTTTTTTAAAAAAATCAAGGAGTCCAAGGCATTCATTGTATCCTCACCTTTAGGCAAGAGATACAAAGCCTCCCCCTATTATCCAAAAGTACAAGGCATACATTTTATCCTTCCTTTAGGTAAGAGATACAAAACCTCCTCTTACAACATGAGAATCCAAGATATTGAGCTTCATCCTTTGGGTTGAAGTATAATATCTCATCTCATAATTAATTTTGTGTCACTAGTATCAAATGAAAAACCTCCAATACTAGCGTACACTCTATTAAGGATAATTTAGATATGGTACATTGAGAATATTACAATGACTCAAATAAATAGACCACTTTGATGGAAACTATTCATTAATCATAACCCTCAATCCATGTATAATATTATTTCACATGTATAAAGTTCTAAGAATTTCCAATGATTCCAAATAAATAGACCACTTTGGTAGAAAATATTTATTAATCATAAATTCTTATTTAAACATATAATATACATGTGATAAAAGTAAAGCCCATTTAATTTCAATCCTTTTAGTAGTGTGTTAATTGTTTTAATTTCATTCTCTGACTAAAATGATAAAGTATTTAACAGGCATGATGATTATTCTAAATTTATGATAGTATAAGTATTTCGGTATGCCCCATATAAAGGCGTAGTAAAGGAAACACATATAATTAATATCTCTGTTGGACTACATGCTAAGTAAATCTTTAAAGAAAAGAATAATAATTGTTGGTAAATTAGGCCCCAAAGCCCAAAACATCAACGGCAGAAACCTAAAGTTTCTACTCCGCTTGCTCTTCTTCTTTAAAGATGCTGGTTTTGCTTTAGGCATGACTAACTACCATAAGATACACAAATCTAGACCATTAATAATCCAACAATGACAGGAGTCCTTCCCAATTACGTGCTTCAATATATTTATTTATTATTTTAATTCTTACTTGCCATAACTAAGCAAAAGAAAGAGAAGGAATTCACACCCACTTTGACACAATCTGCGTCGTCACCACAGGGAGCATTTAATGGCAAGCAAATCAATATCTTTATTTGTTTGATTCAATTGCAAACAGTATTTAAATATTAAGTTTTGAAATCTACGAAACGCAACACATCAGACAAGTTCGAAGTTTCATCGCTTCATCGTCGTCGACATAGGAAAAACGACGATTATTCTGGTTTTTCCTTTTGAAACACAAGATTAATATTTGATCTTAATCTCTAACTATGGTGGCTCTGATATCAACTGTAAGATTATTAAATCGCAGCTATATCAGAGATTAAGATACAATTATGTAATTAATCTAGAGTTAGAGTTCAAGGAAGCGTACCGTTAAACTCTATGGATTCAGCAAGGACAACAACCGGCGATTAAGCCTGAGACCAACTTCCACGATCCACTAGCTACGCGCTAGCTACGCGCTCTCACAGCCTGGAGAACTTGACTAATGGGACGTCTACCGTTACCACATATTCAAGAGGCAGAATACGCTAGGGCTTTTCTTATAGCTATGTAAAGGGGGGTTGGCCTCTATTTATAAAGAGTACCTACCCATCACAGGCCAATAGTTATTGGGCCTCACTTATCCACACACAATATTTAATATTAGGCTTTTTATTTATCCACCACTTGGACCACGTTACTAACCTTTCAAACTATAACCAATTGACGTAAGTCCAAATTCCAATAACATAGTCAAGTTGAGGCATAACCAGTCGCCAAATTACATGAATCTAGCCTATTATTAGTAGTAAAATAAGCTGGCTAGTCAATCGTGCATGTATTATGTATATGTGATATATGTTGATGGAAGTGAGCCTGGCATCCAATAAAGATGTTTCCACTAACACAAAATCATTTAAAAGAAAAGAGTTGAAAGAAACAATTACTATCATATTTTTATTAATAGAATTTTTTTGGTGCGGACTAAAAAAAATATATTATACATAAAAATAATATAAAGATAATACAATTGCAGTATTTAACTTTAATTGACAAGATATTACGTACCATTCCGTTAAAAGTTTACTCATATTATGTGTTTACACTTTTCTATAATTACCATTCAAACAGTTGAAAAATCAAAGTAAACCTTCTAATAATGAACAAATGCGTTTACGTTTTTGGTAAATGAATTACAATCTTCTGCGAAAGTTTCCAAATTCCGATGCATGCGCTCATGCTCAAGGTTTTTCTTAATTTTTTGGCCAGTTCCTGCGGTACTGAAATTTGTAGTAACTGATTGAGTCAAATAAAATATAGTATAAAGTTAATTGTTCAAGATATCTCATATTGTACGTGTTCGTGCTATAGAGTATGATCGATCCATATCATTCACAAGTCAAGGTAGGTGAAGTTTGAAAATACCACGTTAAAAAGTCTGATATTTAAAATATTTGTACACACAATGCAAAGTAAGTTTACACAGATAATGTAGTTTAACTGGTTATAATAATTACTATTAAGTTATCATCTTTTACTATCAATTTATATCATAGATAGTTATTCATATCTAGTTAGTCTTC
Source organism: Nicotiana tabacum (assembly GCF_000715075.1). Classification (NCBI taxonomy): domain Eukaryota; kingdom Viridiplantae; phylum Streptophyta; class Magnoliopsida; order Solanales; family Solanaceae; genus Nicotiana; species Nicotiana tabacum. The sequence continues at coordinate 146,395,540 of NC_134099.1, read as the reverse complement.
ATATAATAAATAAGTACTTAATTATAAAATATTATTATACTATTAGTGTATAAAAGTTAAACGTCCGTGCAAAAAAGGTTTAAAGAAAGGCAGTCTGGTGCACAAGGCATTCCGCGTTCATGTAGGCTCTGAGGAGGGCGGCACCCCACGGGGCGTGATGTAAACTGCCAACCCTAATGCAAGCATTATGGTTGCTTCCACGGCTCGAACTCGTGACCTATATGTCATACAGAGACAACTTTACCATTGTTCCAAAGCTCCCATACAAAAAAAATTCCGGCCCATCAACTTTGTTCACCAACTCTCGTGATCTGGTTTCAACATCAAATGCTCATACATATACTCAATCTATGAAGAATTCATCTTCAGACACCTAAAAGTCTATACCCTTTTAACTCAATCCATTTCAGAAATATTTCTTCGGTATCTAATTTTTCTTCTTCACTATCTTAAGAATTAATTAAGTACCCAAGACGCCAATAGAAATGGATACAAAGCAAGGAGACATAATTTTCAAATCAAAGCTCCCTGATATATACATCCCTAATCATCCTCCTTTACATTCTTATTGCTTTGAAAAAATCTCAGAATTCAGTTCTCGTCCTTGTTTGATCAATGGAGCAAATGACCAAATTTATACGTATGCTGACGTTGAGCTCATTTCAAGAAAAGTTGCAGCTGGATTTAACAAGCTAGGAATCAAACAAAAGGACACTATAATGATCCTCTTGCCTAATTCTCCTGAATTTGTATTCACCTTTTTAGGTGCATCATATCTTGGAGCTATTTCAACTATGGCAAATCCTTTGTTTACCCAAGTAGAGGTAGTAAAACAAGCCAAGGCCTCAAATGCCAAGCTTATTGTTACACAAGAGTGCAATTTGGACAAAGTGAAAAGCTATGCTTCTGAGCATGATGTGAAGGTCATTTGCATTGACTCGTCGTCAGAGCGCTGCTTGCACTTCTCTGACTTAATTTTAAATCCTGGATTCGCTTCTGGTATAGAACATGACTTGCCCGAGGTGGAAATCCAACCGGACGATGTACTGGCATTGCCGTACTCGTCCGGGACCACGGGGCTACCAAAAGGGGTCATGTTGACACACAAAGGACTAGTCACTAGTGTGGCACAACAAGTTGATGGTGAAAATCCAACTTTGTATATTCATAGTGAGGATGTGATGCTTTGTGTTTTGCCTTTGTTTCATATTTACTCTTTGGATTCTGTTTTGCTTTGTGGATTAAGGGTTGGTGCAGCTATCTTGATTATGCAGAAATTTGATATTGTTCCATTTTTGGAGTTGATACAAAAGTACAAAGTGACTATTGCACCTTTTGTACCACCTATTGTTTTGGCCATTGCTAAGAGTGCAATGGTTGATAATTATGATCTTTCATCAGTAAGGATAGTCATGTGTGGGGCAGCTCCATTAGGAAAGGATCTTGAAGATGCAGTTCGAACAAAATTTCCTAATGCTAAACTTGGTCAGGTAAGATTATCATTACATGCTTATTCCATAAGATTAAGGGCATGTTTGGCCATAAAAAAAATTATTTTTTTCCGAAATCGATGTTTCGCCATGAAATTTTCAAATTTCACTTAAAGTTGAATTTCGGAATTTTTCGAAAACTTGAAAAACTCTAAAAGGCTGTTTTTAAATTTTTTTACTTTAAATCACTCCCAAAATTCAAAAACATCTCCAAATTGTATTCATGTCCAAACACAACTCTAATTTTCAAATATCATTTTCAATTGAATTTTGGTTTTTTTACTTTTTTTCCAGAATTTCACAATTCTTATGTCCAGACACCCACTAAGTTGGTGAAAAAAGGGAAATAATCTGTTACAACTTACAAGTGCAAATTATTCCCATTATCTGTATATAAAACTGTACATTTCCTCCATGTTTTACTTTTTCTTAGTCTGTACAGAATAAGTGCCAACTTTTCACACATATATATAGGTTTTTAAATTATACAACATTCTAATTTTATTCTTAATAACACTCCCTTATAGGAATAATATGATTTATTTAAAACTACAAGATTCAACATATACTTTTAATATGTTATACACACTTTTAATATAAGTTCACACGATTCAAAAGTCTTCTTTACATATTCTAATTATTATTTTTTCCATCGATATATGTTACGTTGCCCTTAAAAGGAGTCATATGTTGATTACATTTTTACTTATTCAAAGTAGGATCTTAATTCATACGCTTGCTGACTTTATGATTATTGTTTTCACATTATCCAAGACATTAGCTTACCCTAATTTCAATGTTGCTTTAATATTTCCTCCCTCTGGATTCAAAAAAACAAAATAGAAAATCTGTTATTAGGTAAACGTCTATTTCAAATGTTGGTGAAAAGGGGTTATCTTTCTCTCTTTTTCTACTCCAACAGAATGCTTATCCTCCTTTTGCAACTTTAGTGTAACGCCTCAAACTTTAAACAAAGTTTTACATCGGCAAAACACAAAAGCAATGTTGGGTAACAACCTATTCCGCTAGTAATATTATGCGTTCTGGACCTAGGCCTTTACGGGTTTAAAATGCGTCACTAAAGTTTAAAACTGGTTAATTTATATACCCACCATCCCTTATGTATTTTGTGGATGTGGGATTATATCTAAAGTATAGGTGTTAATTCAAGACTCAAGAGAAGGGTTATCCACTAGAAATTAAAATGAACAACTGTCCTTTTCTTACAATTATAATTTTCTTAGAAGTGTATATAAATGTTTTAACTTCTTTATTACATAAACAAAAGCTAATTGGATTTTTTGTCAGCACATCTAAAGTAGCATGATATTGACTTCTTCCGTCACCTGTTTTTACTTGAAAAATTGCTGGAAGGCGCTTGGTTAATTTCGGAGTACCAGAATCAATACATTTAAATTTTAATCTAAGTTTAACATTGATTTGTTAATTTCAATAAAAAATTTAAAGTTTCACATTTGATAAATTGAATAAAATATTATAACTGATTTTTATTTTAAAAATTACAATTGAATAAAAATATTTAATAAATAATAATAATGGTATTTTATTCTGAACAAAAAAGTAACACCGACTGACATAATTGCGTGACATATTTAAATTATATACAATATTATTTATTTGGAAGGTACTTACTACTTTTAAGATATTATTTATCAATCTATAACTATTTAGTATATTATTCTATATTTTTGAGAAGTTAATCTGAACAAAAGTTTATTTAACTATATAATTATACTTGTTCAATCAAACATGATAGCGAGAATTATACAAAAGCGAACTATGTGTTATGTTGAGGGTTACCGGCATGGGCGGAGTCAGAGTGCCGACTATGAGTTCGGCCGAACCCAGTAATTTTGATTAAAATCTTGTATTTATCTTAGAAAGTTCATTGAATGTGTACAAATTATTAATTTAGAACTTAGTAACTTAAAAGAATTCGACTCCCGAACCCATAAGCTTGAAATCCTGGTTCCGCCTCTGGTTACCGGACCCTGTAAGCTTCAGCAGAAATCTTCTATATGTATATGTATATTTCTTAAAAATGATTAGTTTAAATCACTTGACACCCGAAATGCTAAAAGTCTTTAGGAGGCACTGGTTGACAATGGTGGATCTACATAGAGAGTTATGGTGCTCAAGCACCCATTGTCTTTACCCGGATTTAGTATATTTACATAAGCAATTAGCAAAAATTTAGGTAAGTAATGAGTGAGCACCCATAGCTTAATTCTTTTACTGTCTTTTTTCAAAATTCTTTTCGAGGAGCACTCATGACTTTAAAATCTTTGATCCGCCACTGCTGGTTGAGTAGAATATTATGCGCCCGTCGCGTTAAAATCTTGGATCCGTCTCTAAAATTATACTGTAATTACATTTTGACAAATAAAAAAGTCATTGTAATAATTACCGGGGCGTGTAATTACCACCCGAGTAATTACACACGACTTCCCAAAAAGACCCTAATAGTGTCCATCAATGTATAGGGTTATGGGATGACGGAGGCTGGTTCAGTGTTGGCAATGTGTTTGGCATTTGCAAAAGAGCCATTTGAGATAAAATCAGGGGCCTGTGGAACTGTTATAAGGAATGCTGAGATGAAAATTGTGGATCCTGAACACTGGTAGCTCTCTTCCTCGAAACAAACCTGGAGAGATTTGCATACGAGGTGACCAAATCATGAAAGGTAATTAGCTCCAAATGATACTTTGTTTATCAATTATTTTTTATGTGCAATTTCTTTTTATAGAATTAGTATAAATTTTACACTAATCAAATCATGAAAGACTATTTACAACATTATTAGCTACAAGTAGATTGATGGAAAGAGTTTCTACATCATCAATATAGAGTAATCAGCCATAATATGACATACTTGTAATACTAAGCAATAATGAGTCATAGTTCAAATTAGATAGTGGTACTAGTAACCCTAGAATAAGGTCGTCCTACCTTCTTTTCACAAATTAGAAACGTTAAAATAGCACGGTCTAGCCCGTTTTCGGACTGGTCATTCAAAAATAGTCAGTATTTGTCAAGTCATTAAAAAATAATCACTATTTTGCTGCAATAGAGACCGGTCCAACATAATATATTGGAGTTCGGTACACCTATGTATGAACGTCCAGCATATTATGCTGGACCAGTATACTTTGCTGGCTCCAGTTAGGGGTGTTCATAAAAACCTGAAATACCGAACCAAACCGATCAAAAAAAACCGATACTTTTTGGTTTGGTTTGGTTTTGGTTTTGAATTTTAAAAACCGATCAAACTTGGTTTGGTTTTGGTTTTAATAAAAAAATAACCGGAAAAACCGAACCAAACCGACTATAGGAGTAGCTATTTCAAATTTATTATTACACCTATATATATATATATTTCTATACAAAGTTTCAAAAATTTTATGGTGAATGTTAATCGTTTGCACTTTTAGTATAGTTCTTTACCTTTACATTCTAGTTTGATTGATGGTTTTCTTTTGTTAAGCGTAAGAATCCATTTCATGTTAAAAAAATATATTTTTAATTGAGTCCTTAAATTATTCATAACTATTTGATTCAATTATTATATATATATATATATATATATATATATATATATATATATCTTACTAGTAAATAATAGATTTCTCAAAGGACAATTGATTTGATAGTGTTACGCTGAAAATGTGGTCGCCGGAATATGTATTTGGTAGTATATGTCTTATATTTAAGAAAAAACCGACAAATAATCGAAAAAACCGAAAAATCGACTAAACCCGACATTAACCGAATTGAGAAAAAACCGACTTAATTAGTTTGGTTTGGTTCGAATATTTGAAAAACCAACTTGGTTTGGTGCACCTGTGTATGAACTCCAACATATTATGCTGGACCGGTATACTTTGCTAGCTCCAGTATAATATACTGGAGACTGGAGCACCGGTGCTCCAAACTTCAGTATATTATGTTGGACCGGTATATTATACTGGAACTCCAGTATATTAGACTGGAGTTACAGTATAATATATTGGAGTTCCAGTATATTATGCTGGAGTATTTTTTCAGATTTTGAACAGTGTTTTCGTTCAGATTTATCTTTACATGAAAAGTGGCTAAATTTCAATTACTTTTAAAACTGTGGCTATTTTTGAATGATCACTTATAAATCTGGTTATTTTTGAATTTCTCCCATTGAAAACTCGTGGAGTCATAGTTCAAAATAATTTACCACAAATAGACATGCAATGCTGACACTTTCACTAACACTCATGTTCAATTATGGAACTCTTTTATATTTGGTATAAGATTTTCACTTACCAAGTCTCAATTCTTTCTATTTGTTGAGTCCCATATCGGTGTGATATGAGTTTTCTAGTCTCCTTATAAAGTCTCAATTCTTACCTCATGAGCTAGCTTTTGCAGTTAAGTTATGTCTGAGATCCATATCCAAATATTAAAATCCTGAGCATAAAGAGGTTTCAAGTATACGGTGTCTATTTTTTTGGTATTGGACAAAAAGGAAAAAAGAAAAGATTAACCAATAAATTAGGACGGAGGAAGTATTTCTTAACAAAAGCATTAAAAATTTCTTCTTTTTTTTTCCGTAAAAAAACTTATTGTGTGCATCAGGTTACCTGAATGATCCTGAGGCAACTGCACAAACAATAGACAAAGAAGGATGGTTACACAGTGGTGACATTGGCTACATTGACGACGACGACGAGCTTTTTATTGTGGATCGACTGAAGGAATTGATTAAATACAAAGGATTTCAAGTGGCTCCTGCTGAACTTGAAGCACTTCTCCTCAACCTTCCTAATATTTCTGATGCCGCTGTTGTCCCGTAAGTTTCTAAGGTCCCGTTTGGTCATAGATTTCTTTTTACTTTTTTTCGAAATTTTATTACTTTTTTTGAAATCAGTGTTTGGTCATATAATTTTTATTTTTCACTTGATAATGAATTTTGAAATTTTTCGAAAATTTTAAAAACTCCAAAAAATTGTTTTTCAAAATTTTTTCACTTCAGATCACTCACGAAAAATCAAAAACATCCCAAAGTTGTATTCATGTTCAGACACAACTCTAATTTTAAAATATTATTTTCACTTGAAAAAAGGTTCACTTTTTTTTTAGGAATTTTATAATTCTTATGTCCAAACGCTCACTAAGTCCTCACTTGTGGGATTTTTACTAGGTTGTTGTTGTTGTTGTAAACGCCCACTAAGTCCTTTCTTATAATCTTCAATAAAGTCAAGTGTACGCATTTACTATCTTTTGTCCGAATATATAGTATCTTGCACTCAATATTAATTAGAGTAACGATAAAGTTATATTTTGTGTGACCTATACGTCACTAGTTCGAACAGTGGAAACATCCACTAATGCTTGCATTAGCATAAGCTGTATACATCACACCCCTTGGAGTGCACCGGGTAGTCCTTTACTTAACACTTGTTAGGATAAAAAATCAGGTGTTATACGGAAGCTAGCAAAGCAAACCTTGAGCAACGATAAATCATACAACAAAAGAGAAATATACCAAAGAGACACAAATATTTAACGTGGTCCGGTCAACTGACCTACGTCCACGGCGGAGATGAGCAATCCACTATAATAAAAGAGAGTACAAAATATCAAGAGAACAACCTCACGAAGAGGCAAACACAAGTGACACACTAACACTTGTCCCGTAAAATTCTCCCCCTAAACACTACTTTCAAGCCCCCTATGGCTAGATTGTGGATGCTGCTGAATGAGAAGTAAGGGTTCTCAATTTATAGAAGTCCAAACCTTTTCCTACAAGAAAAAGGAATGGCCAAATATGGGAGATTTGTAATTTCCTTTTACAAGAAGGAAAACCCAATTAAGGTAAACATGTTGCTCTTTCCTTCAACAAATAGGAAAATCAAATATGGTAAGAAAATTATGGCAAACACCTAACAATTCTCCCCCTTGACCTGAATTTTCTGACAAAATAAACTTGATCCACCTTCCTCACATAGCCGTCAACAAACCGCATCTCCAAATCTCTACCAAGAAGTTTGTCTCAACGTATGTATGACATCAGTCAAATTTCTTAAACAGAAATTATGATTATCGTCAAATACGTTGCGGATAGAACTGAACCCGCCAAGATGAACCTGTCTTGAACTACACTCTGATACCACTTGTTAGGATAAAAAATCAGGTGTCATACGGAAGCTAGCAAAGCAAATCTTGAGCGACGATAAATCATACAACAAAAGAGAAATATACCAAAAAGACACAAACATGGCAGAGATGAGCAATCCACTATAATAAAAGAGAGTACAAAATATCGAGAGAACAACCTCACGAAGAGGCAAACACAAGTGATACACTAACACTTATTCCGTAAAATTCTCCCCCTAAACACTACTCTCAAGCCCCCTATGGCTACATTGTGGATGCTGCTGAATAAGAAGAAAGGATCCTCAATTTATAGAAGTCCAAACTTTTTCCTACAAGAAAAAGGACTAGCCAAATATGGGAGATTTGTAATTTCCTTTTACAAGAAGGAAAACCCAATTAAGGTAAACATGTTGCCCTTTCCTTCAACAAATAAAAAAACAAAATATGATAATAAAATTATAGCAAACACCTAACAACACTTACTAAATTAAGAAAGAGAAATGCATAACTGAAGTAAAAAGTTGATAAACTTAGAGATCCACGGCAAAAAGAAAACTTGTTTTCATTAATAACTGGAAGTGACCGGAAAAAAACTAACAATAGAACACTAAATAGAAGGGGATGAGACACTAGAAGAAGGGGATGAGATATCAGAAGAATTTGGGGTGAGAAGGGTACAGAGTATTCATAACATTCAGCATAGCTAATACGTCGAAACTCTGCCAATTATATAACTACCAGATTCCTTGTCCCCCACTCCACTAATTTACCCTTATCCTCTAACCATGGTTCACAACATAGTCACCAAGTCTGCAATTTGGCTTTTTAATCCTTTGACCTCTTCTTCTATTATCCACATCAGCTCCTTGGTCCACCATGTATTCCCAATTACTAGCCAAACCTTTCTCATTCATAACAGTACCTCCCTCTAAATTTAAAACCTTGTCCTCAAGGTTTGCATCAGCTGCAGATTCCAGTTCTTGAGGAAACAAGGGAATGACTTGTTGATCAGGTTGTCCTACACACCTCTTGAGCAACAATATGTGGAAAACAGAATGGATGCGAGCAGAATCTGGCAAGTCTAATTTATAAGCCACATTTCCGATCCTCTTAACGACCTTAAGAGGTCCAACATACTTTCTGCCCAATTTATGATGGCGTTGGAGTCTCATGGAGACTTGGTGGTACGGTTTGAGCTTGATATATACCCATTCATCTTCCTCAAACTGTGCATCAGTGCGTTTCTTATCCGCCACTAACTTCATTCAATGCTGAGCCTTAAGCAAATTGGTCTTCAAATTATCCAGCACTTCATCTTGTTTAAGCATATACTTCTCCACCAAATCATCAGAGGAGCTGCCCAAGATATAACGACGTAGATTGGGTGGCTCTCTACTATATAGGAACCTGAAATGGAGTCATTCCTGCTGTATGCTGTATTATACCAAAACTCAGCCTAAGGCAGTACTTGAACCCAATCATGGGGACTATCGGCAACAAAACAACGAAGGTATTGCTCAATGCACTTGTTAAGGCTTCGGATTGACCATCCTTTTGTGGTTGGTAGGCAGTACTCATGGCCAAAGTAGTTCCTTGAAGGCGATTGATTTCTTTCCAAAAGGATTGAAAGAACCTAGCATCTCGATCACTGACTATAACCCGGGGTGGTCCACGGAGCTTGATAATGTCGCCGACAAACACACTAGCAATAGAGATTGTTGAAAATGAAGATGGAAGAGCAATGAAGTGGCCATACATAGAAAGTCGATTCACGACAGTCATTATAGTTGATTTATCCTTCGAACTAGGGAGACAAGTAATGAAATCCATAGCTATCTCCTCGAAAACTATGGAAGGAATCGGTAGTGGTTGAAGCAGTCCAGCCGGGTATTCTAAAATATCCTTCATTTGTTGGCAAACTTGACAAGATGCAATGTGTGTACTCACATTCTTCCTCATGTGCTTCCAATAAAAATTAGAAGATAGACGGTGGAAAGTTCTGGCTACCTCGGCATGTCCCCCCACCGGTGAATTGTGAAATTCTTGCACTAGATGCTGCTTAAGGGAAGAATCAGAAGGAAGAACCAATCTACCTTGAAACAATAATAATCCTTCCCTGAAGGAAAATTCTAGATATGATGTAGGATCACTGTCAAGACCACTTTGAATGGCAAGTAACTTAGGATGCTCTTTATTTGTCAAGCGTAATTCATCCACGAAATCGAAAGTTCTGGTTCAAATGGCCATCATTGAGGTTTCAGGAGGTCGAGATAATGCATCTGCATCCTTGTTACTTCTTCCTGGCTTATATACAATGTCGAAATCATAACCCACCAACTTGGTCAACCATTTTTGTTGTTCCGGGGTTTGAATGACTTGGTCCCTGAGATTTCGCAATGACTGCTGATTCGTAAAGATAGTAAATCGTCTTCCCAATAAATATTGCCTCCATTTGGAGACTGTTTGCGTGATTGCAAACATCTCTCGATTTTAATTGGAAGCCCGTTGCATTTTTGGACAAAGCTTCTGGTTGTAATACGCAATTGGGTGACCATTTTGAGATAATACAGCGCCTATGGCTAGTCCTGAAGCATCTGTCTCTAAGGTGAAATCTTCTTTGAAATTAGGTAGGGCCAATACTGGAGTGGAACTTAAGCGACCTTTTAAATCCTCAAATGTTGATTGGGTTTGGGTAGTCTAAACAAATGAGTCCTTGCGCAGGAGATCTGTTAGTGGGTTGGTTAAGGCCGCATAATGCTTAATGAAGCGGCGATAGTACCCTTCTAAGCCCAAAAAGCTTCTAACATCCTTAACGGACTTGGGCGTGGGCCAAGATTGTATCACCTGAATTTTGGATGGATCCATAGCCAGCCCTTCAACAGAAATCATGTGACCCAAGTATTCCACCTGAGTTTGCCCAAACAAGCATTTTGATCTTTTGGCCACTAGGTGATTTGAGCGAAGCAAACGCAGAACTTGCTCCAAATGTAGTAGATGGGACTCCCAAGAGGTGTTATAGACCAAGATGTCGTCGAAGAAAACTAGAATAAAATGATGCAAGCGTGGTATGAATATCTCATTCATTGTAGCTTGGAACGTCGACGGAGCATTTGACAACCCAAATGGCATGACTAAGAACTCGTAATGCCCATCGTGGGTACGAAAAGCCGTTTTTGCCACATCTTCTGGCTTAACTCGTATCTGATGATACCCTGATAATAAATCCAGTTTGGAAAAGAATTTGGCTTCGTACAGCTCATCGAACAATTCATCAATAGAGGGAATAGGAAACCGATCCCGAACTGTGATCGCATTTAAAGCTCTATAATCAACACAAAATCGCCAAGTACCATCCTTCTTTCGAACTAGCAACACTGGAGAAGAGAACAAGCTAGTACTTTGGCGGATTATACCCTCAGACAGCATATCGGACACCAGTTGTTCCATGACTTGTTTTTGAAAATAGGGGTATCGATAAGGCTTCACATTAACTAGGCCGACATTTGGAATTAATGGAATTGAATGATCTTGCTGGCGAGGCGAAGGCAACCCTTGTGGTTTTTTAAATACATCAACAAAGTTCACAAGAATGTTAGACAAATCCGGGGGATGATCTAAATTAGAGGTGATTCCCTCTTGAACCATCATCAGGCAAAAATAAGATGTTGCTGCCTCAGTCGTGGAATAACGACGCAAGGTCTGCAATTGCACTTGTTGCACATCCAAGGGTGGGTCTGCTATCCAATGAACCCCTTTATCCTTGAGTGTGAATTCAAAACTCGACTAGCATAATCTCTCATTACAGATCCCAAAGAGGCTAGCCACGACACACCCAAGACAATGTCTGCCCCATGCATGGGTAGGACATATAAATCCAGAATAAGTTCAGAGCCCTAGACTGTAAGGGTTACTTGAGGTACTGGCCCTTCACAAATTAGGCTTTGCCCACTACCCACAACAACAGGGTAACGAGGAATAGCAGTAATAGTGAAATTGAGAAACTTTGCAGCCCTGGTTTGCACAAAATTGTGTTTACTGCCTCCATCTACCAATACTTAAACCGGTGAGCCACTCACATGGCCCTTAAACCAGAATGCCCTCCTACCAATGCATGATAGGAAATAGCAGAATGGTCCTGAAGTTCCAAGTTTGTGAACTCTTCTGAAGGAATCTCATCAGAGGCAATGGGGTCTGGAAAACAAAGTTGGGGTTCTGGCTCATTATCAAAAAGAAGGAGTTGGGGTAGGTTTTTACACCTATGGTTTGGAGTGTATTTTTCGTCGCAATGGTACATAAACCCTTTTCACGGCGTTGTCGGAGCTCGATTGGCGAAAGACATTTAAAATGAATTTTGCCAGAAGTAGCAGTGTTAACACTAGGGGTAGGTCGTGTTTGAGTGAGTGGAAATTTAGAAGGGGTTGGAAAGAGAGGTTACGTATTACCCAGGATAGGTCTATTGGGCCCCCGCTCTAACTCAATGCATTTTTCGTGGAGATGGGCTAAACTCATTGCCTCCTCCAATGTTTTGGGCTGTTGGATTAACAAATTAGTTTGAATATCCGAATTAAGGCCCGAAGTGAAGAAGTGAACTAACTATGAGTCTAATATCTTCTCTGTTTCGTTAGACAAAGCCTCAAAACGTGAGCGGAACTCTGCCACTGACGAGGTCTGGTAAAGCTTAGAAAGACAACCTTCAGGTGACTGTAGGGTCTTTTGCCGGAAACGGCGAATCAGCTTCTCAGAGAAATCATCCCAACCTACCAACTGGTTGTTACGGTGCATCCACCGGTACCAAGCCCGAGTTTCTTCGTCAAGATAAAAGGATGTGATGTTCAAACGATGCTCCGTGAGGATAGAATAGAAATCGAAATACCTGGTCGCATAAAAAATCCAATCATCTGGGTTATCGCCACTGAAACGGTAGAGCTCAACCGCAGCTGGTTTGTGTCGTAGAGACACTGGACCACTTGTTCCAGATCCTTGAGAAATGACAACCTCCGACGGGTTCCGTGGTGAAGGCTCACCCACAGAATCATGCATACGAGCACCAATATTGGATATTTGTGATAGGATCTCCTGCATCAGCTTGTTTTGATTATCCATAGCAGTTTTGATATCAGATACCTCACGAGCTAATCCGCTTTGGCCGTCTTCCAAGACCTTAAGTCGTGTGTACACCATTGGAACGTCAATGAAAGCACCAATGAAGTAAAAAACTGATAAACTTAGAGATCCACGGCAATAAGAAAACTTGTTTTCATTAATAACTGGAAGTTACAGGGAAAAAGCTAACAATAGAACACTAAATAGAAGGGGATGAGACACTAGAAGAAGGGGATGGATGAGATTTCAAAAGAATTTGGGGGTAAGAAGGGTACAGAGTATTCATAACATTCAGCATAGCTAATACGTCCATGACTCTGCCAATTATATAACCACCAGATTCCTTGTCCCCCACTCCACTAATTTACCCCTATCCTCTAACCATGGTTCACATCATAGTCACCAAGTCTGCAATTTGGCTTTTTAATCCTTTGACCTCTTCCTCTATTATATACATCAGCTCATTGGTCCACCATGTATTCCCAATTACTAGCCAAACTTTTCTCATTCATAACATTACCTCCTTCTAAATTTAAACCCTTGTCCTCAAGGTTTGCATCAGCTGCAGATTCCGGTTCTTGAGGAAACAGGGGAATGACCTGTTGATCAGGTTGTCCTACACACCTCTTGAGCAACGATATGTGGAAAATAGAATGGATGCGAGCAGAATCTGGCAACTCCAATTTATAAGCCACATTTTCGATCCTCTTAATGACCTTAAAGGGTCCAACATACTTTTTGCCCAATTTATGATGGCGTTGGAGTCTCATGGAGACCTGGTGGTACGGTTTGAGCTTGACATATACCCATTCATCTTCCTCAAACTGTGCATCAGTGCGTTTCTTATCCGCCACTAACTTCATCAATGCTGAGCCTTAAGCAAATTGGTCTTCAAATTATCCAGCACTTCATCTTGTTTAAGCATATACTTCTCCACCAAATCATCAGAGGAGCTGCCCAAGATATAACGACGTAGATTGGGTGGCTCTCTACTATATAGAACCTGAAATGGAGTCATTCCTGCTGTATGCTGTATTATACCAAAACTCAGCCTAAGGCAGTACTTGAACCCAATCATGGGGACTATCGGCAACAAAACAACGAAGGTATTGCTCAATGCACTTGTTAAGGGCTTCGGATTGACCATCCGTTTGTGGTTGGTAGGCGGTACTCATGGCCAAAGTAGTTCCTTGAAGGCGATTGATTTCTTTCCAAAAGGATTGAAAGAACCTAGCATCTCGATCACTGACTATGACCCGGGGTGGTCCACGGAGTTTGATAATGTCGCCGACAAACACACTAGCAACAGAGATTGCTGAAAATGAAGATGGAAGAGCAATGAAGTGGCCATACTTAGAAAGTCGATCCACGACAGTCATTATAGTTGATTTACCCTTCGAACTTGGGAGACAAGTAATGAAATCCATAGCTATCTCCTCGAAAACTATGGAAGGAATCGGTAGTGGTTGAAGCAGTCCAACCGGGTATTTGAAAATATCCTTCATTTGTTGGCAAACTTGACAAGATGCAATGTGTGTACTCACATCCTTCCTCATGTGCTTCCAATAAAAATTAGAAGATAGACGGTGGAAAGTTCTGGCTACCCGGGCATGTCCCCCCCCACCGGTGAATTGTGAAATTCTTGCAATAGATACTGCTTAAGGGAAGAATCAGAAGGAAGAACCAATCTACCTTGAAACAACAATAATCCTTCCCTGAAGGAAAATTCTGAATATGCTGTAGGATCACTGTCAAGACCACTTTGAATGGCAAGTAACTTAGGATGCTCTTTATTTGTCAAGCGTAATTCATCTACGAAATCGAAAGTTCTGGTTGAAATGGCCATCATTGAGGTTTCAGGAGGTCGAGATAATGCATCTGCAGCCTTGTTACTTCTTCCTGGCTTATATACAATGTCGAAATCATAACCCACCAACTTGGTCAACCATTTTTGTTGTTTCGGGGTTTGAATGACTTGGTCCCTGAGATTTCGCAATGACTGCTGATTCGTAAAGATAGTAAATCATCTTCCCAATAAATATTGCCTCCATTTGGAGACTGCTTGCGTGATTGCAAACATCTCTCGATTTTAATTGGAAGCCCGTTGCATTTTTGGACAAACCTTCTGGTTGTAATACGCAATTGGGTGACCATTTTGAGATAATACAGCGCCTATGGCTAGTCCTGAAGCATCTGTCTCTAAGGTGAAATCTTCTTTGAAATTAGGTAGGGCCAATACTGGAGTGGAACTTAAGCGACCTTTTAAATCCTCAAATGTTGATTGGGTTTGGGTAGTCTAAACAAATGAGTCCTTGCGCAGGAGATCTGTTAGTGGGTTGGTTAAGGCCGCATAATGCTTGATGAAGCGGCGATAGTACCCTGCTAAGCCCAAAAAGCTTCTAACATCCTTAACGGAATTGGGCGTGGGCCAAGATTGTATCACCTGAATTTTGGATAGATCCATAGCCAGTCGTTCAGCAGAAATCATGTGACCCAAGTATTCCACCTGAGTTTGCCCAAACAAGCATTTTGATCTTTTGGTCACTAGGTGATTTGAGCGAAGCAAACGCAGAACTTGATCCAAATGTAGTAGATGGGACTCCCAAGAGGTGCTATAGACCAAGATGTCGTCGAAGAAAACTAGAATAAAATGATGCAAGCGTGGTATGAATATCTCATTCATTGTAGCTTGGAACGTCGACGGAACATTTGACAACCCAAATGGCATGACTAAGAACTCGTAATGCCCATCGTGGGTATGAAAAGCCATTTTTGCCACATCTTCTGGTTTAACTCGTATCTGATGATACCCTGATAATAAATCCAGTTTGGAAAAGAATTTGGCTTCGTACAGCTCATCGAACAATTCATCTATAGAGGGAAAAGGAAACCGATCCCGAACTGTGATCGCATTTAAAGCTCAATAATCAACACAAAATCGCCAAGTACCATCCTTCTTTCGAACTAGCAACACTGGAGAAGAGAACGGGCTAGTACTTTGGCGGATTATACCCTCAGACAGCATATCGGACACCAGTTGTTCCATGACTTGTTTTTGAAAATAGGGGTATCGATAAGGCTTCACATTAACTAGGCCGGCATTTGGAATTAATGGAATTGAATGATCTTACTGGCGAGGTGGAGGCAACCCTTGTGGTTTTTTAAATACATCAGCAAAGTTGACAAGAATGTTAGACAAATCCGGGGGATGATCTAAATTAGAGGTGATTCCCTCTTGAACCATCATCAGGCAAAAATAAGATGTTGCTGCCTCAGTCATGGAATAACGACGCAAGGTCTGCAATTGCTTTTGTTGCACATCCAAGGGTGGGTCTGCTATCCAATGAACCCATTTATCCTTGAGTGTGAATTCAAAAACTCGACTAGCATAATCTCTCATTACAGATCCCAAAGAGGCTAGCCACGACACACCCAAGACAATATCCGCCCCATGCATGGGTAGGACATACAAATCCAGAATAATTTCAGAGCCCTAGACTGTAAAGGTTACTTGAGGCACTAGCCCTTCACAAATTAGGCTTTGCCCACTACCCACAACAATAGGGAAACGAGGAATAGCAGTAATAGTGAAATTAAGAAACTTTGTAGCCCTGGTTTGCACAAAATTGTGTTTACTACCTCCAACCACCAACACTTGAACCGGTGAGCCACTCACATGGCCCTTAAACCAGAATGCCCTCATGCCAATGCATGATAGGAAATAGCAGAATGGTCCTGAAGTTCCAAGTTTGTGAACTCCTCTGAAGGAATCTCATCAGAGGCAATGGGGTCTGGAAAACAAAGTTGGGGTTCTGGCTCATTATCAAAAAGAAGGAGTTGGGGTAGGTTTTTACACCTATGGTTTGGAGTGTATTTTTCGTCGCAATGGTACATAAACCCTTTTCACGGCGTTGTCGGAGCTCGATTGGCGAAAGACGTTTAAAAGGAATTTTGCTAGAAGCAGCAGTGTTAACACTAGGGGTAGGTCGTGTTTGAGTGAGTGGAAATTTAGAAGGGGTTGGAAAGAGAGGTTGCGTATTACCCAGGATAGGTCTATTGGGACCCCGCTCCAACTCAATGCGTTGTTCGTGGAGATGGGCTAAACGCATTGCCTCCTCTAATGTTTTGGGCTGTTGGATTAACAAATTAGTTTGAATATCCGAATTAAGGCCCGAAGTGAAGAAGTGAACCAACTATGAGTCTGATATCTCCTCTGTTTCGTTAGACAAAGCCTCAAAACGTGAGCGGAACTCTGCCACTGACGAGGTCTGGTGAAGCTTAGAAAGACGACCTTCAGGTGATTGTAGGGTCTTTTGCCGGAAACGGCGAATCAGTTTCTCAGAGAAATCATCCCAACCTACCAACTGGTTGTTACGGTGCATCCACCGGTACCAAGCCTGAGCTTCTTCGTCAAGATAAAAGGATGCGATGTTCAAACGATGCTCCGTGAGGATAGAATAGAAATCGAAATACCTGGTCGCATAAAAAATCCAATCATCTGGGTTATCGCCACTGAAACGGTAGAGCTCAACCGCAGTTGGTTTGTGTCGTAGAGACACTGGACCACTTGTTCCAGATCCTTGAGAAATGACAACCTCCGACGGGTGCCGTGGTGAAGGCTCACCCACAGAATCATGCATACGAGCACCAATATTGGACATTTGTGAGAGGATCTCCTACATCAGCTTGTTTTGATTATCCATAGCAGTTTTGATATCACATACCTCACGAGCTAATCCGTTTTGGCCGTCTTCCAAAACCATAAGTCGTGTGTCCACCATTGGAACATCAATGAAAGCTCCAATGAAGTAAAAAATTGATAAACTTAGAGATCCACGGCAATAAGAAAACTTGTTTTCATTAATAACTGGAAGTTACAGGGAAAAAGCTAACAATAGAACACTAAATAGAAGGGGATGGATGAGATTTCAGAAGAATTTGGGGTGAGAAGGGTACAGAGTATTCATAACATTCAGCATATCTAATACGTCCAAGACTGCCAATTATATAATCACCAGATTCCTTGTCCCCCACTCCACTAATTAACCCTTATCCTCTAACCATGGTTCGCAACATAGTCACCAAGTCTGCAATTTGGCTTTTTAATTCTTTGACCTCTTCCTCTATTATCCGCATCAGCTCCTTGGTCCACCATGTCTTCCCAATTACTAGCCAAACCTTTCTCATTCATAACACTTACATATTTATGCCAGTGATAGTCCAAATTATGATAATTTATTAACTAAATTGGTAGCATGAAAGATGAGCAAGCAGGAGAAGTTCCAGTGGCTTTTGTTGTTAAATCCAGTGGATGCACCATTACTGAGGACGAAATCAAGGATTTTATCTCAAAGCAGGTTAGTTCTAGTTTTATCTTCATTGAATTCTTTGGTTTTATTTAAAAAATGGTACGTACTAATTATTTCTCCTTCTCTCAAAATGACTTTAATTAATTGGAAATAAAATAAAAGAAAATAGGTCATTTTCTTCATTAGTATATTTTAAAATCAATGTCCGAATGTACGAATAAATATATACATTATATCTTAGACTCAAAACATTGGCATTCCTTTTAATTTTCAGGTGATATTTTATAAGAGAATAAAGCGAGTATTTTTTGTGGATGCGGTTCCTAAATCTCCATCTGGCAAAATACTTCGAAAGGACTTGAGAGCCAGACTAGCAGATGAGCTTCCGAATTAACATCTTGGGCTTTGGGCCCAATTAGGGCACTTAACTAAATCAGGCCCACTATTTCTTAGACTACATGTTATTTATTGCATACCTATACACTATTAAAAACTTTATTACTAAAATTATCCATGTTTTATTATTTACCCGACCTACACAAATTTTGTTTACAAAAATATATACATTACACCTTAAAAAACTCCCAATTCATTATTAATGCCGTGAATCAAGGGATTTAGTTGAGCAACCACAAATTCAAGTCATATATCTGTTGGATGATGGACAAAAGATTGGTATTGGTATATGAAGAACAAATACAACCATAGACAGTCGTCTTTAAACATCGCATTATACTCATAAAGTTATGCCCTTTGGTTGTACTCTATTAACGTTTCAACAAATCAAATTTATCACAAAAGACTCAAGTTTCTGCTTTCTGACAAATTTCCAGGAACCTACTTTATTCAAATTAAATATCGGAACCAACTTGGTTTCTTATCTACCATCATAAATATAATAAGTCAAACTAGTCCCACGATCTCTTAAAGAGAAACAAACTACATCATATAAATGGAACAACGACAACATCTACTTGAACTAAAAAACAGAATAACTGTTTTGGTTTAATGGCATGGTCTACATGAATTAATTTCCATACCTGGACAGCTATGAAGGAGTACAACTTATTTTATACAAGTAATTATATAATATATAACTTATTTATAACTTATCAACAACTTTCATACATGCTAAAAATAAAATTCATACAACTAAATATACGGTATATACTTATCTACAACTTTTGTATATTATTTCTACCCAATTATATACAACTACAATATCATACCACTTAAATACAGTTTTTATACAAATTTTATATAATATATTTTTTCTATATTTTGTATCCGATTTATATATATAGTAAAAACAAATTTCATACAACTAATTATATATTATACAACTTATCTACAACTTATCCACAACTTTCACACATTATTTCTACCCAGTTATATACAACTACAATATCATACAACTTAAATACAATTTTTATACAATATTGTTCAACTTTCATACATATTAAAATAAACAACATAATACAATTTTTCTATAATTTTACTACAATTTTAGTACAATTTCTCCAGTATAATGTATGTCATGTCTTCTTCTTCGAGTTTCAATCTAAAATTCAGCCAAAATCAAGTTTAATCTTCACCAAAACACCCTCAGAATTGAGATATAAACTCAAAACCATATTCCCAATTGTTTGCAACAACACTCAATCCAAACAAATAATGATTTTTAAAAACCCAAATTCGAATGCAAAACTTCAAAGCTTTTTAATGGCTGTCAATGGTGGAATTGCTGCTTTCTTTTCCTTAGCTTTACATTATTGAAATTAGGGATTGAGAGATAGAGAGAGACGTAGAGAGAATCCTAATTATTTGCAACAACACCTAATTCAAACAAATAATGTCTTTTGAAAACCCAAATACGAATTCAAAGCTTCAAAGCTTTTTAATGGTTGTCAATGATGGAATTGATGCTCTCTTGTGAAAGATACGTGGGGGAGAGAGGTGGGATGTGGAGAGAGAAACGTCGGGGGAGTGAGATACGGAAAGAGAAATGTTAGGGAGTGGGATTTGTACGTTACAGTGATCGTAGGAATTGATTAATTATCCTTAAATCCTAAAAATGTACATAATTGATAATTTTGTATATAGGCGGTAATTAAAGTAAAACTTGAGTAGGGAGGGTAATAAAGTTTCCAATAGCGTATAGGTAGGTAAAAATTCCTTATTGTTCCACCTCTTTGGTATGCTTTATTTGCGAGGGAGAAATGTCTGCAAAAATGTTTCCTTTACTATCTTTTGAGGATGGTTATGTGGTATTACAAGTTACATCATGGACAGTCACAAATTTTATAAATACTGCTTTTACTAAGGCTATACTCGCACGGTCATCAATGGCATATATTTTTGTGGAAAAAAATATGTATTGCGTAGTTAATTAACAGTCACTTAAAGCGTCTTAATCTTAAATTGCCAATAGGTACCCTTATTCATAGCTTGAGAAGATATATAAATTGGTAATCAGGTACCAAAGAAAGATATTCGCATATAAAAAAACATTGGATTGGCTTTGAGGCTTTATTTATGTTATAAAATTGTTTTCTGGATTTTTTTTTATCAATGCGAGGTTATCGTAGTACAGTATATACGTCTCGTGGGCAATCCAATCTATCTTCCGTGTGTAAAAAAAACTGCCCTTATGGCAGGCTTCCTACTTACATATGTTTTGCTTGTGTAAGTGTGCTCTTTAGAAAACAAGAAAAAGCTAATTGTGATATGATATATTTGGGGAGAAATTCAAAAATAGCCAGATTTACGACTGGTCGTTTAAAAATAGCCCAGTTTCAAAAGTAATCGAAATTTAACCACTTTTCATGTAAACATAAATCTGAGTGAAAACACTGTTCAAAACCGGGAAAATACGCCAGTATATTATGCTGGATAAAGTATACTTGAACTTCAGCATATTATACTGGAGTTCCAAGATAAGTACGCTGAAACTCCAGCATAATATGCTGGAGTTCCAGCGTAAGTACACTAGAACTCCAGTATATTATACTGGAGCCAGCAAAGTACATCATAATATGCTGGAGTTCACAAACAGGTACACCGAACTCCAGTATATTATGCTGGACCGGTCTCTGTTGCAGCAAAATAGTGGCAATTTTTCATTGACTTGATAAACGCTGGCTATTTTTGAATGATCAATCCGAAAACTGGCTATACCGTGCTATTTTTACTATATTTGAGGGGACAATTCTAATCAACTGGAGGCGGTCATATTAAAACAAGCCCATCCACAAAGTGATACATGAAAAAAGACCGCTTTCGCACTCTGTGCTTAATAGGAAATGATCTCTTTTGACCGCTTACAATTTGAATAAAAGAAAATAATTTTTTCAATCTCTTGTGTATTATTTTCAGATCTCTTGTAAAAAAGACATAAAACTAA